>NC_066351.1:15950797-16276511 GCF_024516045.1 Bombus affinis
ACGGCAGCGCATAAAAGAAACGTAACGTGCATCGTTAGCCGAGTCTCTTGGACGCTCGATGTCGCAGGATTCGTAGATAAATTAAAACGAAACGCCATCGTTTCTTCGATTCTATCGATGGTACCGAGTATCTTCGATCCGTCTCGTTTGTTTCGGTATCGTCGTCCTTTTTATTTCAATAAAATCGATCGGTTGAATTTACTTAACTCACCACTTAATCGAACTAATCGAGCCTCTAGCTATTATTTTTGCTCACGCAATAGGCAAAAGTTTGGACGATACTACGACTATCGAGACACGTACAAATGTTCGTGGCGAAACGAACGCTGACTCTTCGTTACTAATTACATTCCTAACTTAGTTCCCGGCATAGGAATACCATTTCTATATTAATTCTATCGTCTTAATTGTATTCTACAAATAGAAATTTCTTTCCAACGAACGATACTCGAACGAAGAGCGAAGAGTGACGGTGGCTATCAGGGAGCTATCGTACGGCCCTGAACGTCCGGGGAACGAGCCCGAAGAAGGGAAGCGACCGATCGGGACCCGAGTGGTTCTTGCTGGTGAGCGCTCGCCTTACGCCCGAGCGTGGAGAGTAAGACAGTGGCCACGAAATAAGAAACCGGTTGGGACCCAATTTACTTAACAACGGCCGAGAATCCAACACTTACGGATGTCCGTCGTTGCGCTCGCGCGCTCGCCACTCTCTCACGGCCACTGTGTACGTCGTAGGGGGTAAATTTGTGTGGGTTTGCCCAGCGCCATTACCAGCCAGATTACAACCACCGCTGCGGCCGATCGCCGCTGACATCGCCTGTAACTGTTATTACCGCGCTATTAACAATGCGGTTTGCCGTTGTTGCTCCGCTGTCCGATGCATTGTCCCCGTGTTTGCGCGCCGGAGGACTCGCGTCTCCGGCGATTTACGGGTTCTGCATTGGTGAAATTTCGAAGACCACGCCGATGGAAAACCGTGGAAACGATGCTACTCTGTTCAGGCATTTTTCCTCTCTGACGATCGAGTAGTGGCGCATCTTCTCTTTGGTGAAATTACGAGTTGTTGTTGTAGCGTTACTCTCGTCACATAGAAACGATGTCCGTTAACTTTATAAATAAAAAGGCACAGCCGATTAGAAACTTTGTTTCGAAAAATTTCCCCTGAAATTTACAATTGCTCGCGTTATCTCTCCGCGATATGTAAATTTATGAAAATAAGATTTCTTTCCACCGCACACTGATCATGATTTTTCGACTTTCGGGCGGAAACTCGGCGTTTCGTTCCAACTAGAAACCGTAATTACCATGGAAGAGCTCGTGGCGAAATTTTTTCAACGACGATTAATTCGCGGAGCCGCTTCTACGCGGAACGATCGCTATTACCGGAACTTCGCCATTGATGTTACCACGAGCAGCGCGGCTGCTATTGGCATACCGGCTATTAATATTGTCACGTTCACCGACGCCACACATTCTCGACCTGTGACTACGCTCGCCACCAACACCACCATCGGCCACCAGACCACGGCCATCCCTTTCTCGACGCTACCAGGCATCGGCGCGTCGTGTCATCACCGATTTTCACCACCACCAGCGTGTCGTGGCCGCGAGGGGCCGTGTACGGTAGCCAGCTACTAATTTCGACTTCATCGGCCGAGATAAGGCCGGAATTTTTGCCACTGCGAGCAAACCCGAGCCGGCGCTAACACGAACTCCGAGCAGAGTCCTTAATTTTCGGATCCGGTCGGATTCGTGCGGCCGTTTCCAGCCTGGTAATTAGTAAATCCTATTTTTATTTCATATCGTATCGCGGTTTTAGAGGACCGACGAGTTTCTATGAAGTTATTAAGTGGTTTCTGGTTTTAGAGACCGATGGGATCCCGTTGCACGCTCGTAAAATTCATTTTTTATTCGACCGATCTTTCCCTCGAATTAGCTTTTCTTCGTTCGGAGACCAGTTAATAAAAACTTCAACTTCAAGTAAACCGAACGATATTTACGATGCGTCGATAGAAATTCAACTAGAAAACTCGATACTTGTGTCGTTGATTCTCTCTCTCTCTCTCTCTTTTGTTTCGTGTATTTTGACGAAATATTCGATGATCGACGACTGGAGGATTTTTATTCGCGCGGGAGGGGTCGATGGCGCGATTCGTTTTATCGATCGTTGGCAACGACTGGTCTAACTACTTGTAATTTAAACGGCGGCGCGCGAGCAAAAAATAAACGAGCGTATTAAGCGTGATTATTTTATCGGTGGCTTAGGCGCGCCACTGCACCCGGGTATTCCTTCTAATTGCGAGCATAATTTCCGCTTTTTACTCGGTTTACCTCGAGCGGTCGTTCGCCAGTCGCACGGTCCGATCGCCGGCTAACTAATTTCGTTCCCATCGATGAAGATAAGCTTGGAATTTTTGTCAGTGTCGCTTTCGAATCGTGAATTTCTTCATTTTCGCGTCTCTCGTATCCTCGAGTGAAAATTCCAGCTATCTGGATCGTTAGGCGCGAACCGAAATTAGCGAGTAACGTTGGTTGTCCGAGTTCGTCTTGGCATCGTGAATCGTCGTCGATGGAAGCTTGCGATCTTGATACCGGCTGGAAAATATCTCCTCGTCCCGTGACATTGGCTTGTAATCGGTGCTTCCAAGTAGCTGTAACGATTTTGACTTGGATAATCTAGACGACTACCAAACAACGACAGTACCTACTTAGACAACTCGTGTAACTCGTATCGTTAATGCCGACGAGATCGCGATACGCGAATTTATCGCTTCTTTATCTTCGCGTGTTCTCTTCAAAGAAAAACACACCCAGCTCCATCTTCCTTTTTGTAATCAGAAATATAGGATACGCGAATTTGTTCGTCGATCGGGAGCGACGGGTCTACAAATCGGATCATATAAGAGTATCGCGAGACGAAGAAAACAAACAGGATATGCAGAGACCAAGAAAGTGAAACGAAATTTCTACCATTTGCATATCGATTCCGGCTATAATTCTAACGTGTAATAATTCTCGAGTACATGTTGGATCAGAATGTTGAAAAAGTGCCTGTGAAATAGCGACGTGACTCGACACGATGTTCTTGAAAATCAAGTACAGAGATCTCAAAGCGATTTCACCTAGTCTTCGTTGAAGAGAACCGACTTTCTAACCTCGCTGAATTCTGCGCTCTACGCCGAACCCCTCTGCCCCTCTACTCCGTCAGCCCAACGACAGACCTCGTCGAAAGCGTTGGTAACCTCTGCTCCGAATGGCGACGACGCGACGCCGTGACCGTCTCCTAGAACGGAGGTTGGCAGTCAGCGACAGCTTCCAGGGTCCAATCCCGATCCAATTTGATGCACAGTAGCTCGGTCGAGATAGCAGCGGCTCAGGGGCACCGGGAGTAAATGGTAAATAACTTAGCCGTCCGAACACGGGCGGGAAGAGAGCCTAATTAAACGATGTACAATTTATAACACCAGCCAGAAGGTCTAATGGCTCGCGTTCCTGGAAACCCGCTACCTCGAGCATAGGACCACACCTAGCCGGGCCTACGGCACCGGAGATTGTCATCGCGTCTACCGGAATGACGACGACGACGACGACGACGACGCCGCCGCCGCCGTTGCCGCTGCCGCTGCCGCGTTCACCGATCGACCACGATGCCATCGCTTGTTCCGCGATGGTACGCGCGCGATCAGAACGCGCCGTTCTTTCATTCCTGTTACGTATAATTCTTTGGATTACTTGGAATTCCTTTTTTTCGGTAGAGGATTGGAGCGTGCTCGAGGAATTTTTTGTGGAGTATGTTTAGGAATGCGGTGGGTTTGTGATACAATTGAAAATAATTCTGTCCTATTAGAAGAAACCATCAAAGGGGAATTTTAAGGGCTGAGAATGGAAAATTACAGGAATAATATCTGATCGTTGCTTCCTCCGGTTTGTCTCTTTATCGGGAATACTTGGACGCGTTTACAACGCGATATTTTCGTAAACTTTCAAGTGAACGTTCGCCGTTGCTGGAAAAATTTCTTTCACTCGTGTCTCACTTTTGAAGTACAGGATATAAAAATAAGGATGAAGTTCACCTCCAGTTGGCGAAAGTTATCGACGTGTCTGGCAATTTCTTGCAGGAAAGTTGTCAACTAAATTGAAAATTTGTTTGCAACCATTCGTACCTCGAACGGTGCAAACATATTTTTCCTTTTCTTCGGTTTTAAATTTGATTATTCCACGGAAAGTGGAAGATCGAATTTTAAAACGTTGAACTTTATACGCAACTTTATTCTTCATATATTTGCGAATGTAAGAGTTTCGTCAAAGTCTCGATATATAAAAAATAATCGCGGCATAATAGCAACAACAGGCACGAACAAGAACGTGCTTACTTCCTATTGGAAACTCTTCGTGCGCAACTTGGTAAGAACGATCTTGGAGGTTGTTCCGGGGCGCGAGTAAAAGTACGGCTATTTAGATGTCCATTGCTGGAGGGAACGGTTCTCGAAACGTCGGCATACGCTTATCGGATTCCAATTAAGCGCGCGATCGACCGTTCTTCCCGTAAACGGTTACACCTGTGTGGCGACCGCGCGCGGAAGTGATCGCTGTGAAGCAAGAAATAATTAGAGCTTTCGGCCCGGCCAAAGGGGAAGTCGTCCAAGTGTAGGAAGTTCCTTAATGACCTCTGTTTACACGTATATACGCGAATGTACGTCGCCACACGATTGCCTCGAGCAACGATAACTCGAAACTGGAATATCCACGCTGCATGAAAGTGTGAATCGTACACGGCTCTCGACACGAATCGCGTTCATTTTCTTGCGTCTTCGCGCGATACCCACTCGTCTTGCAACTTCCAGTTGTCCTTGCCTCGTGTTTGCTTGTCCGCTTCGATTGCATTTATCTTTCGTTTCTAGTTTCTCTTTGCGTTGCAAGCGTTGTTATATATCATTTAGCATGTAGGATTGGAATTCTTATCTTAGCTACTATCCTCAGAAGGGTGGAAAGGGTGAAAAGGGTGAAAGATTAACTATTTCGATATATAAAGCGCGATAAAAGTACAAAATTATTCTCAACGACGTTGATCTAAACACGCGTTTCCTATACAACATTTTATCTTTTATTAAGACCGCGATTCTATCTCTCGTACGTATCCATCGTTTTATTACTCGTATTCTATTGTCGTGGCGTATTAAAGGCAACGTTATTATTATTATTATTATTTTTATTATTGTTATTATTATTATCGTTATTATTAGGAGAACGAACGAAGGAAGGAACGACGGGTGGCACGGTAATTGTCCAATTTGCTCGACTGATCGCGAGAATCCGAGCGACTCCAGTTACTTGTAAATTATCGAAATGCGATCTGAAGTCTCGCGCAATCCGCGTTGATCTAGTCTACGAGCAAAACCCGGCAGATTATCGAAGCCACGAAGATAGAACCGTCGCGACGTGGTAAATCCAAGATTGAAAGCCCTTATCGGCACACGACTTAATACGCGGTTCGATATTCGTAGCTCGGGCAAAAGCGTACGTGCAATTAATCGGCGCGGAAAACGGTGGCACGCATATCTAATTGGACGGCAACGGATGCGTGTAGTTCACCATCGACAAGTCGATTCGCGCTGATACCTCGTGTTACCTGTAACGTGAAATTAACGCCATCGACGCTCGTTAACGTTTCAAACCGACCAACGATCGCGTGTACCGGCCGCGTAAATGCGACTCGAAGCCTGGTCGAAAGTAAACGAAGACACCGTGCGACGACAAAAAATTGTTTCATCGTGAAATTTCGTGGAAGAAAAAAGAAAAAGAAAAAAGAAGAAAGAAACGAGTCGAAGGAACGAGCGAGAAGGACGGAAACGTCGAATTGACGAAATAAAGGTTTAAGGAGAAGTGTTTTATAAAGTCTAGAAAGCGAGAGCAAGAGAAACGGGCGGGATCGAGAGCATTGCCGGGGGTAATGCGGCATAAAAGAGATAAAGTACGTTTAATATCGTTTAAACAGTTATGGTCGCCGATTACGCCTGGACGTCGAGCTCCTGCGCATTTTGTATACAAATGTTCCCCGTTGAAACGTCCGTTGAAACGTAGATGCCTGGGACCTCGGGTTAACGTCCCGCTTGCTTAATAACGCGTTATCGAGAGAACGAGCTAAAACCGTGGGGAGCAAGGGAGCAAGGGAGCAACCAGTTGAAAGTGTACGGTGACCGTCGTAACGATAACCTCGCAGGGTAGGCGGTAATTACGGGAAACGTTCGAAAATTTTACTCTAATCGCGATAACGCGTCGATTTTTCCTCCAACGACGTATTCACGCGCTCACAGCTGTAAAACGTTAAGATCGTTGTCGATCGCAAAGACGCTGGAAGCGTAGATTTTTGGTCGCTGTATAGACGAGACACGGTCCGGCCGATCGCCGAAAATTCTCCCGGATCTATCGGACGGGTTCGAAGGCAGGTCGAAAAATGCGGCGCGATACGATCTTGAATTACTTTCGGGCGCTGATTCAATTTATACGAAACAGTATTTAAAGGCCATAAAAATCGGGAAGGCTGGTCTACGCGGGGCCTGAATATTCATAGCTCGGTCATAAACAGCCAAATAAATTGGAGAGAACCGAGAGTGTGTAACGCTAAACGGTTACACACGGTGAATTAACGGCTGACCGGGGACAAAGATTTACGAGACGTTGAATCGAACAAATTAACGGAAATGAGGAGAGAAGAAGCGGGAAAAGCAGGCAAACCTCGATAATGGTGGGGAGAATAGGAGCCTCTTCCTCTTTAAGGAAGGCGAAAAAGAACTGGCGACGAGAATAACGAAAAATACAACAAGTCCAAGCGATATACCGGTCGAAGAAGGCTCGGTTCATGGTGGTTCGATTCGAATCGGCGAGTCCGTCCGCAAGCAGAATCGGGTTAACGTCCGTGTTATTTTTGCTGCGAGCTGTCAACCCGAGAATCCTTGCGCTAACAAGGTGCCGCACCGGTCGAGTAACCGAGTCCGTTTTTATCAATGGCCCTTTGGGAAGTGGCGGATGCTCGGTCCTTCGTAGCGAGGATCTAACGAGGGCCCGGCTTTTTGCGCATTAAAATATCGACTAATTGCCCCAGGATTCTGGCGACGTTTTTGCAACATTTCCTGCCTATACCCCCGTGCCCCTGCCCGCGAACGTGATCGGCCCACCGAATATTTCCCGAATCTCGAATTCGTCCCTGAAATTGCCACTCGAACATTTTTCTCTCTTTTTTTTTTTACTCTTTTCGCTATATGATAAGCGCCAGTTGTATCTGTTCCAGGAACGTCGCTTCTTCTTGCTCTCTTTAGCTTTTAATTCGTTATTTTTGATTCGCAGAGTCGGAGTACCAATTATCCGTGTTCACGATATTTAAGCGAACGAATCGTCGATCGGTAGCGTTCATTGAAAACTTACACATAAAATCTGTACGTTCGACGTCCATAAATTTTTTAATTTTTCATCGTTCGAACTGTGGCACTTTTCTGTTTCTTAATTGCCGTTTACATGTATCTTTCGGTAATATAAAGACGCGTCACTATCAGCGTTATTTCGTTCGTATATCGCGGAGGCACTCGGTCGCCTCTGTCGCGGTTGCAGGCATTTTAATCACGACACTTTCCTTCGTTAATGTTCATCCGTAGTGACGCTGGAGATATATGGAGTTAACGAGCCACGCGTTATTCAATCCGTTGATCCGCAGCACCGCGTGCTGGACATTTTTCTCACCGCTGTTGATGATAATTCCGATTCGATCTACGAGTTTAACGAGGTCGTCGGATTCCACGGAATTTTTCGATCTTCCCATATACTTCGTTCCTCTCCTATTGTATATTGTAAGTTCCTTGTCGCGTTTCCCAACGTCCAAAATCCCAATCGTAATCCAACAAAAATCTCTTAATAAAAATTTTATCGTGAAATTTATCGCATAGCGATAGCAACAAATGTTTTCGCGTATTTTTACGTTTCGTAGGTAGTATCGATCTTTCGTAACAACGCGGAAGTGTCAGCGACCGATACGAAATTTAACGCCGCTTCGACCTAATTAATCGCGCGCAAATACTTTTCGTAGTCATATCGTGTACTTTTTCTCGATCTATAAAATTCTTTCAACTCGACGATTCCCCTGTTAGAGAAACGACATCGTTCGATAAACTTCGATATTCCTTATACCAGGAATTCTTTTAAATAACGGATTGTAAAGAAAGGCCGCAATTATATAACGATCCAAGGCAATTTAGCAAAAGAGAGCGAACGCATTACCATACTTGTCTGCGCGGCGTCGCATCCGAAAAATGCCGGTCATTCGTGGAATTCGACCGATCACCGCGATTAAGAAATACGTTCGCACAGGCTTCGCCAATTAATACAATTTCATAACGTCCAGATCGAACGTTTTTCTCGCGACGAATCGACTGGTGAACCGCGACGATTCGCGGTGTTACGTTCTATTTACGAAACCGGTCGCGATCCACCGAGAAAAGAACGATATTAACCTTCGTGACTTTCCTTAAAAACGCAACGGCCAGCTCGTATCTGTCTCGCGTAGCTCGGATTCTTCGTCGATCCGCGTTTCGTTATTACAGGGAATTCCGCAGGCATCGCCGTTTTGTCGCGTGTTACGCGAACCGGCAAACGCATAGTCGTTCGTTACGCTGATCGCGTTCTGCGTTTCACGCGTTACAAATGGCACCGGCTTTTTGCCGTCCGCTGTATCCGATTTGTCTTACGAACGAGATAGGAGGGCCTGGACGTTGGCGTTAATCGTACTTTATACCAAAACTGCTCTTTCGCGAACGAGAAACATACGAAGGATTGACAATTTTAAGCTAGTTATCCAAATATTCAGCTGCATTAGGTTCGACTTGATAACCCGAACTGCTTTCTACGCGTATATAAATTGAAAGAAATATGTACGTACTTTGTCGAATTTTGTATAGACTTTTCTCTTAAAACGATCGTTTCCCGAAAGATTAGATATTTTAAGATCGTTTAAGTTGGCATTTACGGTACGAATCTTTCGCACAGTCGGAATATAGAAATAAAGAAGTTGCGTCTACGCAGACGGTGTACAGTCTTTCGTTTAATTTCAGCGTATACACTCTTCTGCCAAATAGGCAATAATAACTTGCGGGTAAAATTGCAGCTTCGAGTAAGTACCTTTCGAGCTACACCTCGGCAAACGTTAAGCGACACCAATTTCCGTAGTCCCTTAATGACCATATCGAGGAAGTCTCGTACACTCGTTCAATTTCCAATTTTTCTCTTTTCCTCGGTACAAGTAAATAGCCTACGCAGCGTTTCGCGGACAAACGCTACTCGAACGTTGCTTCTTTACCGTTGTACGTTCCACGAGTCACGCGTGGACAGAACGTCGCAGAAGGAAGGAAATCTGCGGGACGCTTGGTTCAATTTGTACAAAGGTGCGCGTGGTCCCGTCCGGCTAATTGCCTCTCGAATGCCGGGAGTAGTTCGCGGAGAAACACCTATTTAAACTAGCATTCCGCAGCGACGATCGTCTTGCGCCGGAGAACGGAGAAGGCAAAAAGAAGCGAACGTCCGGTGTCGGAGGAGGCGTGCCGTCGGCGACGATAATTGAATGGCCGGCCGGACGCTGCCGTATCTGACAAATTATTGCCGATCGACCGGACCACGCGAATGTCTGGCCCGCTCGTTTTTCGCTCAACGATCCCGCTGAATTTATAATTTTCACCGCGCGGAGACCAGCGGCTCTCTTAATCGGCGAATTTGTTGCGGGACGACTCGTCGAGCTGGCTCGGCTTGCATCGAGCGGCGCGATAAGTCCGATCGTTTGCGTCAGCGGCTACCTCTACATACTCGCATCCTGATTCCCAGAAGTAATTTTTGGTTAATAAGAGAACGTTGTTTCTCGATGCTACTACGAGCCGGCCAGATACAGCGGTAGCGCTCGAAGGATCTTGATTCGAGCAGAAAACATGCCACGGTGATTTCTTCGTTCGCTGTATCTTTTATCTTTTTTCTCTTGGTCCTTGGACGATGGTTACAGGTTGACCGAATACGTCGAATTAATAATTGCAATGCCTTCGACGGATTTCTAACGATTCTTTGGGTTCGTCTAATTTGTCGCAAGCGTCGTCGAAGAATTGGAACAAGTATTTACCGTACGCGTAGTCAGATACGTACGTGTTCCTTCGAAGGCAAATGAAAGGAGAAATTATCGAACCAACAAGGCGTCGGAAAATTTCACGGGAATCAACGCGAAAGCGTAATCTCATTACGGAGCGTATCAACGAGCGGAAACAGATAGGTGTGGAAGAGGGGGTGGGCGAGGGAAGGGAGAACGGGCGGAGGAGATAACCGGAATCGTGACAAATTGTCAACCGTACGGCGACGCGAAGCACGTTGATCGTTTCTTTTTCGGCGTGTTAGAGAGTTCGGCAGCGTAAAAAGCCTGCTGATCCGAAAATTTATAGGTTTTTAGGGAACCGTTTTATGGGTAGTTAGAAAGTTGTAATTTAGTTAACGAGGTAACCCCCAATTGCATTATGCGGAGATAATTTTTAATTTTATACCCGATGTATTAAAGTTCGACATCGACGTTCCCGCCATGAATAAATTTCATTGGGTGCAAGCTGAAACAGTTTGAAGAGCGAGAGAAAGAGAGAAAAAGAGAGAAAGAGAGAGAGAGAGAGAGAGAGAGAGGCTAGCTTCGATCTTAACGCCCGCCTGTCGAGCAGTGTAATAAAAGATTTTATTACCGAACGCCATTTCCCTGGAACGCCGGAATAAGAATTCACCGACGTTCTCGCGCTACCGGCAGATGGAGAAATTTCTGGAGGATTCCTGAAATTCTCGCCACCCTGTAATCGCCCACCGTTCGAGCCAATTCTCCACTCGTCACCGAAATCGATAGCAACGCGCGCGATATTCGTTTTCGTCTCGTCGATGTTCGTAACGATAAAACGAGACAAGCCTCGCGTTATCGAGATCGGTGATCTTGATTCCGAACGGAATAGTACCTTCCTCATCGGGCAACGACGTTCGTTCCTTTCCTCTTTCTCTACTCGAAAAGCTACTCGAGGTTGCTTCTTAAAATTATAAAGACACTGTTAACGAATACTTTGTCTTCGTTGCTTGAAAATTCAAGATCGTCGGATAGTCCGTGAGATCTCATCGAGCCCTTTCGTTTCATCAGATATCGAAGAAAAGACCAGATGTTTCTCCCGTCGCGTTTCCTAATTTAACGACTATTTACGATTTTTATTGTCCCGTTTATTCGAACGTAAATTACAAGTTTCGAGGCTAGCCAAGTAGCTGTGCCATATATCGATCACCGAGTCAATCATTAACCCGTTAAAACCGTAACTAGACGCTCGTACGTCATCGCGGAACGACACGCGGCGGGAATTGGCCGACGAGCCGCGAATCTTAGTGGACGAGTGGCGACCGGTCGTCACCGATCTGGTTCTATGGTTTTCGTGCGCGTAAGAACAGCCATCAGCTCGTACCTAATTAGGAGCACGTATCCGTGCGCGGTTTTTGAACGCGTCCGCTGGTCTCGTGGACGCGGTGCGGCGTTTGCATCGGCCGGCCGCGAGACTTTCTTGCCGGGCGACTTTCTCGCCGTAAACGCAACTCGTCCTCTCCCCGGCCGGCTTCGTAAATTTCCTACGAAGTCGGAAACGGGATTTCGTCTCGATTCATCTTGCCGGCAATTACCGGCAACGGCACATGATCCGCGTACCTGCCTAGCGATCCGCTCGATTTATGGGAAACGCGTGTAAGCTTCGGGAGAAACGATTACTTTACTTGCGCGCGCTTCCATCGAAAGCCGAACTTGACATGGCGATCGTTCCACGGACGATCGATACCCGACAGCGTTTTCTTCCTTTTTCCCCTAACTCTTTCCACTCTTGCTCTCCCTTCTTTCCTCCCCTGTCACCGACGTACGTGCCAGCGGTACCGAAGCTTCCCAGCGACCACGAGGAAACTCGGTGTACCTTGCTGCTTCGATACGTTTGATCTCCGGCAGATAGAACCGATTAGGCTCGTCGTGATTCTCTAGTGGGAAGATTCCTTCGGTGGCCTGCCGCTGGCTTAAAAAGCCCTTTCACGCGGTGAATTATGCGTCAAGATCTGCGCTAGACTCTCGAGTTATCGCGTTGTAAAAGGTTTCCAATCAAAGAGGTCTCCGGTCAGCGTAGCTCGTACGAGATCGATCGTTAGCCAAGGTCGCTCGCCCTGTTTCCTCGTTTTACACCTCGTAATAAATTCATACTACCGTTCCATAAAAAACCAACGGCCAATTTAACCCTTCAACGTGTCTACGTGGAAGACACGCCCGAAAAGGTAAACACGGTCGGAAGGTATTTCGATCAAAGTATCGGCTAGAGGGTCGGCAGAAAGGAAGCTTTCCTTCCTCGAATCCACGGTCCCTTTTTCTTCCTCCTTAATTCCCTTCTGCGGGACACGAATCCGAGCATCGGTACACCCGTCGAAACAGTGGCTGGCTCCCAATTAGGAACCCTCTTTTAAGTAATGCCCGCGATCTCTTCGCTCCGTCCTCGTCGTCCGAACGGCCGCCACCTAACTGTCCTCGTCCCACTCGACCGGCCACTGGCACGATTGACTTTCCGCGGCATCCTCGTCTTTCTCTTGTATAAATTAGTCCCAGCCGCCACATAATGGCGTGTCGATGCGCTACTGTCCCCCGGCTAGCATTGCCTTTTTGATTCTCTTTTTCTCTCGTGCTCGGGTAACTCCCTCTTTCTCCATCCTCTCCGTTCTATCTACGTCTTCTTCTGCTTGGTCGGCCTTTCTCCGCGTTCCCTCCTCGTCGTACTCGCGCAACCGAGGATCACGGTGTCCCTGTCGCGTTTCAGGACGGCCTCTCTCCGAGAGAGGCCCCGAGAGATCCACTCGCCGCTTCTCGCTCCCGCTTCGTTTCGCCGTGCTCGTCCGACCAGCCGCTTAATTTACGATCAATTAATTTGGATAAACTGAACGAGGGGAGGCCTGCTTTCGATGCACGCGTTAACCGTGAATTTTTTCCCCCCTTCCTGGCTACCTTCCGGTCCAGAGGCTAGCGCTTGGCCCCAGTTCTTACCCTTTTCGGGTCCGACGTGAATCCTGGTGAAAACCGGCGAACACGATGCTCATACGCATTTCACGCTTGTAATTCCGGGGCTCGTACGCCCCGGTTTTCGCACGCTCGATACGGCTCGTCGTTAAAACCAAATGATATTTCGCCTTCGTTTTAATCTTAATTGCGAGCAAGCACGTATATTCCAAACGAACGAACGATTTACGCACTTCTGCTTTTTGTTTAAATTCCATCTTTTTCGCGCGCGACCCTCGCTCCTCCTAAGCTCCTGCTAATCCCACGCGACGCACTTTGCGAAATTCACCGAAAACCTGACGCGTATCGCTCGTCGTTTCCCCGGGTCCATCGTATCCGTTTGAAATCCGTGCCGGTTGAAATTCTCGATGGACGCGCGAGATCCAGGCTTCTCATTGTGCGATGCGTGGAACACGATGCGTTAGGGAAGGAATCGTGGCGGGAACGCAACAGACGGAAAAGAAGAGTAGTCGGTCGTAGAGACGGTTCGAGAGAGAGAAAGGGAGAAGAGAAGACGGTGAGGAGCGGTAGCACGGAGCGGACACATCGAAGGGGCTCTCTCGATGTCGTCGACAGGCCTGCTTGGTATTCCGTTCTCGTCCGGAGGCATAATTGGCCGCCAACTGGCGACGCTCCTCCGGGTATCGCGAAGACAAGAAATTATTCTTTAATTAATTGTCAGCGCTCAATGTGACCGCATGCGTAGGATCGGTCGGCCTCGTACATAAATTTCATCTATATGGGAGCGCCGATCGGAGCGCGTGTAACAGAGACTCTCCCGTGGCATAGAGGGATCCGGTGAAACGGAGGCCAGCAGCGGACATCGAGCAGCGAGAAAGAAAAGGACCGGGCGACGTCGAACAAAGAGGGGGGCAACCGAGAGAGCTTCCGATCCGCGGAGGTAGCAAATACCTGGCGCCTGTTTGTAAACCCTTTAACGGTAAATCGTCGTTCTAGAGGGTCGATGTTTGCGCGTTTGCTCGCCTTCCTTTCGACCTCCTCCAGCCACTCGTTGTTATCGTCGTCATCGTTTCCTTCGTATATCTCTGTGAATGCTCACGTAGGTGATCTTCCACCAAGATGCAGTTGCGTATAAAGAGGGGAAAGTCGGTACGGCGTGACAACGTCCGCCTCGATCGTACTTTGTGTCCTCTAGTCACGCTACTGACGAATACTCTGTCTCTGGCGATGCGTGTCTCTACGATTCGCCAACGTTTACTCGTAGTTTCGCGTCGCGCGATTGCGATCGACGTTGCTAGCAATTAAAATACCACGAATTTGCGTTCGGTCGTGTACTTTTGCAACGGAGCCGTATAGAAACGAGAGCGCGAGATACGCAAAGGTTGGACCAAGAGCCGAGTCGTAAAACAGCGACAACTTCCGGCGATTCGACCGTTTCTAATAACCCGTATATCAGCGGCTCCGCTAGAAACAATTAGGCTACTGGTCTCGAACGAAAGGACGACAGTTACGAGCGGCCGAGGGATTCAAAGAAGGCGGCGAACTTCTTTGATCGGACGTGCCAGTGGAACGGATCCCCCGGCCTTCTCGTTTTAGTCCGAGAAGGTGGCTCCGCTGACTCTACCCCGTTCTTGCAGATAGGCAACGTGGACCCGTAAGTATACGCGAATGCACGCATTGGCGTCGACTCGTAACCGAAACGTCGAATATCCTTTGCTTTCTTTTTCAAATTCCCCGCTCTTTATGGATACGAACGCCACTTCGTTTTACCTTACGACGCGTTAATTTCCTGCTGAACATCTTCTTACTCGAGAAAGTAAGTTCGTAATAAGTTCGAGATAAAGAGTTCGTATATGGTTCAGAATTTTTAACGATATCGAATATTTCGATAAAGAAGCGAACGACGGGAGAAATCGATTCTAATTGGACGGTCGATACCCGTATCGAAGAGAAATGGAAGGTGGTCGACGACGCTCATGGACAGATTATTCGAGACAGGTGCATACAGAGGGGCTGGGGTCCGCGTAGATACGCGGCGGCGTCACGTGTGCGTGGGTCTCTCGTACGTATACATATATTTTATAATTAGCCGGAGGATCCGCGCGATAAATCAGCGCGCCGCCCGGGCTTAAGACTTAATTAAAAATTTAGTCAAAAACCAATTAGCGGCTACGCCGGATTAACATATTTCTAATTATCTGGCGGACACTTTCGGCCGCCCTATACCGTTGCCTCGACTACTTGCCATATACGAGACCGTCGCTCTCCTCACCGATGACTTTGCGATACATTTCGTTGCGCCCGACGGAGCCCCCTTTTTTTTCTTTCATTTCTCTTTTCTCCTCGTTTCTCTCATTTTTATTTTTTCCCCTCGTCCTTCGTTCCCTCCGTTCCATAAGATATACATAATACTTCTTTCAACGAAGGATCACGCTCGACTAACAGACGAGGTCGTTGCCACGATCCTCTCTCTCTCTCTCTCTCTCTCTCTCTCTCTCTCTCTCTCTCTCTCTCACTTTTACGGATTATTCTTTTCTTTTTACTCTTTTATTTTCTCCCGTTCAATCGTACGTAATGACGATCGATCCAGGTTCGATGACTCTCTCCTCCACTTACCTTTTGCTCTTGGTCGCGTATCCTGAAAGCCACGGAGATTACTTAAGGATCTCGCGTTTCGTTTCGATTTCACGAGTCACTCCTCGATCGATCCGCGAAATAACTTCGCGACAACCTTCGAAGATTTATCACGGTTGGATAAACGCAAGAGTAATCGATAACAAGTCGACGTAAATACTGAAATCATTTTTATTTCGCTATGGTATACTTCCATGGATAAATTATCATGTTACATTTATACAGAGCGCTTAGGTACATCCGTGACCTCGTCGCGTTCGCAGTACGCTCGCGATACATTCGTCGATCTCGAATCGATCGCGGATGCCATCGGAATTTACGCTTTTCCTCGTCCTTTGGACGCGTGAAACAGAAAAAATATCCCATTTAACGAACGCATTTACCGAATCTAGCGAAGAATTTGGCTGGGGAAACGCGCGGATTTCTACGTATCTTTTAGAAAAAAGAGAATTTATTTGTTACATCACACCGGTTGCTGCGTTCAGCGGAGAATATAGAAGATCGCGTGTCAAGTCTCTAATTTCGAATGTCTGTGCGCGTACCTCGATGAAAGACCGATTAAACGAACGAGACGTCCGACCTGTCGAACTTCTCGACTCGGTTCGATGCGATCGTTAAGGAACGATTTGCGAGCGGGAATTCTAGCTGAGCTGTTCTAGAGTGGAGTCATCGGCTACGTAGCGTATTTCTCTCTTCTTCTTTTTCTTCAACCTAATCGATTATCTCACCCGTAAATTTCCCTCCGGGGGATAAACGAGCCGAAGGAGCGGGTTAATTGAAACGGCGGAGTCGCGATCACAACGTCGTCGAGAGTCGCTTCTCGTTTTCTTCTTTTCGTCGATCGCCTCCGCTTTTCGTCGCATTCTCTCTCTTCGCGAAATCGGAAGCCGAACGTCCTGTACATGCGTCGATATATTAATATATTTATATATACATACGTACACTTACGCGATTCGATAGACGTCTATTTACAATATATACATCGGTTTCGTACGATTTTTTTCATTGTGAGATCAAACGCCTTGAAAATGCTTTTTAAATGCCGTCGCGTCACGATCGTACGGACCAGCCTCTCGACTATTCGATCACGTTCTTCGTCGTATTTGTAAATTCACGCGTCTGTATGTTTCGCGCGGAATAAAACCATCTCGAGGCGAAGAAACGGGCGAACGTAGAAAAATACAAGAGAAACGAAAGTGAGCGAGCTCGGTGCCACGTTTTCAAAGACTTTTCCCTGACTCTGGCGAATGATCGCGGCAGTAAAAGTCACCGTCGATTTATCGTTTCGCGACCAAAGCCGAAAACATTTCGTCGCGTCGCTTCTTACGACGAACGAGCACCGGCATTCTCGTATCGCGTGTTATAAACTCGCGCCGACCTCGCGTACAATTTCCTTCGCGTCCGTACCAGATCGTTCACTTATCGTCACTGGAATAGGTTTCGCAGATTCGATGGAAGCGAAATCTCCGATTTCTCCGAGGTTCTCCAACGGTGATGAGTTTGAAGATCGCGCTTTTCACCCGACCGGTGGTTATCGGTTTGTTTTCTTCTTCCTGGCGATAGACCGCAAAGCCTTTTGGGACGTGGAGCTTCCGTTTAATTATCGCGGTACGTCGTTCGCGATGGCACCCTTCGAAAACCACGTTCTCTCGTTTATTTCCTTCGCTATTTTGCTCGCAATCACGAATCACTGATTATTTATTACCACAAATTCGAAAAGCCTACGTTCGAAGCTCCTGCTCGATTTTCTCACCCCTTTGTTTCATTCTCGAACACCGATCGCGCCTCGAAAAATAATTTCTCTGCTTTCCCGAATCTCGAAACTTTAACACCAATTCTCCAAACCCATCACCATCTTCCAAACCACCACAGATTCCTCTCTGGTCCTCGTTTCTTTCACCTCTTAGCCGTACAGCGATTCCATGGTCGCTTCCAACGAATCTCGCAGTTGTCGTTTCTTTTTTTTCCAAACGAAGTCGACGAGCCGCCAGGCTATGGTCCAGTCGATTCCGCGAGTTGTTCGAGCTCGATCGAATCTCGCAACGCGTTTCTTGTCGTTCAGCAGTCTGGACGAGGCAGACTGGCCAGGATTCGAGCGACTTGAGTTCGCGCAGCTCGTCTCTGCCTTATTAAGGTCTGTGTCCAGGGGGCCCCATGAACATGGCTGCCGCGGCTGCGACATGGGTGTGCCTAGCCATGGCCGCCGCGATGAAGGGAGGCACTCCTGGTGTTCCAGGAGGCCCCACTCCGGAGAACATCAGGCCAGAGCCAAAACTCGGGTGCAACAAGGGCCTCGCGGAAAGCCTCAGCTTCTCGATTTCCGCTTCCTGCAGGCGCTTCGCCTTCGCTCGCCTGTTTTGGAACCAAATTTTCACCTGCAACAGAGGAAACTCGTGAAGGGTTAAATCTGGTTACCGAGGGTCTCGAGAACCGATTGTTTCGCGCTATCGTTGCGAAGAAGGTGGCTTTGTTAAAAAATTCGTCGGTTCTTACTGGCTCCGCGATATCCTCTTGTAACCTAGTCGGACATTCGCGAGATCTCAGAGCCGAACGATACGTTCGTTAGATTGCGTAATTTGTACAAATAAAGCGCTCTTGATCTTTGCGTTACTTCTCTACAAGACGACCGTGTTCTCTTCGGATTTGGAGATCGATTACGATTACCAACGAAAACTACAAATCCCCTTCGAGACTGGTCGAGAAATATTTCGTTGCACGGACAACGACGTAATAATCGCAGGAAATAAAAATTCTTAACGATCGATCGTCGCTGCGCTCGGTTTTGAAAATTTGTTCTACAAATCGTCGTCACCACAGAAGCGAGTACCGCATCACCTCGAGCTATTATCCGGTATGTAGCGATAACTGTAATCAACACCCAAGACGCTACTTACTTTCGACTTATAATTTGCTTCTACCGCTGCACGATCTATAATTTCCAAGATGCATTTTCGTCGAAACTCGTCCCCGTACTCCTAGACGACTGGTCCACGGAAGCTTGACGCGACTTACAGCTAAAGTAGAAAACGGCCTCGGTGGACGGACACAGGCGGGAGGAGCGCGTAATTAAATAATTACGCTATCGATCAAGCGTGCGGTACGTAAGCGGTCTAACAAGGGACGCGACGGGATCGAGCTGAACGTCGAGTAGAGAAAATAGGTGCACCACGGTACTGCATGAACGGCTATTTAGCGCGTAATTAGCCGGCTCAAATTGGTGAAAGCAGCCGGTCGTACGGAGCGGCCTGTTGGAATTCGTCGATGTAGTTGGAAACTTGCTACGTGGAAAAATATGCGGCTCGAATTCGCGGCTCGAAACCCTTCTCTCGGCCGGTTAATTGTGTTTGCACAGTCGCCGGCCAATTTTTCTGTTTGGACAGATGCGGCCGCCGCTGTAGCCGCGTCGCGAATCATCGAATTACGACACGCTGTCCGACCATCAGTCCTCCGGCGTTTAGCGTCTGTTTCTAGTAGCAAGTACGAGTAATCGATCGTGATTTCCCTGTGGGAATCGTCCACTGGAAAATTTTGCGTTCTCTTTGGTCGCGTCAGCTACTAGTTAAAGAACATAGAAATTAATTGCCATCCATACGCACGGTCGTCTCGACGTTATTAATCGCACCAACGATATATAAAGAATCGTACTCGTTCAAGTCAGAGTTACTTTTGTCGATACCTTGGTTTAAACGTGCTGTTAAAGGGTTTACGATTAGAATGGGTTTAGGTGCACCGATAGGTAGAAAAGGAGAAAGACGACGCGTGTTCGAGATCGAAGGATTTCGATGAAACGGTCGGACGAACAATGGATCGTTCGAATTAAACGGAAATTATTCAAAAGATTTGTTGGAATCGTTGAAATATTCCCAACTGTTAAAGTATCAAGGATGTTCGAAGAACGCTTGATCCAGCGACTTAATCCATCATCCGAACGCTAATGTCCTAGTAGCTGCATGCGTAACAACGACGATCTTCCTATTATCGTCGTTATTATTCTCGTTACCACTATTTTTATCGAGCGTAATGCGCGCCGACTACGTTAGCTCCCCGGGGAATTAGCATTAAACACCCTGGAGCACGCGTAACGAGTTCAAGGAGCCGTAATCTGATCGCTAAAGCTGGTATAATGTTGCGGAGTTTAAGGGTAAATAAGAATGCAGATGCGAGAAAGAAGGAGAAGAAAAAAACGATATAAATCGCGTAACTCTTTAATAAATCAGCCACGATGTCGGACACGTTAGGCGTATGTACGTAACTCAGGCCTCGCGGAGGATACTCTCGTCGCTTAGAAAGTAGAAATCTCGCATCGCGTGACAATGTGCAATCAAATCGTTACTGGTTCCCCGAAGGAGGAAAGACATATTGCGATATTCCGCGTGGTTTTTCTCTTCAGCGACGACTTCCTGTTTTTCACGGTTAGCCTAACGCTTTACCATCGGCGGTTCGCGCGCTCAATTTTCCAGGCACGGGAATAGTAGCACCGCCTCTGCGTTTTCTATTCCGTTCCTACAATTATCCTGCCTTTCCTCGATCACCGTGACGAAGGATTAAAGTCGATCCTTCGACCGGAGAAACCGAACAGGTTAAATCTCGATCGTTGTCCTGTATCTGTAACACGTAGGCGACTGGATCGAATCGATTCATAACGTATCATTTTTCAAACACACGAACAACAACGCCAAATCGTTCCTTCGAGAAGGATCGATCGCTCGAACAGAGAAAACGGCGCTATTGCGTTGTAACCGCGCGAATATCGCAACCCAAATCGCGGACATACCTCTTCGTCGCGGGTGAATAACGAGAGGAGAGCGGCGGCAGGGTGGCGATCCGAGACTGTTTCGGAAGGACGAGGAAGACAAGAGGCGACGGAACGATCGTAGCTTATCTAAGCAAACGAACAGGACGAGGCTTCATTTCGTCCGATGCATCGTAATGAATACGCAAAGTGTATTCGAACACGCTAGCCGAGCGAACGATAATAGCCTGATGGCGATCGTCTTTTTGGTCTGGCTACTACACGTGTTGCTGGACAACGAACGTCTAGCTGGCGTTAATTTTATTACGACTTACCTCGTTCGCAGGATTTTTCTCCCATCGCTATTTAAACGACCGTTAAACGAATCGAGTCGGTCGGTCGCCTGACAAATTTCTGTCTCGTAAGACACGATCAATTTCAAACATACTTATACCGGCGATGATTAGCGACTTAGTACCGTGGTTAATTAATATGCCGGCAGAGCGTGTATTTCGTTATCATCAGCGAAGGAAACAGTTCACCGCGTTTAGTACAAATTAGTAGTAGAAGCAGAACGTTAGGGTCAGACAGCTAATCACCGTGCTCTCTCTACCCCGGCCTATCGATAAAAACACTTTTCAATGTTTCAGCCGAGTTTTCGTTATTCCTAAGCAATTTTACAAGGTGCACATAGCAAATGAACCAGCGTATCAACTTTACGACTCTTTACAAGCAGGTGAATTTATAGATCCGGTCAAGCCGTGGTATAGTTACGCGTGTACATGGTAAATCCTTCTTAGTATCGCAATTATATCGCCTACAATGTACAGTTGTTCGTGAAAGTATCCTAACACTCGTAGAAACGCTTTTTACGAATATATTGCGCGCGTTATATAAAACATTTTGAAACTTGGTCGACGTAAAGTTTGAAAGAAATTACGCCCGAAGCGAGCGATCGGATGTCGCAAAAACGCACGGAAAGTCGAAAAAACCGAAACGAATTCGTGTATGTATTTTGATTCGCCACGGTGTCGCGCGTACGTACGACGACGCATAGAATGGAGAAAACAATTGGGGCCGGTCGATCCGTTACCGGCGGCATTTAAAAGCGTCTTCTGTTCGTTGCGCGCCAAATGAGCACCGATCATTTCGCCTGATACAAAAATTACGTATAATATCATTTCATTACGTTCAATTTAATTAACGTCAATCATGTTAATTGCCAGCCGACTCCGTAGAAGGGTGTGTAATTACCCGCCTCGATGTGATGTATCTGATGCGCGAGAACCAGACAAGAATTTGCTCATTTCGATCGCGACCTGGCCGGGCAATTACGAAACAAAGAAGAACGAACGAACCGGCCGTAAGAGAGGGAAATAAAATAGCATCGCGAGAAACTACAGGGAGACGAACAAATGTACTTAAAGGACGGACGAATCGTAAGTTCGCGGGACGGGCTTTCGAACGAAATGAGCCTCTTGTTGCGTGCGAGCCACTCTTTTTTGCGACTTTCTCTATTTACGCGTTTCCGAGAATAGCTTCTCGAGCCTCTTACAAGCTCGAGTTCTACGTATTTCAGGCTACGATATTTCCAAGTATCTAATATCTGGCCGAACGATCGATTAAATCTCTTCGCAGTGTAACTCCCGTTTACTCGCAACTCGTTTATACGAACAAATTAACGCTCATCTTCGGCCGAGCTTTTCTCATTCGAACTTGCGAACCGCCGTTGTATAGAGTTGCACGTGTATCTCTATATCGACGATCGCTCATTCGAGCGCTGTTCGTAGATTGCGCGTGTGTCATAAAGGGACAAAACGCACAGACGTGCTCAACATCGGTTTTCCGTGCATTATCTCGTATCGTCGGAACTAATAAGAGGAGATAGCCGGTAAATCTTCGTCTTCTCCCCAGACACGTTTAGTTAAACCGTGTTTTACTATACACATTTTCAAAACCTAATAGTCAATTTCCATATTGGTACTTGAGCATCCGTTATTTACTTTCGACCACTCAACGAGGACATACAAATTTACGATCGTTTGATTATCTCCGCCGAAGTACGTAATTTCTTCGAGCAATACTCTACGGAGTATACTAACTAAACGCACGGCGTTTCTTTACGTCCGAGCTACACGCGTTTGCAAAGCCGCGCGCAAAACGCTTCTCCTCTAATGGCTAATTGTTCGCGGCGGTTAGAAGCTTAATGGCAAACTCTTTCGACGAGTCTCACCTGCGTTTCCGTGAGGTGAAGGGACGACGAGAATTCCGCTCGTTCGGCGATGGTTAGGTACTGCTTTTCGCGAAATTTTTTCTCCAGGGAGAGCAGCTGCTGCGTGGTGAACGGTGTCCTCGGCTTGCGATTTGGCTTGTGCTTCCTCAGGGTGCACCTGACCGGCCCTGGCCCCGGTCCTGGCAGCCTCAGATCGCCTGCAACAGATCCGAAAAACTGCCGATCAGTGACAAAACACGATCGGATGGCGACTGGTTCTCCCAGCATCGTCGACTCTGGCGAATTAGAGATTTATTTGAGGGAAGTCGAGGATCTTTTACGAGATCTGTGGAACAGGGTGTCGTCGAAGGGAGTATCGAACCTTTTCAAAGATACTTGCGCCAAGAACCAAAGAATTAATTAACGTTCGAGGTAGGTAGACTAATTACGTAATCTGCCGAAGCAAAGGTAGCGAAACACGGCGGTTTAAGAGGCAACGTTATAAACTGACGATGTCCACGACCGCAATAGCGCAGCGCTCGCTCGATCGCTACACGAGAGAATATGTCTACACGCGGAATAATTAACACGAACGATCACATCGGCAAAGCGAATTAAGATATCGACGTCGCGGAACCGTAATTTTTTGGTGATGCGATAGTTGAGGTAATTATTGTCGTACTATCGAGGCTGATAAATTAACGTTCGATATCGTGGTTATCGACGCACGGGGAAACACGATGGGAAGAAGAGAGAAGGGAAGTTGCAATTATACCATTATTTTCATCGTCTTTCTCCATGCCACTCGTTAATGATAAATGCATTTACGGATATTTACGCTTACTTACTAAACCGCTATTTATATACAACCAACGCGAACACGCGTTTCTTCCGTCTGTCTCTTCCTTCGGGCGGCTCTCGATCGATTAAAAATGCATTATGTCGGTCGATCGAAGCAGCGAAAGGAGGATCGTCTATACTATATATGTATATATTTATATTTGTATATATTTATATATATATATATATGTTTATCGTTTATTATGTCATCGAACGCGATAGAAACGAGAGAGACGCTCTCCGAATATCCGATAGCGTTACAAAGTTCGTAATATTAATCATGTCTGCGCAGATTTGTTCGGACGGTACGAAATTATCGTCACGTTATTCCCGTGTATGCGTTGCATAATAATTATCCGCGAGCCACCGATAACGTTCACCGACGGCCGTTAATTAGCGCGCGCGCGCGCCACCCTTTCAACGAAAACTTTCAACGAAACGCGCTAAACTTTTACCGGTTTCCTTCATTTATCGATTTCAATTCGGTTCGTCGAGAACGATTTTACGTGATTTCATTATTTCAACGTCTTAAGTTTAGTCCTTGGCTTCAAAGTATCGAGGCTCGTACGAAATGGCCAGATCATCCTCTTTTGGATGTCGTCGGGGAAATCGGTGTGCGCGAGTGTTGAACAAATTCACCTCAGGTTCGACACGAACCAAGTAGAGAACGCCAACTGGACTTTCGTCGACTACAAGAAACTCACGGGAAAGAAAAAGACAAAGAGACAGAGCCGATCGAGATGGCAGCGCGCGAAAATCCAGTCTCGTTTCGCGTTAACGATCGCGTTCACATAAATTACCCGGTCGTCGCACGCGCGTTTCTCCGCGCCCAGCGTCGGTCGTTCGTCGTTAATCCCCAATTTACAGAAACGAAGCCGGGCACGTTCGACCTCCGAGGCAACGGTTCCCCACCGATCGGTTGCCAACGATCGATAAAATTGAATCGTAAAGAGGAGAAAAAAATAAATCGTTTGCCCGTTACGCTCGCGTTTCGTCCGACGCGGTGATTATCCTCGCGTCCTGCTGCCGTTCGATGATTAACTCGTACGCGTGTCATTAGCCGATCCTTGCTTCGGTCTGCTCTCGTTTTGTTACGGATTCTTTCTCCGCCAGAGGACGACTGTCCCGTCGTTCGTGGTATTTTAAACGAACTCGCGAGCCTCGAGCATCCTTGTACGTTTCAACGTAGGCATACCCGTTGCGATCGAACGTTTATAACGTCTGCCGGTTCTACGGCAAAGAAACTAATTACTACTCGTTTACCTGAAAGCTCCAGCCACTCTGTAAAAACTACCGTTCTACCGTTACCTCGTCCGTCGATTCATTTTTACGATGCAATTTTCACCATGGACAAGGCGACATTAAGGGGACACAATTCGCCGCGTCGCTTCACCGGTATACTCGATTATCGTTAACGGTACGAAGAAAGGAAGCGTCGTTAGCGATCGTCCGTGGTCGATCGGTAGGTACAACTATCGATATAGCATCGGGAAGGTGAATCGGTAGAGTACTGTGACGTGTGGACGATTTCGTTGGTCGGCTGCAGTGACAAAAAGCCACTGTTCGGTCGAGGACCGGGTCGAAAGGATGACGATTTCGTGGCAAGCAGCGGGGCAACGGCGAATTCCACGCGCTAATTAACGATCGGCCAGGGACAAAAAGCAGGGAACGGGCTGGCGGCATTGTCCAGCGGATCTGTCGCGACATCGGTATTACGTCTTCCATTCTGGTTGGCGTTGCCCGTTTCACCGCTATCGACCAGCCTGCTTGGCTAGTCCGCTCACATAACCGATCAATATGTTCCTCTTAGAGGCTAATTAATTTCTGCTAATTAAACGCTCGCTAGGATCTCCGAGGAAATATATCTTGCGGCCTGACTTTCCGCGGAGCGCGTGGACAAAGCACCTGCGCCTGTGCCTGGCCAGCCTGGCGGAACTTTTGCGCTCTTTCCTTTCGTGTTCTCGCGTTTGTGTGCGAGTTTGGCTTGGCATTGTCTCTCGGCACCACGTGGGACACGGAAGTTTCAATGGGCGATTGCATCGGCCGCTTGCGACACTTGGCCGCTGAGAGGCGTTCGCAACGGCGTTACTCGAAGAAACGATCCAGGATATTTGAAAGGAATACCTTTCGCGAAAAGAAGCTTCGAGTATAGATTCGAATATTCGCGTGGCCCGTTTCCGCGGCAGAAAAACCCAATTAGAAATCTACAGCCCGTGAAAAGCTCTTCTCGTCCGGGAAACAACTACGATGTACGAACGATGTTAATCGACCAACGATAGCGTAAATCCCGGTTCCGATAAGACAAGCGACCGCGATCGCTTCGCTTTTTGTGCCTCGTAATTGGAACCGCGATGGAAGAAAGCAATTAGTCGTGGCCGACGTAAAGATCGAGTAAAATCAAGTGGTCGTAATTAACGGTTGCTTGAACGTATGTACCTACTATATTCGATATTTAACGGTTTACAACATTTTAGAACACAACGCGAGAAAGTTGCCCTTAAAATATCACTTTTTCCGCGCCTACGTTTCCTTACCTTTTTACCGATAACTCCGTGTCACGCGGAGTCGTATAAAATGTTCGTTATTAATTATCGAGATTTATCGCGAATCATTTGTATCGCGAGCTTCTTCTCCATACATCTAACGCATTATCTACTCGCGAGGGAAAGAGTAATGAATTCCCAATGAAGTTGCTCCATCGCGGCGGCAATAAATTCTTTGCCGGGTAAAATGGTCGCTGATGAAACGCAGAACGAAACGGGTTTCATCTTTTGCTCTCTGTCGACGTTCGCGATATCGCGCCAACAATTCGCGTATCTCGGCCAGTTACGTCTCTTACTAATCACCGGCTCCTCGTTCAATATGTTTCTTATGAACGACAATTAATTTCTGCTAATTAAATGTTCGCATAATTTATGATCGATACGTGGCAGCGTATACGCGCGAACGTTCTCCGCGGAGAATCCAGATATTCGTCGACTCTCGGCCAGCAGCGAGACAAAGTTTCCGACTCTTTCGCAAATAAGACGAACCTCCAACTCCAACCGACCAATTAAACTTTTACTCCTTCTCTGCTGCAATAAGTTGCACCTGATTACTAATTTGCCCGCTTTCTACGATTAATTGCGGATCATAAGCTGCTGGGATAGCAAGCGCGCGTTGTTCTTCCTATATAATTTTCTTTTATCGTTCAATCTTCTACCAGTTTCCGTGTTATGGCAATATCACTTTTTGCGACATCTCTATCCTCCAGCAAACTCTACGTTAAACACTTTGACGTTAATTTTTCATCTAAATATCAGGTTGTAACAAGTATTGAGAAATATTATAGAAACGTTAGTCGCGTTACTTGCGTCAGCTGCAACGAACGAACACGATACAAGTACCTGCGTATAATTTCGTATAATTTACCAAAAGTCCAATAACGTCCACGTTGTTTTCCGCGAAAAGAACGATAAGATAACAAATAATCGTTCCTTTGATTCCCTTATCGAATATGATACGGAGACCTAACGAAAACTTAATTATTTAATCTGCTGGAGATTCGAAATTAACGAGACATCGATCGACGCGTGATGAAACGCGCCACAATAGGAAGAGAAATCCTTCGAGTCGCAAGCACGCGTCTCCGTGAATCGGCGATTCCAGTCGCGCAACAGATCGATATGTTCTTCTTGCTAGCCAATTAATTCTCGTTAATTACCACATGCTACGTAGGGACTAACGAGGCTGGATGCGTCAGGCGCGTACGATCGCATTGTTTCGTTCGCTCGTTGTCGTTCGTTGTCGAATATTCCCGTATCGTTTCACCGAGAAATCGCGCGCGAACCGCGCTGCGTTAGACCCAGTCACGCGCTCGAACTGCGCTAATTAAACGCGTTAATAACGATCTCCGTGCACGCGGATCGTTCGTTTGCTGAGCCGCATAATATAGCGATAAAAATCGGCATGAATGGAATATCGATCGAGTCAAAGAATAAAGAGAACGATACTTCCGTTGGCGTTGCGTGTTCGGTACGTTGGTTAGCAGCAGTTTCGTTCTAACGAATCTTAGAAACGATAGTTTTTACGTCGTTGGGGGGAAAAACTATATATAGCGACATTTAGGAAAAATTACAGGGTAACGTGTTCTTATCATTCTATCGAGTAAGATTCTCTCTGTTAAAAAGTTCCCAGTTTCGGCGATGAATTCTCTAAAATAGGTTCTACTAGTTTTTTTTTTATAAAAGAAAAATTTCGCAAAGATCGGAACAAACGATAGTTGCACAAATTCTTGGTTGACGGATAGAGTTGAACGTTCGACCTAAAGTTCGACATATTTCATTCGTTTTTTATCGAGATACAAGGTCGACGGATGTCTCTATGCGGTTTATTTAATTTATTTGGCTATGCGGTGAATGTAGATACAGTAATCCCACGAGAAGCCGGCGAAATGCTAATTCATCGCGTTATCGAATAGCGAACCACCGTCTCTCTCAAATTCTCCATGAATCTGAAAGCAACTTCCATAAAAATCCTTCGAACAGGTGTGCACCATTTATCCTACCTCGGCGTGTCCGGCGGAGTTACTTATCTACCATCGGCGGTATCTAACTCAACGTATCCAACGGCCGCCGAATTGTACAAAACGTTGCAAATGAATGCGATTCATTAGCGTCCGATTGCACGTTGTAATTCGTTTCTCTGTCATCTTCGATAGCCTCGAATATGAGAATCGCGGAGAAAAAGCACTACAAGCGTGTTTTGCCTCGTGTTCGTGCATCTTAGCGTCGCATTATCATCAGGCAGAAGAATTTTAGTATTACGCAATTGAAAACGAAAACAACTTGTTAGCGACAGAGACGTGGCGCTTTCGAGAACAACCGAGAAGTCGATAAAATTTTGTAGAAGTCAATGGTGTAATTAGCCGGACAAGCGGATTAATAATTTCGAAGAGGACGAAAGAACCCACGTTCAAGCGCAACATCGAACAAAAAGGCAATCGTGCTAACTAACACAGGATCGATCGACGACGCGACGTACCGAGTTTTGAAATTGCTGTGCCGTAAAAAATGAGAAATCGTATCGCATCTGCGTCTCGTTATCGCTGCCTCCTTTCGATTCTTAGAAACGTCCTGTTAAAAAACCCGAACCGCTGCAAAGGATACGCAAAGATATCGAGACGCTTTGGAAGAATGTCGGTGGTTGATTACCAATAAACGAGAAGAAAGGGCTCGTTTCACGGCAATTAACGCGCCAAGGGGTGGATTTTCTTGGGCCGGCTTCCGGAAAAACCGCGGCAGACCGTCGGCGGTGCTCGTTTCCCCGACGAAACGCTATGTGGACGGTAATTACGCTCGGGCAGGAATGATGAATTGTTCGAAATATTTTGTGGAACATCATCGGGGACGAGCGTCGTTAATTCATTCCTGGACACGGAGGCCAGCAGATAAATGCGTACAGGCCGACGGTGGCGTTCGAGCGTTATAAATGACGTCCGTATTCATAATTTTCGAAACGCCACCGCCCAGTGACAGGCCTACGGATTATCTATCGGCTGGACGAGGCTAGTATCACACACACCCTCCCTCCTCGCTACCCCTTTCTGCCTTTCTGATAACCACCCTAACTCTCTGATGAGCTTTTCATCGTCTAACTTTTCGGTGACGCCTGCCATCCTTCGTACGATTCTACGACGTTTCTACGAACCGATCGCGATTAACGGCATCGAGGATAGAGTTCGAAAGTCGAATTTTTATAGAAACAGAGATTTCGAAGGTTATGGTCGAAGTTTCGCGCGTCACTCTGCAAGTAGTATCGGAAAAGCAAAAACGGCCGAAGCTAGGTGAAAGCAGGGCAATTAGAATTTGCAACACGACTCCTCGCGGTCTGGCTATGTTTTTGCGTGGCAACGAAGGCACTCCATTCACAGCTGTCGGCAATGCGTTTTTCTCCGCTGAATATTTCGCCGACACGCAACGGCATTCGCGTTTCTATCGTTCGACGATGGCCACCGACGAATTTAGCCGAGAACGAGTTCGCTTTACTAGTAGCAATTTGCCCGACCAACGAAAGATTCGATACCCCGCGAAAGCTACGAACGTACGCAGCCGCTCGCAAGTTCGCAACGACATTTTAACGGATGGTGCAACGGGAACGTTGAACGTTCGCGAGATAATATTCATACACCTTGCACGCCTCTCGCTTCATCAACTAGACGATCCATCTAATCGTCGTTCCACTCGCCAGATTACAACATCTACTAAAAAAAACCGGAGGAGAAATGGTAACGAACGACTCTCGGCTAAAGGAAGCTAACTACCGAAAGCATCCTAATGTCTGGCTTCTGCGGATCGTGCCAGAACACCCTCGAAATTCCACGTTCGCCACGTCGAACCGTCGTCACCCACGACTAGCGTCGTACGCGTTCGAAAAACTCGTTCACCTCGAAGAGATGCTGTCTAATCAGTGGCCATCCACCGAGACAGCGAAGGAACGGGAAAGACTGCGTTAATCAGCGTCGAGGAAATTCGAAACGGATCAACTTCGCCGGAGCTCGGTCGAGAGACGCGGGTAATTGGTCTCGCGCTGCAAAGCGAACGAAAAAGATCTCGCAGGGGGGCGATAGAAGGGAGAAAATGAGACGGAGGAAATATCGTGACCAATATAGAGAAGGAGAAGAGCGTAGAGAAAGGGGAGACAGAGGCGAGCGGTTTGTCGTTATTATTCGCAAAAAGCGCGAGTGGATGAGGCTGGTCAGGAAGCTGGGTGTGCCAGGGCGAACCTAACAAGGGCAGTTTTTAGACCGACTTGAATGCATTATGGATGGCCGGCGTTATGTATGACTCTATCATGCTCCTCAGAGCTCGAGAACTACCGAGTACACCTACTTGTGTCCATCCCCTGTCTTCAGCGTTGGGCTACACGGTGGTAACGACACTACCCGAGAGAAGTACGCGTTCGCGTTCCTTCCACGAGATTTTTCCACCAGCCTTTAACGACCTTCGAGATTTCTTTCTCGGAAACGACGCGCGTTTCCCACTACCGTACCGTTTAGTAATTTCGCTGGCGAAAACTACGGAACTGCGCTTCCCTCGAGTCCCCCTGTTTTGCATGATTTTTCGATTTTTGCATAGACCGTCGAGATTCGGATAAAGAGACAACCAATCAGAGTATATTTTATTTTATAGGTTCGTGGAAGATTTTTTAAATAAACGTTTATTGGGGCGAGATGGCAACAGTTTTAATCGGAGGTCGAGACTCCGAGGAACTTGACACGAAGCCGTTATCAACCGAGGATTTGCGAAATTTTAATTTACGTGGCATCGAACGAGAGTAAATACTTTTAGCGAAAAGAGGAGGAGAACCTGTAAGACTTTGATCCCGAATTATCCGGACGAAGCTAATTTAGCAAGGGTAAAAATTTTAATTGGAGCTAGGCAGAATTACCAGACTTTGAAGCAGTTGACACAAAGCTGTCATCGACAAGGTGAAATTGTCAATTACGTGTAAGAATCGACGTGGATGTCAGAATCAGGAGCGAAGGCATTGCCACGGTGCGTTTCCGCGAGTAGAACGATTCATGGATCGAAACGGGTAGCCAGCTAGTTTAATTGACCGATTATTTCGCGTGGTTGACGTATTCCACGCCCTAGCTCGACAGGAAACAAAAGTAATTCCAGTCAATCGGTGATTTACTCGATCGCCATAGTTCTCTAACGTCGAAGACCGATTTTTTCTCCGAGCAAATCGTTTCGTGGAAATCGTTGCGACACTAGACGTCACCGATACCGACGCGATTAACAGTTTTCCCTGGATACATCGACGCGCTGCTATCCGCGAACTTTCAAATACATATTTCGTTTCGCTTCGTAAACAACGATTCTCGTTTCTCATCCGCGTCAGGATGAAAACGAACGTTCAACCAGGAAACGAAGGATGGAAGGTGCGTCTAACTAATAGCCTGGGTAGTTGGTATCAAAGAATCGCGAATTGTTAATCATCGTCATTGTTCGAGCGACATTAACGCAACAAAATGGAGAAACTGGAAACCATTGTCGTTAGATCTTTGGCGCGAAGATAAAGAATGCAATTCGGAAAAATGCGTCTCTGCATTGTCCATATTGCGTCGCATGTCGCGATACGAAAACCAGACGTAAAAGATTCGTAGTTACGTGCAATCATCGCGTTTGCCGCGACCGCGTCATCTGCTCGTTAATAAATCATTTTTCCGTCGAATCTAACGATCTCGCGATACTCGATTCAGAGTCTGCGATATCGTTTATTTTCGACGACGCGTCCTTTCAACGCGAATGTATCGTTGCCAAAATGCGAAATTCCTGCCGCGTCTTAAAGCCACGGAGAACCAACCCGAGGAAAAACTTACTATAAATTGGCGAGAGAACTCGGTATACAGCGTGGTCTCTTCTCGAGGTGGATAGGCTTTTCTAGCCTAACAACTTCCGAGTTCCAGAGTTGAATTACGTAGCCGTAGCCGGAGAAGCGGACCAGTGGCGAACGCTTTAGCACGTAATTCCGATAATAACCGGGTTCTCGCGTGACCGGCAACGCTAATATCGAGCGTTATGGGGCTGCGTGTTACGAGTGTCGTGGCCTGTGCCACCGGCACTCGGCGTACTCCTTCCTAATCATCAACATTGTAACGTGGGACTGCCGCGCGGCTCGCAACCCACCGCCGATAGGCGAAAAAGAAACGAGAATAACGATTTACGGAGGCAAGTTAGTTACGCCGTACCCGTAAATCGGCTTGATAAGTAGCGTGTACCCGGCCCTCGGCTAATATTCCACCGGCGAACCGCGCGATGTGGCTTTGATGCCGGAGAATAATGGGCTGCGCGCGCGCGCCAGCCGCGAATCGATGCTCCTTTCTACGGTTCGCCTGAATTTCAAGCGGTTTCACGCCAACCGGTTTCCCATTTTCTTCCGTTTATACCATTTAGGAGGCGGGCTTTGTTATTTCCGAGATTCGCCCGTGTATTTCTAACGTCGCGGTACAGGTTGGTTCAGGAACCGAGATCGTAATAGCAAGATCGTGTTAGCAAGTAGCGAGAGCAAGCGAGTTTCTTCGAGTAGGATGCACGCGCGCGGGCTCTGTTTCGATAAGGCGATACCATGGTGGATTATACGCGTCTCGTTTTTACAACCGACGATTAAACGCGCTCTTAAGGGACTCTTTTATTGCGAATAATCTGTACGAAGGGATCAATTCGGCTGTAAAATTGCGCGCGCAATTACGGTCGACTCGAGCGCGAGATGTGGGACGCGCGATAGCGGTTCCATCGTTTATTTTATAATAAGCGGCTTCCGTCTCTCTGGCGGACTCGAACACGTTGCCTCTTGGGCCTGCCTTTTAAATCACGAGCCTCGTTGCTCGCTCTCGTGTCTCTCGTTTCGAACGAAACTTCGATTCCTCCGTCGATCGTACCGTTCGATCCAGCGATTCTGTTCCGGACCGACAAGTGCCACCGTCCTTACGGAAACGCATGGATGGAAACGGAGCGGGTCGAAGATCGGACAGAAGAAAGAAAGGTACTTACCGTTCGGACTAGTTGGCCCTCCGTGAGGCGTGTAAAGATGTCCGTGAGGATTGTGCGGGTGCGGAGGTGGGGGTAGCCACGCGAAGCCCGCGAGAGAATGCGGAAATCCCGCAGGATTCCAGCCGGGTGCACCGGGTGCACCGGCGAGGTAAGGCGGTCCTTGAGACGGCCTCTGAACTCCTGGATGAATCGGTTGAGGCACTACCGGACTCGACTTCTCCTCCTTCTCTTGATTGTTGTCCAGCTCTCTGTCCAGCTCGCAGTCCGAGTCCATCACGTTTAAATCCTCCGACTGTCCCACGCTTCTGATCTCTTGATCCTCCAGATCCAAATGATCGGTGGTCCTGTCACCTTCCAGCGAACGATTCGCCTCGGAGTCGCTTCTATCGTCCATGATCTCTCGTCTACTGACCGGCGACACGGATCGCGGACCAGCGATCCTGTCCATCCTCTCGTCCTCCTCCTGGCCGCGTTCCCTCTGAATCATAGATTCGGCGATCCTGTTGGCCGGCGAACTGGCGGACAATCGCCGATCGTCTCGATCCCTCTGAACCTCCTGGTCTATTCTAATCGGCGACGAAGACTTGTCGTGACTGGCCGTTCTCGAGAAATCCTTCACGGTGAGAATCTCCTGTCGACCAGCCGACGGATGATCCTGATCCAGTCTGCTCGACGGATGATGATGATGATGATGATGATTCGCGAACGCCAGCCCGTGTGGACTCAACCTCGCTAGTAACTCTCTACTCTGAAGTCTCTGCTGTTCGAGAAGCAACTCGCGATACCTCGCTTCCACGTCCACGTTTTTCTCAGTATCCATCCGATCGTCGCTCTCTCGTCGAGCGAACGCGCCACCGCCGACGCCGGTCTTCTTCATGTCGCTCAGCAGGGAGTCCACGCTGAAGCTGATCTTGCCGCTTCGTGGCTTCAAGTTGGACGACGCGGACGTCGAAGTTGCCATATCGACGTCCTCGCAGAGGCGATCGTTTCCGGTTCCTTGGCCCGTCACCACGCCCTCGCTGTTACTCATGCCGATTATCCTTTTTTCCTTGCTTTTCGTATCGCTCGAGGACGAGGATCGTGAGATCAGGTCGTTGGTCGAGAGGTTCCCGACGTTTCCCTCTCGGAATTCTCGACAAGTTACCAGGCTATGAATTTCGTCGCAGCGCCTATCCTCGGTCGAAGCACGAGCTTCCTAAATGTCTCTGCAAGACCTCGCCATCGATCACTTAACGCACATCGCAATTTTCACTCGGCTATCTCGACGCCACTGGCAGCTAACGAGCGGACGTACGTGCTACTCGCCACCGCTTTATCCTTGGAAACCGTTCGTCTTCTACCGGCACGAGTATCGTCCGCCGACCTACGATGTCGTGGTCATCGTTCTCCGTTTTCCTCGCTTGCCCGCACGCTTATCGACGCGAACTGCCGAACGTCAGTGCGACGTCCAAGGGACAACCGTCATCGTAGCAGTTTATCGACTCGCAATTAGTTCGATACTGAGCAGCATCATCGGCAATGTTCACGGGCTGGCATTCGACGAACGACTCCCAAGCCCGTTATTCTCAGAACCCGCCGCATCGTCGTGGACCGACCGAGCCGGCGCGAGCGGATCCCCCCATTAAAGTCACAACAGTTTCTTTACGAGACCGGCATGACGATTCGATTTCTCCCGGTCTTTCTGCTCAAGCAGCCAACGACATTATCGTTACCGACTCTTACGGTTCTTCCTTCGAACCACTTTTCGGTATCGATTCGACGAACGAGCGACGCGTCAATACATGTCGATCTGTGTTTCCGACGCTCACAGTTTCTCGCGCGAGTGCAGTTGCGAAACGACGTTGAATCGCAGGAGCCAAGAACCAAGCGCACTTCTCAACTTCGTATCTCTCGTTGTCAGAGTTATTACAACGGACGATGCAATTTCCCAGGTAACCGAAGCTCGTAGCCGAAGCTAGGAACCGCGTATCGTCCCCGTCGCACTCTCACAATCCGGTGTCACAACGGTCGGCTACGCGCGGGGGGTGTGCAGAGCGTAATCTGCGTAATCTGCCGCGTGGTGGCCAGTGCTGGCGCGGAAACGACACTGATTACCAGTTCGGCTGCGGCTGCGGCCTGCCGAGACGTCCTCTCTCTTCTCGGTGGCGGCCGGCGTCGCGGTGCTTGCCGCCGTGGCGCGCCGCCCCCGCGGAACCCGTGCAACCGGTACCGTGTCCTATCCTCGGCCAATGCGAACCACTCCAGTCACACCACAGCCCTAACCCGGACCCCTGTTCAGTGGGCGTGTTTGTACCGCGCGACTCGGCCAATCCAACACCAGTTTCAACGTCGCCTTCGAGTTCTTCTCCCGCTTCGGCATCGGGGAAATCGAGTTGGCCCCTCGCGTTCCCATCGTCTGGCAGATGGCGTTGCTTGGATCGAGAACGTGGTGGCGCTTGATGCGCGTCGTCGCGCGTGGGGATGAAAACGAGCGAGTGGACGAGCGTGGGGGAAGGTCGGCTCGAAGGGGCTGAAGCGGAACGACGCGGGGTCCGGGATGATGAGGCGACTGCTCGGGGAACGTGACGACTCCTAATTGTCTAATTCCCGGGCGCGATGCGCGAATTGATTGGCAATCCCCGCGTGCGTCTGTGTCGGTACCTGTGCGTGAGCACGCGTGTACGCGCGCGCGCGTTTCCTCCTCGTTTCCCTCGTCGCGTCGTCGCGTCGTCGTGGCTACGCGGCTGTTTGACGAGATAATGACGTTGTCGGGATACCTTGGTCGAGCTGCTGCAACGGGCAGGATCATTTTTTCCGCGGAAATTTCGCGATCTCTGGACTTGCACGTAGGAGGGTGTACGTACGAGGCAGGGGTGGCTCGCGTTGTACCAGACTACGATAGACGGCGGTATCGAACGGCCGGTGATTGATGGAAATTGGAAGTTTGATTGGCAGGTTTTTGACGTGCTTGTTGTGGATTCCCGACTGACTGGCCGTTGAAGACGGGAAATGACGGACCGAGTACAGCAGCGGTCCACGAGGGTGCACGTTAAACGCGCAGGATAGCGAGATAAGATCCTCCGGGTTAGCTTCTAGTTTTTATTCTCGTCAGTTCGAAGCCTCGCTATTGATATCGTGCCGGTACAACGTGCGACTTTGCAACTTCGTTATCGAAGGGCCGAAAATCCGCGCCGAAAGCTTACATCAAAGACCATCGTAATGACGCCACGGAACGCAAAATTAATTGCCTCCCGTAACGAGCGAATCCTCGTCAAAGAGGCATTAGGCCGGCGAATCTCCGGATACGCGGTTGACTGGCCTTTCGCGGAATCTTCGCGATGTTGTTGTATACCGGCCGAACAATATATTAGGATTAAACTAATCCGATCGGCAGGTTGCCGGCGATAGTCTCGGGTGACAGACAAAAGCCGCAACGTCCCGTGGGAGAATCACGTGGAAGAAAAAGAAGCAGAACTTTCCCGTCACACCGAGTCAAGCCGATTAACCAAAATCTTGTTACAACTGCGCGACAGAAAGCTCGTGGGGTGTCGTTCGGCTGCGAGCCAACGAAGACGAAGGATCATTACTGGAAGGATGTTCGCGTGAAATTTTACCAAGCTTCCTCTTGAAAACCTCATTCGATTTTCTCGACAATTTTTTCCGGTAGACGTTACAATTTTATACTTTCGACGAAAGCTTCGCTTTCCTGCGAAACGAATCGCGATCGCAGATAGTTACACGAAATCATCGTCGATGCACCGGAATTCCATGACCCTAATAGCAACGACGATATCGTTCCTCAGCGGCGATAACGAGGAAGATTTTTTCCAATTACCAACGTCATCGTCGTCCAACGTTATATTGTCGTCCTTCGGCTGCGAATCGACGATCCACGGAGGATTAAGCTCGGACGTCCCTCGGTTCCTACCTCGAAAACGAGCAGAACGAGCATCCCTCCGCGTACCATCATCCTCCCTCTCTCTTTGGACTTCCGCGAAGGAGGAGTTAGCTGCTCGTCTCGGGACATTCCCAAAGCCGTTTGCACATTAGCGGGGAATAAACGACACCGAAATATAGCGCGGATGCGCGATCGCCATAATAGGAGCGCCGAGTAGTCTATTAAGCGTCCTCAAAACCAGTTAGTGAGTCGGCAATCCAGTTTAGGTACAAAATGGCTGTCGTTTAGCGAGGATTAATGGTCTCGGGAGTGCCTCGGGGCAGCATAATGGGGCAGATGCGTCCTGGATGAGGGGGAACCATCCCCCCTCCACCTTTCCCCGCCTCGTCCCTTCTCAGTCGCTCCCGTATCGCGACACAACCACCCCGCTGGCCTAGCCTCCCTTACTCCACCTCTGCTAACCTCATTATATACACCTATCTGGCTACGGGGTCCATTATGCCCTTTTTGTGCTTTCCTTTCGTACGCCGGAATAAATACACGCGTTTCCTCTGCGTTCGCGTACCTTCGTACGGGTTCGTGTACGTATAGCCCTGTTGCTTATAGTCGTGTTGGTTATGGCCGTGCGGTAGAACACGGTGCACCGTGTGCAAGGGCAAAGTGTGGTGGCATCGAGGGGAGTCGGCTCTCATATTTGGGCCTCGAAGCGCCGTTTAGTTTGGCGTTTCATGGTTGAGCGACTCCCCTAGCTGCACCGCTGCCTCTCTCGCTACCAAACCTCGTTTCTCGTTTCGACGTCCTGGGAGCAAAGCAGTCGTTTCGAAATCGACTCCGCGACACGGCTCTCCCCTTTCTTCTTCCTCCTCGCGCGCTCGTGCTCGCGTTCCTCGCGTCTCGCTCGAATCACGTCGCTTTTGTCGACGCGCGCCGTTGACAGAGATTTAGAGAAGCACGTTCCAACTGGTCGATGCCACTGTTTTGACAACGAACAGGAACACGGTTTCCTTCGCCGTTTTCGTTGTCCTGTTTCGAACGTTACCGCGAGACATCGCTACTTTTTGCAACAACGTTGCAACGTAGTTTGACAATTTTTTGCAGGCGTATTTGCGGCGATCGTCGCGTCCCGTAGCGTCGCTCCTTTAATCCGGTTGTCTCTCGGGACACAGCCCGAAATTCGCACCACGCCTACAGTTTAACGAGATAATACCAGCCGTTTAAAAGGTACAATAGAATTTTAAATACCTGGCCCTTTGTTCGGCTAGGGACCAGCAGCAACCGGCCAACACCGGACTTTCCGCAGGTGACTAACTTACTCCGCCTCGTTCTCTTCTTCGACGCTTTTCTAATTCGCGTGCACGTTGCTGGGATTTGCGTCTTCCGCGAAAAGAACGTCTCTTTGAACGGGCGAGTAACCGTAAAATAAATTTCGAAATTCAACTATTTCAACATTTTAACGTTCGGACATTCTAATTAAAAATTTTCAAATTAACACCGAGAAACTTGATGATGTATTCTTACAGTCGTTTTTTTTTTTTTTTTTTTTTTTTTAATAAATCGATCGTATAAGCAAAGACCTCTAATTCTTTTATCTCGGGACACGGATAGACTGGACGACTCGTGAAACGCTTGTGTCGGGTCTCGATGTTTTCAGATAGGCCGATACAGAAAAAGCCAAAGAGGATTTCCAGTGGGCGTACATACTACACACAGAGTCATCCGACGCGTCGGACAAAACGCTTTCGCGTACCTTAGAAAATCCTAAAATAATCAAACATAGGTTGCAACGGTCGGCTCATCCTGCAAACAGGATTAGGGCGAGACGCAGGATGGATCGTGGAGGGTTGATCGGTCGAAAGCCGCCGCTCTACCTGTTCCGAACAGAAACTTGACTTTACGACTTGCACGTTTTAACCCCTCTCTGTTCGTCCTTTGCTAAAAATTTGTTTCTCCGACATGGGGTTGTTTGTACGCGAGAAAATTGCTTCCTTATCTGCACGCGGCACGATCCTCCACGTTCGTACGATTGTTCGCCAAACGATGCCGTGTTTGTCCGTGTCAAATATTTTCGAACTGTTTCCAAAATACCATTAGGACGCGGCGTGTTAAAAGCGATACAAAAGCGATCAAAGTAGAAGTTCAAATTCCGATCGTTGAACGAACGACGAAAAAGAGGGCGGATGATGATGACGGATTCTTTCGCCAACAGGATGATAAATTTCAATTTGCTGGTCGAATCTCTGTCTCTGCGCTACGAAACGTATCTCGAGTAGCGCGAATTGAATTTACCCTGCGTGCAACTGGTCCGAGCGTCGAGAAAGAATATCTCGTAGAAGCCAGACAGAGAGAGGAAAAGAGAAGGAAAGAAAAAAGGAATCGTCACGCGTACTTGATCGCTTCGAGGTATAAAAGGGGATGATTTGTAACCGGTCATTGTTCGAGCAACGGCCAATGACTGGCCGGCGTATCTCGTATCGAGCCAATCGCGCGAGCGAGAGAACCTAACGAGAGGATCCGCTTTCAGACGCACGAGTGCAAGTCGTGGAGATACATAGTCGGGGGGTGTCGAGACCCCCTCGCAACCCTCGTGCATCTCTCTCTCTCTCTTTCTCTCGGTCGTTCGTTCTCTTCACGAAACCAGATGCTATCCCGCAGGCTAACGCGGCGCAACGGCCTCCATTATGTTTGTTTATTTATTATTAATAGGAAATTCATAACAATCACATAATAGGAGTCCGCGTATAATGGGTTTTTGTCCGTAGACTGGTTGGCCGTGGCACAGGATCCGGCGCGTCGTCACGCTCGAGCTACTCCCCGTTGCACAATGCACGAGCTTTTCCCGGATATTCTCCACGCCTCTTTGAAAAATCCACCGAGCCACCGTGTATAACTCGAGGAGACGACGAATTTCCTTTATTCGTAGTTTTATTTGGCCGCGGTGCGCCGTCTCTCTATCCAACGTTCCGCCAGGAAATTAATCGGCCCGGACGTATCGCGCTTCTGTCGCTCTCGACAGTTTCTCCGTACTTTCCCTTCCACTTGCTCGACGCCGCGACACGGGGTGGAGTATAAATAACCGTCATCCAGGGGAAAGGTGGCTCGTCCGAGTCCCTTTTAGCGCGAAGCTCTGGATTCGATAAAAACGAGCCGGCGTCCGCTGTCCGCGTGAATCAAAATCGAGCCCCGATAAAGACAGTCGATCACCGGCCGCCGCGCCACGCCGCGTCGCGACGTCCCCCGCGAGCCATGTCCGAATTGAAAAGCGTTTTCGATTCGGGACCGTGTCGAAAAAACGACGAGAAAAAGCTCGTCCAACGAACGAACGAACGAACGAACGAACGAACGGAAGGGAGCAGACCGAAAAAGAGAGCGTGCCGGAAAAATGGGTGGTATCGAAAAATGGCGCTCGAAACGAGGACTCGACGCGCGATTTTGCGCGTTCTCCCTCGTTCCATGGCCGCTGTGATCCGACCAGCCATCCCTCTCTCCAAACCTCTCCCCCTTCGTGCCACCCCTCTTTCACCCTTCTCTTCTTGCCTGCCCTGCTGCTCCTCTTCGCTCTTCCATCGCGGCGTTGATGTGAACTCAAGGGTGCAAATTCCCGCTCGTTCGAAATTCAGGACAGGAAATTAGACGGGCGTCTCCCTCCCATAGAAATACCCGCGAAGCGTGAGAGATACGAGGGAGGTACGCCGAGCAACCCCTCAGCCCGCGTCGCCCGCTGTCGTATCGTGCTAACAGCCTAGTCCTCCTTTGCTTCGACGTCACCGATCACCCACCCCCGCCCACCCTCTTCGTCTTCAATCCGCCGCGAACGCGTACATCCTTTCAATAGGCGGTGGATAAGTTGATGTAATAAGAGCGCCGGTTCTTCGTGCCCTTTTACCAACTCACGCTCACCCTCGCGCCAACACGGAGTAGACAATTTTTCGACGACCGGCGTAAGCTGATTCGTAAGCCGATACGAGAACGTTTTGCGGCAACTCAGGTAAATAGAACGTGCCAAGATATGTTTCAGTTGCTGCTTGATTTATTACGATAGACGCCAGGATGCCGCACTTGCTTTTCCATGTGTTTCCCTCGAGTTTTCGCGAGCCGCGCTATCATGCTCGTTACGCCGTTGAAATTTTGGCGGATTCGTTACGGATTTCAGCCGATTTTATCGCCTACGAACGAGACTTACGTATTCGAATTTTAGATCTCGTTGCCCACGGTTTAGTCCAACTTTTTATATTATATCCGACTTCTGTATGAAAGACGACACGGACTTTATTGGATCAACGAACTCTGTTTTCATCGTATCGTCGATTAGAAATCACACGCGTCACAAATTTCAATTATTCGATCGGTATCCATCGACGATCGAAGTCGTTCGAGCAATTATCGCCAGCAGCGTATATCTAGCGAAATCTCGTAGTAGCGGAATAAATTCTACGCAGAACGTCCGACATCATCCCATCGTCGACACGATCGAGTTTTATTTTTCGCATTTCTGCCCGATCTTCTCGCTACGGTTCCCGTCTCTCGCACATATTCCACCCATTTCCTTCTCTTTCTTCCTTTCTAATTCGAAATCCCCGTGACAAGTTTTGACAGGGTGGTCCGGTTCATCCGATCTCGGGATTAGGTCAAGACCTTGGCAGGTTGCCAAAAGGATCGCCTGTGTTTGTTCTTTCGAGTCACTGTCACTTCGTCGCCTCGCTTTTTCGTTCTTTCTACTCTTTTCCAAATCTTCGTTCCAAAAGTTTCGTTGTTGGGCAGTTTGCAAACTACAGGTAGGTCTCCAGGGCCCGTCGTCGACTCACCATGACTTAAGTCGTGATCATTATTTTACACGCGCGTGCTCCTCCTTCTCTGTCCTATAATCCAATTTGCAAAATGCACCGACCGTTACTTTGTTTTGAGATGAACAGGCTGAGATACCGGGGGCGGGATACCGTAGATTTTCTACGAATGTAACGGTACCTCTGAATATCCAGGTGATTTTCCTTTTTATGAACACGCTGTTATTCTTTCACAGCTCGTTCTTCCTAGCAGTTATAAACAAACAAAGCATTTTAACATTTACACGATCAATGTTGTTACGAGCATTTGACACACGTAGCGTGGAATGTCGATGTACACCGTGGCGTCTTAATAAAATTAAGACGACGCGTCTTAATATTATCTCGACAACAACTATTATTCATTACCAGTTAGAGTTACTAGCAGTCGTAAATTCTCTCGTATTATAGTAAGAACTGTGCAAACTCCTCGAATAAAATTTGACCAGGTATCATGTTTAAAGCAAAGTGGTAAAATCGTATCTACGACCTATAATTCGTAATTTGTTAATTCGCAAATAATACTAGCTGATAAATTCTTACGCAATTAAAATTAAAGAAAAAAAGGGGGGACGCACCGAAATAAATGTCCCAAGTATATTTCATACCGCATAGCGAATAAAGAAACACGCGAGAATCGCATTCAGAAGGAACCAATCTCTCAACGATATTACCAAATATTATCAATAAGTAGCTTGTTATATCGACCGATCACAGTACACGGCTATTAAGCTTCTCTACGCAACAATCGACGAAGAGGCTCTGCTCGAGATGGAGTGGAGTGTGAATAATCGATTATCCTCGCGTTTCGTAGATTTGTCTATTCATGCTTATTGGAATATCGACGAGTAATGGAATTATCCGTGCCGCGTTGCCAAAACTGATAGGCGAAACGAAGTTGGGAGCACTCAAGGAAATTGAATGGGGCGTTATTCCATCAAAGGCTCGTTAGAAAATCACAGCTGGCGGTTTAGCGATCCAGCGATGGCTTCATTCGAGGGTCGACATTGATCCCTGTCGATATATGACACCCCGCGTCGCGTGTTCCACGAAAATATTACTCAAATCTCAGGAAACAGAGTCGTAAAACGGTAATCCTTCGTCTTTGCCTCTTTTACTCAGCCTCTATCGATTTTCATCGATGTCGAATCTCAAAGGAATACCGATCAGCGTGCACGACGTTTAAGTGGAAAAATTATTACAACGTCACCTGGAGAATTATGCGAACGTTTCTATTTGTCAGCGTCGAGTATTTGGGTTGTACGAATCGGATCGTTGATTCAATCGGTTCCACGTTTCTTCCTTTCTAGATATATCGATTTCCATGTTTGAGTCTACGTTTCAATGACGTTTAAATTACTATTTCGCGAACGAACCTTTGACGACTTTTAATCGATCTTCGAACGACTTCCAACTTTGGAACGCTCGTGAATAACGTTGCAACGAATTTCGAAGGATTTTCAAACGATTCTCAATGATCTTCGAATCATTTTTCGAAGCAAGTTCGATTCTTCGATAATCTTCGTATGATTTTCCAACGATATGCCAATAACGGAGTGGCCTATGCTTCGTATAAGGTGTGAACGTTTAGTTACATCACGACACGATAGCTCGCACGAAAGTACTTAATAAAATTATCTTAAACAGTCGGGGGCAAATTTAAGCGGCGTGACGGCGAGCTCTATGTTTCCGCGAATATCGTGCTCGCCATGGGCAATAAAAATGCAATTTAAGCGGCAACCTGCAATTTCCTTCGCTATAAACTCTCCCCGTTTCTTCAGCCTGATTTCTAATCGTGTCGACGCTTTATTCGATCCAATGTTTCCCCCGTTCAATTATCGTCATTCTGCACCTTCTACATTCTCGCAAGCAACTAAAGATTACTCAAAATACAGCAAAAGTATAAACCAAATTGTTTCTAACAGTATAGGATCTCAACAATTATTAGACTGTGCAGTTTGTGTACATTTTCGTTCCTTGTTCCACAATTTCGTCGTAGATTCGCCGTTGGACGGTGCTACAAATAAGATAAACGGAGTAATCCTTTCATCTGTCGGTCGAAACGCCTTGAAATCGTTAAGAGACGTTGATCGACGATGAACGACGAAGAACATAGATGTTCGGGAGCGGTAAGACGATAACAACGTCAGGCAACGCACAGTCGATATAATTAACGATGATTATATCTAAAACGCGTGCGCCGCATTCGCCAGGCCTTGTCCCTGCAATTTCTAAACGTTACACTTTTAATCAGCGCGTCATGGAACACCGACCAACCGTGTCGCGGCGTACAATGGACGATGGTCCGGGCAAACGCTCAGCAAGGGTGGCCTGCGTATTGTGCGTTGATTTAAGGATGCACGATCGTTGACAGTGCTTCCCATCTGTGATTCCGATGAAATTGACGCCGATTAAGAAGCCATTCGATCACGCTTCCGGATAGGAGCCTATAAATATCATCGTAAATGGTCGAATCGAGTAGTTTACAGAGAATTAATAATCGTCCCGGGGTGTTTAACCTTTTCTCCAACGCGTGTCGAGGCTCTTCGTAACGAGAGTGTAGGTTCGAATGCGATTTTTGTCCTTCTTCGTTTATCGTACGACGTTGTACGGAATAAAGTTCTGCGGTAATCGAGGCTTTCTCCTTTTCGATCGTCCCGTTTCTTAGTTTAAGCCGATAGCGTTGGCTGACGTGCTCGTGCGGTTTGATAGTCCAATGGCGCAATTCGTTGTATCCCTTCTAAGAAAAAGAGATTTCTACGAGTAGTTAAAATCTGATGCGAATGGAAAGTTTTTGCCTTCTTGCAACCACTCGATAACATTTATTACAACTTTGTATTTTTTCGACATACGTTTCTAACGTGGCTTTGCGATATCAAAGTATAGATACGTGTATCTGCGTGAATCCTTTTCGAGAAAATATTCGATAAGAAATCGACATAATATTAAATTTGAATTAAGTATTTCGATGTAGGCCTTATCGAAATCGAGTCGGACAGCGAGCAAATATACATATCATGAAAGCAACGAGCCCAATAAATCCGTATCCTTATCAAGGCAGCTGTAATTAAGAAAGAGTATGAACTTTGACCGACGATCGACATGCATCGTATCGTTATGCATGAGCACACCCGATATGTCCGTAATCGTGTCTATTTAGGTACTAACACTTTAATTCCGATACAATGAACGCATTCACGGATACTCGACGCGTTCAGGCCAAAGCGGGGAGAAACCTGGGAAATCATACCAGTCAGGCTAAACGTATGAAAGCTGGTTACATGTTGCCAATTGTATCCAATTTCATTGGTCTGTTAAATGGAGTGATCGAAGCATTTACATGTTTAATATGGTAGATAAAATATCGAAGCTTTTTCGAAGATTCTTGGAAGAGCGGCGGAGGATCGATGACATTTTACTTGAAATTGGAGAAACTACCAATCTTCTTTCAAACACAAATTTTCCAACTTCTTCCTTGGGGAGGATTTATCGACGCGTGATTCTCGAACTCATTGTTCTCCGACTTTGTTCCGGAGAGACGAATCGGAGAGTCCGAAAGAGTCGAATAAAAATGTAAAAGAAAACCTTCCTCTTTTGTTTTCATCGATGAGTATCGACTCACGCTCGTTATCATCATCCGAGAACTTTTTTCAATCTAACTAACATCGGGGGTGTCCCACATTGGACACCCAAAATCTTTCGATTTTATGTTGCAAGCGCGTCCTTGTATAATCGATCTAATCCTCATCAAAAATCACGAAAATTGTTTCAACACACAGTCTACTGTTCTCGTGATTTTTTTCAACTTTACAATCCCATATCGAATTATTTCAACGAAAAATCCATCAGAAATAATTTACCCTTTTACCAATTTCATTGCTACGTTCCGTCAACTTCTCTCATTTTACTAATAGCTCATATCGAACTCAAAATCCTTTGACTTGAAATACATCCTGCGAATATCGATCCAAGCGTAGTTCCTATCCTTTGAACAGCCGTTATCTAGAAGCTGGGAAATCGTTCCAACGAAACGACCAGATTCATTTTCCAGTTGTTCCAGCAGGAAAGCAAAGTCTGTTCCGTTTGCAGGGGGTTGACCAGGGATGGATTTCGGGTTCCTCGGACGGTCGAATTTCATCTAAGAAGGCCGACACGTCGCCAGGGCGTGGCAAAGCCGCGTTTTTCGAGTGGAACGAGCGGCGCGAATTCCTTTTTGTCTATTCTCTGCTATCCTTTGATTCTCTTCGCCGACGTTTCCCCTTCTCTCTCTGCTCGAATTTTCCTCGTGCCCCTTTTGGTCGGCTCTTCGGTTCCGATCGGCAATTTGCATGGACAGCACAGTGGCAATTAGTCATGGCGGTGTCATTGTTCCGAATTCGATACCGGTATCCGCTGGGCAACGAGCGAGGCGCCAGTTTTCTAATTAGCAGCAACGAACGAGATAGACCAAGAGGCAGTCGGTCTGTAAAAGAAATATAATTTCCTCTGGATAGAATAACGAACAGGGCCATTATTTGTTAGGAATTTGTTGCAACACGAACATGAGACGTTCTTTGGTTTTGAGACAGAGAATATGTCTTTATATGTTTCTGTCATTAGAGAGATTATCTGGGATATCTGCGTAAAACAATGAGAAAGTTTAATGTGGCTAGTTGTGATATATTTTAAAATTAAAATTTATTTTTATATTATATATATATTATGCATATAAGGGACACATTTTAAGTAAAAATTTGCGATATTCAAGAAGTTACGACGGTTACAACGTGCAAGATACAGATCACGTTAGGAAAAATCTATCGAGATACGTATAATTTTATTGTGCTACGCTAGATTGGCCGCGTAGTAGTGCACAGCGTCTCGAAAAACAGATGAATGTAACTGTTTCGTTGGCAGTCTGAGAAAAAGAAAGTGCTGAGACGCGTGCAAATGTATATCGACGATGATCCTGGGAATCGTTTATTAAATAAATCTAAAACTATTGTAATATGAATTCTAAGTGTAACCTTAGTGTTCCTTTACTTTTATTTCGTCAATGAAGATCCACAATTCTCAACGAAATCAAATGGTTTCGAGCGATGCATCGTTTTTGGTCCAAATACTTTCATACCTGTTTTATGGAGAATTAAAAAATGTATCGAACGGTCTATAACAGAACGTACAGTTGCATTTAAGAAAGGAGAGATGTCACGTATCGCGTACCACTCGATGCATCGCTCGAAACCGTCTAATTTTTCCAAACGAAAGTTTTTTTATCTTCTACCGTTTCGAAGCTATGGCTTGGCCCGGTTGTCTGAAATACCTCGTATCGTACACGTTGGCAAACTATCGACGATCAAAGCGTAAAAGTAGCAGGGAAATGAAAACGAAGGATTCGTGAAAAATATGCAAAGCACAGAGGAGCAGTGCAAGCGAGCTTCTATCCCGTGTACGTAAAATTTTGTATAATATCGCGTACGATCGTAAATCTAGTAGTTTCGTCGTTACTGAATTCTATCCCCGTACAACGGAAGATGTTTGTTTGGCTGATGGTTCTTTTCGAAGAAATTGTGCATTATATAATTAACCTTATCGAGGTTTTAATATCAGAAAAGACAAGTCGCGTAAGTTGTTAGGAATAATTTCTATGGGATTTCGTAAATGGCGTTACGCCAGCAAAATGTTGTTAAACACACAATGCGTTGGCGGGATCCAGCTCGGCTGTGTATGTTTGGCAGATTATGAAATATTTACTCGAACGCGAGCTCGTTTATTGGTATCTGCACGATCCAATTACTTTTTTCTTCTCTGGCTGTTTGCGAACGCTGATTAGCATTCCGATATATCGCGGTTGTGTATATTCCAGTGGCATGCATATCGCGTTAATTACACAGAAGATAACGTCTCCCTGGGCATTCACATCGATTTCGTGGCTGTGGAAAAAGTTGCTTGATTTATGAATCGGCCGTCTAATTATTAATTAAGCCGTTATACACTGTCGATTATGAGAATCGCGCGTGTCGCGCCTAATCCAATCGCGGGTCAACCGAATTTTGGCGAAACGATATGATTTTTTTCTTCCAGATAAAGAACAATAAAAAAGATTCAACGAGTTTCGTAACGACGTATCGAGATACAAATTCCCCAACTATCGATCGATCATCCGTCGCAGTTATAATCCGGCAATTTTTTCTCCGAAAATATGGTTCGTCAGAAAGATATCGAAGTGTGACGTGTCTTCCGAGTAAAAATAAAAAGAAAGAAAAAAACGGGTTAAGGTCATCTCCTCCCTCCAATGAAGTTGCGCTCTTAATACTCAGTTTGCGTCATCGGCAATTAGTTCACGTCAGAAATTCGTCAAGCCGATCTAGCCTTCGAACTCTGTTGTAATTCGTGTTATCGCGACAAGCTGTTACACCGAATCCTCCATGTAGCTCATTGTTCGCTTTTCACCGCTGGAGTTCAACGAAATATTCCAATAAATAAGCCGACACTCTGGAAAATTATACTTTTTGCTGCTTTTTTTTTTCTTTCTTTCTTTTTATTCAAACGGTAAATCGTTCGTGAATGAACGGCGAATGTTCGGTAAACTGCAGCCAGTGTAAACGAACGGTTCGAGATGTGTACGTAGCATGTAACGAGTGGAAACGGAATCGTAGCTCGTGACACGGGATAGAAAGAGGGAATCAGAAGAGAAGAGGATCAGAAGAACGCTTAATAAAAGCTCTACATGGTGATAACTTCTCGATAATACGTTGTAATTAGTCACTGCCAATTAACAGCTGCTCAAACGGAAAACAACTGAGCTCGTTAGCGATATTCGGTAGAATCCGCCCTCCCCGGCAAATCCGTTCCAGCGCTATACATTTTTTCAGCTCGAGTCCTTTTCACGACTTTTGCGAAATTGCGACGAGATGCCGATTATTAAACGAGACGATCGCTCCCTCTTTATCGCCGTGTATTTATAAACCAGTTTGAACCGCGTGAACAACGATCGATGAACTGGATTCGTGCAACGTAACGAATAAAAAAGAAAAATACCATCGGCAAGATGAAGGGAAATAATTATGATCGTCGCTAGAGGGCTTTGACAGAGAGTCCTAATTCAGAGTAACAGGTTCTCAAAGATTCAAATACGAAATAAAATAGACGTCTATCGGTTTTGATTTAAAGAAGAAAGTAAAGAAAAAGAAACGAAGCAGCAGCAAAGAAGACAAGACGAGGATAAGAAGAAGGACCGAAAAAGATACGCAAGTAGTTCGAGGCGTTACGAGTAAAGTAGGGGAAGAGATAGAAGAAGGGTGAAGAAGAATAAGGTCTTTTTCATCTTTCTTCGTTTGTTTCGCGCCGTCTGTCGGGGGGTAGTCGGATGCTATAATTAGAGGCCGACAGAGATAACGCTTACCGCCGTCCATCCGCAACAAAACAAGTTTTTGCAAATCATTAACGTATAATTTTAATTGCTGACGTTGACGAGCGGGGAATTAATTACCGCCGAGTGGAAAATGAATTTCGCTGTGCGCGCGCGTGCGTGCCTGTACCGCTTCGCTAGTCTATGCATGCTTTTCTCGAACGGCAGCGTGCAGGTGTATAGTTTATAATCGCCACCGTACTCCAACGACGTTGTTCGTCCGTTTGGTTATCTTGTTTTCAACTAATTGTACGTGGCATAGTTCAGATCGCGATAACCACCGTACCGTCGTTCTTCTTCTGCCTCAAAAGGAATTTCCGAGGGGATCGTTCATTCCACAAAACGCCTGCTACTCTTTATTACCTCGTTTTCCGTAGCAGATTGGCGTTGAAAGCGTAGAATTTAGAACGATCGTCGTTTCGTAGAAACTTTCCTGGAAAATGGATATTTCGGTGTTTATATATGGTGAAAAGTCGTGAACCAACGAACGTAGAAGTTGGAAGAAGAGATTTAGGAGCGAACCGCTCGGAGTTGGAATTATTACGCGCTATATCGGTCTCCAATTAGCGATAGGCTTGTCTCGAATATCTCGTCGCAATGCGACTGTTATAAGTTAAATTATGCATACTTTGTAATGCGATGTAGTAAACACGATATCTCCCTATTCTTAGAATTCACACTGACGGTTTCAACAACACGCGGAGATAAAGTAGATTTCTGACATGAGACGCGATATATCTCGTAAATCGTACGGTCTTCGACGACCTCTCAATGGAATAACGAGGGAACTCATCGAACGAGCAACCTGTACGAAGAAAAAGCTCGTGCCTATTTCCACTATCTTTGCCCTGTTTAGTTGACAAAGGATGGAATCCTTTTCGACAGTTACGCGAGATACGTGAAAAGTTTCTCCGTCTCGACTATATCCCGATCCGTTTGAAACCAATTGGCGACATACCGCAGCTTTATCCCCCGAAGAATAGCAAACGCTATTAAATCGGAACTATTCCGTGAAAATCATCAGACAAGCCGAAACGCGGTCGGATTTTCATGGTCCGGAGCAATTTTGCGCGGTGACTTCTGAGACTGGTGCGGTCAGAGTGCCCTCGACATGTCGAACATTCGCAGATGACGATCTAACGAGAGGAGAGAGGCAGGATGGATGGTGGTGAGCCGGCTGCTCGAGAAAACGAGTGCCAAAAAAGATCCTCAAAGGGATCCTACGCTAATTATAGGTTCGTCGGTTCGTTCACGATTGTTTGAACGTGTCAGCCCCTTGTTTGCGGGTTGTTAAAGGACCCCCGTACCTTTCTTCCCGTGGTTTCCTCGTAACCGTAAATTTCTTACCTATTTTCCTACGTCTCCGCCTTCTGCCTTTTCTTTTTCTATCCCTCGCACGGTCCTCGAATCTCGCGATAAATATACACCAGTATTTTTCCACTTGAAAAATGACTATACTCTGCGAGTGTTCGAGCGAAAGGGGCAATTATCGAGTGGCGATCACGGAATCGGGGATCCGTTCGGTGATCGTGTAGAATCTCGGAGTGGCGAGCCGTGCGAGTTTGCTTGACAATAAACGCGGTATACGTTGCATTAATCAGTGACAGACCGGTCTCTGGCGAAAGATATATGGGCCGAATAATTTTTCGTGGCCAGAATCCTCGGAAGAAACTCGTCGTTTCACGCTCTCTGGTCGGAAAGCGGACAGTCGGTCAAACGTCAGCGAGAGGCCCGGGAATGAGCCTAGTACGATAATAAGGATACTGTGTCATTTATAACTGCCTACTAATTTGTAGTATAAACGACGTACACGTGCAGGTCGATAATCGTTGGCCGCGTGTATGTAAGAGCGCGTGCGTATTTACCTGGTGACCCTCCGAGCGGAGCTTAATCGTCCTCAGGGCCGCATTCGTCCGCTTAAATCGCTTTCAACTTCGGACGCCTTTCTTGCTGAAAATTTTAGCGAATGTTGTTTTCGTTTCCAACGATATTTCATTACGCAATTCGATAATCGTCGTAAGCAATTGCGCGTAGAAAGATTGGAATGTTTACGGGAGTCGATCGTATTAGCTGGATCACGTGCTCCGTATTATTAATCACAACGTAGAAAACATTTTTTTTAACTCCACGATAACTATTCTAATACCGAACTCCTATCTGCTCTACGTTTCGTAATAAATAATTAACAATCAATTAGACGCAATAATCGCCGCGCTTTTCTTTTATATTCCTCCTCTCTTATTTCGCTTTATCCCTTTTATCTAACGTCAAAGGCCTTATACGTAGTCATCGATAAACAAATAAATAAACGACTAAATTACAATTTTAATCTTCCACCGTGATCGATAATTTTCAATCGTGTAAACGTACTTCTCACGTTCCGAGTAGCTCGAAGAATCTTGAATAAAATTTTCCACGCGATTTTTCGTATCCGTAGCACCCGGTAGTCGAACGTTTCCAAACTCGACTAGGAAATTACGGCTAGGAGAGATAGGAGAATACGTCCCTGGGATACGTTGGCCAGGTTGGTCCATTAGTAAACGGTCTTTGGAAAGGAGCTTTGCGCCGTTTCGAAAGCGAGAGGCAAACGGCGCGGTCGGACGGAGGCGAGTCCTCGGAGAACGAGAGCCCGAGGAGCAGTCAGGCACCGCACGAGTCGGATTTATGAATTGCCCAAATAATTTATTAAGCGTAATTTTCAATGGGGCCCAAATTGAATCTGATTTAAGTACAATGCGGCATTGTAGCCGAGCTGGCCGGCCTGGCTCAAGCAGAATGCGCGCCTTGATTCGAGAACGCGCGGACTTAAGAGAAGGTGCTAACTAGTCTCTGAACGGGCCTCGACTTTCTCCCTCTGTCCCGGGCGACGCTCTATCCACCGCCTCCTCTTCCTTCTCCTCTTTCTCCTCCTCTTCCGCCTTCCTTCGGTTTTTATCTTCTTCTACCAAGCGCCGTGTTATTTCCTCTCGCCTCGATCGTTTCTTCTGCTCGTTCGAGAACGAGACACGGCCACACGTCCCGAAGGATTTCGATTTTCCTGGCCAACGCGTTCGTCGGAGAGAGACCTGACGTCAGCACGAACGCGCACGAAGAATGCCCTTTGATTGGGCCACGAATGCGGCTATCAATGGCTAATGAGCTCGCGACCTTGATACACGGCCGCCCAGCGCGGTGAATAGAGAAATTAATTTCCAAGGTTCATCGACACGCGGCCGCGTACGATGATTTAATATCTCACGATGCTCGTTCGAAAGCCGCGGTAGTTGCGTTTCTCCTCCTTTTTCCCTCTATTCCTTTCCCCACTTCGTATTATCTACGGGCTCGTTTGGCTTCAACTTTCGCTTGTTTTCTTCGTGCGATAATTAGTCGATGGTAAAAATGAAGTTTGATTTTATTAGAGATTTATCGCGATCGATCTGCCTTCTTCCCCTCCTACTTATCGCGATCAGGATCATCGTGAATCTTCGACCGCCGCGCCGCGGCGATGACCTCAGCACGAATACACGAAGAATGCCTTTTGATTGGAACACGAATTTCGGTATCAATGCTAATGACCTTGCCGTGGTCCCGCTTAATTGGATCCGTCAAACGGACGGTCTTCTTGGAAGTTCGATGTCTCGCGATGATGCAACCGATGATCCCAGCTTGCATCTCGCCAACTTACCCTTCTTTGAACCGAGTTTGCTGCGTGCCTTTGACTCGATCGTACCACCAGAGAAGTAAGCGTCCTTTTTTTTTTTCAAGACTTTCTAACTCGTATAGTACGCGCTCGTACGTAACAATTCTTTGGCGTCGAATCAGTTCCATCTTGCGTACGTTTTAGAAATAATCATCCTCTCGGGTAAACGATGTAGTAACGAGGTGCAACGACCTTGCACCGATGTACATCGGACCGCACGTATCGCAAGGGACCACCCATCGTTACTGAATTGTTGACAGTTCCAAGAATTTGCCGAGCGATCGTTCGGTACCGAGCTCGTGTCGTCGCTGTCCCGCTACATTTCGCTGCAATTATTCGCTCGTGTTTGCCTTTGGCTCGCGTTCAACTACGAAATTGTAATTGCACTTTCAGCTTCCTCGACCACGACGTCCATCCCTGCGAGCCGTTAAACGCTATAACGTAACCTATCTTCGATGTACGCGTATATAATTCTATAAATATTATTCTCGTGCCCTCCTCGAGCGCCATACAAAGGAAAGAAAAATGCGGTTTGTGGTAAAGTAATCGGAAAAAGGTAATTTCGAGTCGAGCACAGCGGGATTGTCCGGCGACCATCTTTCAAACTAGAATTCAATTGCATCACGCCACGTTATCCCGGGAGGTACCAATCAAACGGCTGTAGTCTTGTGTGTGGCCCTCCAGCCACGAGGTTCCCGAACGAGAAAATGACTATGCCCGAGCGGAGAGAGAGAGAGAGAGAGAGAGAGAGAGAGGAAGGTGTTTGTACGTTGAGAGACACATTTATGGCCCAATCAACAGTGTATTCAAACATAGTCACACCTCCTTGCAAAGGGACGACGTACAGCCACGACGAAAAGCATCCAGCTTGCACGGCTACCTCCACAGTTCTGCACGAGCTGCTAGGAGAATGGAAGATCGATTTCTGATTGTCTATGTCCCATAAGAACTCGTTATTTCATCATTAACGAACGATCAGTCATTTCGAAGTTTAAGCTTGGAACGACGAGCTTTAAAAATCTAAATAAAGCGTGTGAAAGTGAATGCGATCTGGAAAAAACGGGGAGTATTTTTAGAACGTTCTGTTTACAAGCGATAGTAGCTTTCAGGTTTTCTGAAAGAAGAATGGTTTTTGATCTCTTTGTTACGATACAGCGAACAGTTTACAGGGTAAATAGTTTCGAAAACATGCGAAGAGAATCGATGATTCTAGGAATTTTCGAAATCGCGGAGCATCGATCATCGTAACGCGCGATTTTCGTCGGGTACAGCTGTGCCTGACTCTTTGCCTTTGATTCCCGGGATCGATGAAACGACGTGAACGCGGTACGCATTTTTTCTACCCACGCACGCGCGTCGCTCGAATTTTTCTCGCTGGCTTCGACGAAAAATTCGCTATATAATGTTAATTTGATAATTTCAGCTGCACTTTCCAACTGTATTTAATAAAACGCTTAGACAGATCTAACCTTTAGCCGTGCATATGAATTCTTGAATTTGAAGTTTTCCATTCTACGTCGAACAACGTGCCCATATCTACGAAGTAATTCGATCGGAAGATCTCTTGGTTCAGCTCGGTAGATATTCTCCAAAGCACGAACAGCGTGTTTAAACGCTTCGTACTTATCTTTTCCAACCGTTTCCACGTTCCACGCCACAATGATTCCATCGAAACGATGCACGAATCACAATCAGTAACTCGAAACGAGAAAACCCTGGCTGCTTGAAAATTCCACTACCTTAATCCGGGGTCGAATGAAAATTACACGGAAGCAAATAATCCTAATAACGTATCTCAACAAACACGAATCGTGGAGTGGGCACGAAGAAAGAAAGAGAAAGAAGGGAAAAATTACGTTGGCCGTGCGAGCGCACGCCGTCCATGAAAATTATACGACGGTAAATCAACGGAAGCCAGGAATCGTCGTCCCGGCTTGTTAATCCTAATCTGCATTTTTATTCTCCAGAGAAACCACCCATATCGTTTTGGCTGGTGAAGATACAGACAGAGAGAGAGAGAGGTAGAGAGAGACAGAAAGACAGAGAGAGAGAGAGAGAGAGAGAGAGAGAGAGCGAGAAGGGGTGCCTTCATGGCGGTGAGAGACGCTTTTCGTAGCGGGCTCGTATTTTCAAAGCACTTTAGAACCATTTAGCTGAATGCATGCCGGAGTTTATGGGGGACCACTGATGGCGTGGGGCTCGCTCTTCAGCCACCTCTCACAAAGGGGGCCACGGGGCCAGGTGTCGGATCGTCCGCCACCATTACCGAACTGTATATCACTCTTCCAAGCCCTCCAACCACTATATCGCCTTCTATTCCACCGACGACATTCGATTCCTATAGAGCGTGTTGCGAGTCTCCTTAATTTCGCTCATTAACCTGTTGAGCGGATCATCCTGTTCGTTCGATCGGTTGCCTTTCGAGCGAACATCAGGGGACTTCCATTGATTTTTAGCGGAATATCGTAACAGAGTTTTTCTCAGTTGTTCATCTTCTGTTCTTTGATCTTGTTAATCTTGGTTAGAGAATCGAAACGTTTACAGGAATAAAAAGGCAGCAGACAGTGATCACAAAATCTATCGCTGCATGGTCTCATTTTCCATTAGAGTATTTTTTCATCACTTTCGTTCTCAGAATATGCGTCAAATTTTTATAGTCGAACCATACGAATACATTTGGATCTAATCAATGCGCGTATAATTTTTCTAGCCATCGTAAATCGTATTAATCAGAGGAGAAAGAAAGTTACAGGTTTCGTGCTCGAAGCTACGAAGGTATATTATCACGAATATTATCGATTGACTATAAATTCACAGCGAGTTTGGGAAAATAATTTGATTCCGATTAAATTTAAATTGCTGTTTGCTGGCTTACTCGCGTTACATGCGAGCGATGCAGCCCATCGGTCGTTAAGCTAGTCAAATACTTTTCGTTTGACATATGGATACGTGATTTTAAATGTTATAATAGCGTTATAGAAGTTCGTAATACCTTTTAACACGATATACCAAGCCATAATTTCCCCCTAAAGTGATCTATCAGGATTCCAAAGAAGAAAAAAAGAGGATCACGGCCCATTACACAGAACAAATGGCAGCTTAAGTGGCCATCGGATCTCTACAAAACGACGAGATAACTCGTTCTCCCTGCCGCGTTAATCCCATCTTTACGAGAATAAATTAGTTTATACCGAGTCAGTGGATCGAAAAGAGTGGCAAAGAAAGAAGGGAAATTAATGCGTCGCGGGACCACGACGTATCGAGATTCCTCGAGGATGTTTTTCGAGATTTCGTTCCCTTTATGCCTTTTCCGCGGCGGCCCATCAAACCGTTCGTTAGCTGACAAACGCCGCGTTAATACGAACGACGAGCCCTGGGACCCGTTGATTCCGAGTCACTCGCCTGGAAGAATACCGGTATTTAAGAACGTCTCGTGACTCTTGCTGCGGGCTGTTTTATTAAAACGTTCATCCTCGATCGCATGCTTTCGACGTTCGAACGTCGCGAGCAGCGTCGGTCTTGACACGTCACGTGAGAAATGACTCGTTTGGAGAAGTTTCGAGCACGAGGGTTTCTGAACGTGAATGTGGAAGAACGACACGCGATATACATATGTATGCACGTGTAAAGATAAAGAAAAAGAATCTCTCAATATCGATTACGTCGCTTTCTAGTACAGCCCACGAAGAAACTTTTCCACCAGAAAGTCTGTTGTTATGATTTTGCTGGAAGGAAAAGATCACGGAGCTTGACACCGCTACTAAACTCTACACATTTAGAGACAGATTTTGCGGAACGAGAATAATCGTAAATTTAGAAAACAGCGCATGTAACATCGTCGCTGTTGTATACTCTGCGATCTACGGAGCTGATCGGTGTGGCTCGTGAATGGCTCGTATCACGTAGAAATCAAAACGAGTGTCTTAAATACGATCGTGACTCCCGGACAAGAAATGAAAAATTCCAAGGAAAGCGATCGGGCTCCATTACGGTAATGCGTTCCGGATCCATTTCAGACTCGATGATTTTACGAAGGTTCCTCTCTGGAAAAGCGGAGGGGAAGAGAGGAAGTTTCGAGCACCTGCTCGAGCTACGGGTTCGGGTTGTCGGACTCAATTTCACTCTTTTCAAGGGGTCGACAATCGAAGCCACTCGAGGGAGGAAAGTGACACCACGACCGCATCCTCTTTCGAGAGCTTTACAAGGATTTAAACAACTTCGAATGGTGCACGGTTCGAACCGAGTAGCACAATGCCACCGCCGGATCTTTTACAACTGGATCCTTTACACCAGCGACGCGAATCCACCATTCAGACATCTTCTATTCGACGCAGTCCTCGAGACAAGGACGCTTCGCGCCTCTCAGAGACCTCTCACACGTTTGGTTCATTAAAGTCCTGGAAATGATACTTTGCTTCTTTCAATTTCGCTGACCGTTCCTCGCACTGCCATCGTTTCGAGAGTCTACGATTTTGCCTTTAGATGGATCAGTGTGAAGTTTTTTCGGCTCTTTCGGTTTATTGCTTTTAAACGCGTGGCTTTGTTAACGGAGCTAGCTTCAACAGATCGAGGTCGAAGTGGGAGATATGTTTACATTTTTTCAGACTTGCGTCGACCTGCTCGGAAAATTCGTGAAATCGGTATTTTCTGGAATATCTTTTTTCCGTGAATCAAGTAACCCCGTGATCGTCTACTCGAAACACTTTATCGCGTTCGACGATGAATTCTTCCAAATTGTGTTCTAGCTGTTTCGCGTTCTGTTTCTCGTTGTATTTAATGTTCGACTAGGGATAGTATTCGGCTAAATATAGAATCTTTCATTGTTCGGTGGAGATTTAAGATAAATGATCTTCTTCCATTCGAACCAAATAGATATACAATAGAAGTTGGCGTCAATCGTCAGAAAGCTTACAAAGTTTCTACAAGCGAATTGCACATTAACTTCCACAATAAAACGCTTTAAAGCGTACGAACCTCGACGCAGGTGGAGTAATTCTTCGGAGAAAGGAAACATAACAGTGGGCCTATTCTTTACGAAAATTTTCCAATAGTATCCATCGCAGAAATCGCGCAAAGGTGTCCTCGATACCAAAGGAAACAGTAAGCTATACCTACGATTCTTTCGGCCGTATCGACTTCATCTTTAGCGGAACGTGCACGAGGCACACAATTCGTTTTCGTGGCGTTGAATGGCGTTAGAGAGGAAAACGGTCCGTGGAAGGGCCTCACGCCCTCGACAATACGGCAATCTCGACCGGCCGAGAAGTCAAAAAGAGAAAGAGAGAAAGAAAAAGAGGAAGACGACGACAACGAGGAGGAAGAAGAAGGGCGGATAAAGGTAAAGCCGGAGTCGATTCGTTCTGCGCCCATTGTCAACCAGTTGAAGGATCAGTTTTTGACCGAAACGCTAGAAAATGGCCCCGTTGCCCCCTTCTTTTTCGCGGCTTGCCGTGCCTCGCATAATTGCGATTTAAGAGGCACGGGACAGCTGCGGCCAGGTGACAATGCCGCAGCCACTCGAGACGAACAATCGAACAATTTGGACCCCGCTGACGCTCGTCCGTAAAAGTCGTGCGAAAGATTTTCCACCGAAAGATTCTCCGCCATGTTCGGGATTCGTAGGAATTTTGGCACTGGAATTCCTTGTAATCGCTTCGCTAGCCATGGCGATAGTTTTCATTGTTTGAAATAAAACGATAAACGACGCTTGAAGATTTCACGCGTATATATTTAATATTTGTAACTTTATTCGAGCATAATTATTTCCAAGTGGCGCCCCGTAACGTTGCACCTGTACATTTTCTACGATTATTGTTCGACGTTTGCATCGTTCAAACTAACATGGTAAATCAGATTTTACGATTCCGCGCGCATACGTTTGTAACGTTTGCGGGAACTTTTCACGAAGCATAGAAGATGTCACGTATCACGAAGCAGAAAAAGAATCGTTCCTAAGGTACTGAAAAAGATCTACGAAGCTTGCTGCGAACAAAGGTATCGCGAGCAGCGTCGGCGCTCATAGCGGCCCCGCGTCGATTATATAATTGCCACGATCAATCTCCATCATTCGTGAGGCTAAAGGAGGGAGGTCGGTATTCCTCGTTCGGCATTCACGGTCAATCCAGCCGCTTATTTCGAGACGGGAGGCGCGAGCCGTCAGACGTTCACGACCCACCTAGTCAATTAAGAAGACAGCCGATCTATTAGGGGATGCCCGTCTCCTCGCTCCATCCTCCCTTTCCTTTCTCCTTCTTCGCGACGCTCTTTTTGCTCCTAGTCTTCTTTCCCGCTTTTCTGCCGGCTGTCTCGCGATGAAATAAGAGAAACAGAAGGTGGAGCAGGAGGAAAATTGGGCGTCGAGAGGAGAAAGATCGCGACGGAACATGAAACACGGAACGAATTAATCGAAGGGAAACGGCACTGTCGACGTTTCTGTCGTCGTTAAATCGTCTTCGATACGACCGCTATAAGAGAGAACAACTTTGGATATTAATTTTGACCAACAACGTTGCAAAGTTTTTACGGTAATTAAAGGACAAGATCGATCCCTGTTTTCTTCGTTGATTTAACTTCGTTGATCTTAGGAGAGACGAGTGGGTCAACGCTGACTTTGTTCGCCGATGATCAAAGATTGGTTTATACACCTTGGGAGGTGTAACTCATCGCGCACTTACGGCCCGTCCGAATAAGAGGACAGCCAGTCTATTGGAGAATGCCTGTCGTTGTCACCTCGCTCCCTTTGTTATTTTATTCTCCGAGTTATTTCGTTCTCTTTGAAAACAACTTCCTCTCACAAACTTCTATCCGTTTATTACTCGCGAAAAGAGGGGTTAGAATAGCAAAACCAGTAAACGATACCCTTTACGCTCTACCTCCGCAAAACAAATAGAAAAAAGGGTAAAAAAACGGAAAGGGAAGTAGGAAGAAGACGGACGACTTAACGCGTGAAAACAGGGCCGCGTAACAGCAAACACGAGGCCGCAGAACAGCCAAGCATCGAGAAGAGACTCTTCGGTTCGGCAAGATGACGTACGGTGGTCCACGGTGGTGGCTTCTATTTTCGTTGGGCGCGTTTCAAGGGGGAAGCCGACATGTGCTCGATATTTAGGCACCGGCCCGTCTTCTCTCGTCTACGGCCTCGGATTCTCTCGTTCCACGCACGACATCCACCAATGCCTTCTGTCCTTCGCTCTCTTTCACGTCTTGGTTCGCCACGTCAGATTCTGTCGTTGTTCCGCTTCCTCGTCCCTCCCTTCGAGACACTCCATCTAACGGGGTATTTAGTTCCACGCCGTTATAAATTACGTATCATTCGCTTTCCAAACTGACATCGTGGCACGCGCTCCCGGAATGCGAATACCAGCTCAACCTCCCTCGTTATCCTTTTTCTCCTCCTCCTTCTGTCTTCTCGTTCGTCGCCTCGTTCCTCCTTTGCTCTCGGTCACTTAACTCCCTGTTGGGTGATTTAAGCCGCGGTCTCCTGGTAAAACGCGATTCCCTTCTTGCATCAGGGCATAATTTCGTTTCTTCGATGCTTTACGAAGAAGATGTCACAACACGTTCTTTTCTCCAGCTTTCTGTCTCTGGTTTATCCTTAATCCGTGCTGTCGCGATTCAAGGAGAAAGGGATGTTTCGGACTTGTTTTAGAGAATAGCGAAGACACAGGGTTGTTTTCCGCGTTTCAGAGCTAACGAAGTTTACACGGAGAGTATTTATTCGCGAAAAAGGCTGCCATCGAGGGTCGATCGTGGAGGGGCTGAGAAATTTCGCCGGCGACGTCATGCATACGTCCCCTCGTGCCACGCCACCTAATTCTAAACACGTGTTCACTCACCGTTTCCAAGAAGTATTCCTCGTCGACGTTGCGGGCCAGGTTTACGATCGCCGCGAATTGTCGGCGGAACTGCGCGACGAATCATCTGCGTACGCGTTGCACGTGATCGAACGCGAAACAAAGGCGACCGTTTTTGACCGTTTCCTGAACCCTTTCGACGTCTAAAAATATTTGAAAATTCGCCTTCCTCCGTGTTACGACCATCTGCAAAAACTTTCAGTTACCATCAAATAACAATAACAACCGAATAAATAATAATAGTCGGCCAGATAAATTCGTTTATCTTGCCTACGATTCTACTAAATCGTAAAATATTTACGTTCGCTCTATCGATGGATAGAACAACGGTTCATCTGCGCACATTTTCTCTATAACCTACAGTTTCTCGTCTAAATAATAGGAACTTGCGTTCAAATAAGCGAATGCCATTAAAGGAATCTTTCTATATAGAAATTCGTCCCTAATTTTCATCGTGAGATCTTCATATCATCCGCAAACACGCGCTATCGTGTATACGCCATAATTATTCTCCCACAATATCTTTTTTACGCTCTTTTTATTTTTACATAAATTCAGCCTGAAAATCCATCAAGCGTTCGATCATGCAGCTCGAGTAATCAACAAACCGCGCGGAACGCGCGCTCGAGTGGAGCGCAAATAAAACGTCGCGAAGGGGTGGACACGAAGAACGGGAACGGGAGTGTCGAACAGGAAGAAAAGGAAGAAGGAGGAGTGCACCGGGGCAGATATCAATTCTCTTTACGCGGCAAAACGGTGGCAGCTCCACTAATAGACCGAAAGATTCTCATCTGTTTAACGCGCGAGCTCGAAACTCTCTCGCTTGGCAGTTTGTTCGCGAAGGGAAGAAGGCAAAGAAGGAAAAGGAGGCGAGAGTCCGTGAGACTCGCCGCAAGCTGACGCAGCGAAGACAAAGGGAGATGGCGAGAGCAGCGCGTGGGGAAGCGGAGCGAGAGAAAAAAAAATATATCGTCTCGTTGCCGAGATGCCAGAAGCGAGACGCATACCTCTTAATTGGAACGCTTTGCTCGGCCTAAGCGATTTGGCCGGATTTCGAAGGAAATGGGCGTTTAAGTGCGCCCGAAAACCATTTACAACGGTCGACATTAGCGCGTCCTGCTCCGAGCAACAGCCAGGTCGACACGTTTCGTTATATGGACTCCTTCATTTCTGCATATACACGTTGCATATTCTTTTTCCTCCTTCCTTTCTGCTACGGAATGGTTTAATCATTCGGAAATTTGTTTGCGTGCCATTTCCATGCGAAATTGTAGAACGGTTTACAGCGTTGTTCCGCTAACAGTCCATTTGGCTTAGCATCTTATCTGCTCGGCCAAATCGACACGTTTCGTCATTTGGGCCTCTCGATTTGATACGAAATCGTAAAATGTTTCGCTAGCTAATAGGATCAGGAAGTTGACATAGAAGTCGGTTCCAAGAACTGGCGAGGCTACTGGGATGGTCAGTCAACGCGAAACTCTGCTATACGTCCATAGGAAATTTTCCCAAGTTTCTAGACTGTTCTTGCGCATCAAACAGTTCTAAACGCGGTGGCTGGACGGAACGATACGTGAGGGGGACTCGTAAAAATTGTCGGCGACCTCTCTGTTCCGTCGCGGCCATTAGCGGTCGTAAAATGTTCTTCGAGAGGCTTATTTGGTCGCTCGAGCGACGGATTCATGCGCGCGTTTTCCCGAAATAAACGAATCGACGGGGTTTCCGACTGTCACGAATCCCGTCGTCGAAAATATTAAGATTCCAGGCTACAATGTCGGCCTAATGGAACCGGAGGAACGGGTGGCGAACGCGAGGGGGTGGAAGAGAGGCTATGCCAGGCGTAAAAAAGGCGGGAGAGCTCTTTTAACAACCAGACTCATTAGGAGCATACTGCTCGCTTTTTACACCGAGACATTTGTAAGCAATACAGACTTCAAAAAACAAACTTTCCTGTCGCAGCCAGAACAGCCGGACACTTCGGTTTGCTCTCTTTTCGCCATTCGCGTTTCCATCTCCCGCTCGTTCTCTTAGCTCTTTCCGTTGTTCGCGGAAGTTCCAGGATATCTGGTAGAATCTTAGTAGCCAAGTGGCTATCCAGAGTTTCTTACTTTCGCTTTCCGTCGATTTTATGTCTCCCGAATTTGTCAATGGCAATGGTTTGGACCGAAATTTTATTATTGCGTAAAACTAGTGTTTGATATCGTGGAAGCCTCTTCTTAAATACGTATCGTTCCATTCCTAACTCGAACGCTTCTTACACCTACGGTACCGATCCTTTTAACCATTTTATCACAATCCTACGTACTTCGTTTTCTCTTGTTGCAATATTTTTTGCTTTGTTCGAATATCTTTTATTCTTCGGAATATATTCTTTTTCTTACTCGTTGGTTAACAGGGTATTAAAGTCAGGAGTCATAGATTTGCACGACGGGGAAGAATCGCTGTGCGATTCCCCGCTGACTGTCGAACGTTCGTTGGGTCATTGGTATCGCGATATCGATGATTATGTCATTATCGCGAGGATTTTATCGAGGCTCGCGTCTCGACAACTTATCCCGTTGGGAGTTTAGCGCCTGTAAAGTCGGCGAGCTTATTACCATAATCGAGATAAACGGTAGATAAACTCGTGTCATCGCCATAATTCCTTTGATAAAACGGCGGGATCGTTCGGGTCCCGGTGGCATTTTAATGAATTTTTACGGAAAGATAAATGCGACTGAATTAATAAGGTTATCGCCGTAAACTTCGTAATCGCTGTTATAAATTCCCTCTACCAACTTCTCTCCTTCCTTCCGCGCTGTCCCGTGTGTGCCGTGTGTTCCTCCGCTCTGATTTTCCGTCACGATGCGAACGAAGAAATCTGGTTTCGTTATTACGCTCCATCTCGATGAAATGACTTTTCGAATGATTTCATTCGATCGCTATCCAGAAGAAGTTACGAGATACGCGCATTGAGCCTGTCAGCAAGTTGCACAGACGATACTAATAAACTTTAAAATATTAGAAATATCGAGAATATTTTAATCCATCAGAGAAACAAAAGAGAGAAATAAGATGGAAGAGCGAAATAACGAGACAGTTGTCGAACACGAGCGTAACGATTAGGAACGCGCGCGACACCCCCGAAACATATGTTCTTCTCGGCCAACGCTTCCTGTCGTTAAACGTCTAAGTAACTACTCGCGTTTACGCGTGGCCCTGCCTTTCGTCTGTGTTCGTGGCATGTTCGAACAGTCTGCGAATTAACGATGACGAACGAGCGCGCGTTTAGCAATCACGAGAATTTCTACAAATACTTGCTTCTCTTTCATCGATCACCGTTTCCTCGCAGTCGAACCTCGTTCGAAAGAACAGCTCGAAAAATATTTAAATAACGGCTAATTTTCTTTACGATCGTAAAACATCGATGTACTTTACCAAGTTCCATAAGTGTAAATTCGAAGCAGAATAAATATTATTTCGATTTCCTATCGAGACGTCAAACGCGAAACAAATTATTGGGAACGCAAACACTATTATCCAACGTTCCCAGGCAGGCTCGTTCATTAATAACAATCACGATGTATCAGTGACGGTGGCGTGGAGCGATTTTTCATAAGGCAGCCGGTCGCTTGACACCTCTAATTAGCGGACAACTCTCGCGGAGCGGTGTGCAGAAGCGCGACGCTTTATGCGAGCAGCCGTTCTCCCGCAAATGAGAGTAGAATAGCACGCGTGTCCCGCTGCCACGGTGGAAAAAGATTCGAAACGAGGCTTTAAGAGACGCACGGCGACCATTCATCTCCGAAACGTCCAAGCTAAACATAGGCTTTCGAAACGAGCCGAGAGACGCGTCTCACGATCGTACATCGTCGCGTATCTCGCGCTGATAATCAGCCAGACTAGCGTTATTCCGTGTTCGAGATGCGTCGCACTCGCGTCGATTAATATTGGCATCTAAAGATTTTTGAAACTACGAACGTTTTGAAAGACGAAGATTTGGAAGTCGAAACCTACGCGAAACGAATTCAAAGTGGATGGACTCGATGAGAATCGAATTTTTTAATTTTTCGAGTTTTCGACCTCACGCAGAAGTTTCGAGTTCACGGTCTATCGAAGAAACTTCAGTCAGCGAATCTTTGCCTCGAATGTTAGAAATTTTCGAGGCGAAAACTTGCAATGGAAATGTTCCGATCGTTGGCAGTTTTAATCCTATGGGGATTGAATTTAATTTGTGCCGCAGTACCCAAAACCTCCTAGAGAATATTCCTCGTGTGATTCTAAAGTCTATAATTTGCGAAATTACTATTCCCTGGCAAAAAGAAACTCTTCTCCCATTTCCATCCTAGGTTCTGCCTTAATAACCTCTCTGTTTAATTTTCAACGTGACTTAATAGTCGCTACGTAGTAAACACCAGCAGAGAGCGGAAATTATCAAGTCTTGGTAATCGGAGGAGCGACCGAAAGGGAAGGAAAAGAAGAAAAGTACCGATCGAGCGATCCGAAGAGAATAAAAACGGATTCGAATGCCAGCCACGATACGAGCTGGCAAACGTACCGAGGAAATTAACGTTAATGCGACACGATCTAGCTCGACCATGGCGGTTTTTATTCGCGACCTCGGGGACGGCTAACAAGCCAAGGGACCCGAGAGTTTCGCTAAATCATCGGAGCCGAGTTTCCCCGTCGCGCTTTCCTTTTCCCTCGCAATTAACACTTCATTACCACCGCTCGTTTCCCGTGAAATCCGAATGTCTCGATGATCTATATTAAACCCGTCGTCCCCCTCGATGCCACGAAAAGAACGGAACACGTCCCTCGAGTGAGAGTTTATCGCGAGTTCCGCTCGTTTTCGTCGTTTTATCGGTCGGTTTTGGTGTCGACGTTTATTTTGCGGGTGCTGCTTTCTACTCCCGGATTGAAGATACCAACCAAGAATATAGAACGTAATTTCGTCGACGGATCTCCATTCGAATATAATTCTTTTCTCAAGCGATTATCGATTATCGTATAAATCAACGTTAACGTTGGTAAAGCAATTCGAGTCACAGACCTTAATAACTGGTTATTGTTTCAGAATTTTGGTAATATTCAGTTTATAAAATGAATTTCCATTCGAACAAAATTCTTAAAGATACGCATCGGGAGTTCAGAGTCCGATTTTATCGATTGCTACGAATAATTGGGATATGTAACTTGCAAGTTATATGTACGCGCAACATCTATCGGATATACGATTGGACGTTACATCGAACAACATCGTCGATCCTATTTTCGAGCAACCAGATGCGACGTTTCGGTGATTGCCAGGAGATCGCGATATTCTTGAAATCGTCGAATATATAGAACGTGGCAATCGGTGTTGTTCGAGTCACGAGCAGAAAAATCAGGCGAGTGCACGCATCATGGTTGATGGGCCCTAAACGCTGCGAGTGCTAATTACGACGCCTCGTGACAGGTGCAATTTGCGACACGACTGTCCATGAAATTCGCGAAACACGAGGCGGTTGTTACAGCTGCGGCCGCTACGCCCTCGTAAACGTGTTTACGAAAACGCGACGGCTCGTACGTCAACCTGGTCGTTAGCACCGCGTAATTGCCTGCGCCGCGATTAATACGTATAGCGAATCGTTCGCGCGCCACTTCTTACATTTATCCTCTACTTAGAACCTTTCGGCTAGAATGTTTCTTTTTGCGTACAGTTGATTGGACGTGGAGATGCGTGTGTTGCATTCTTGGCGCGGATGCACGGAACGTGATTAGCAGAAGCAGAAGAAATAAAAGAGTATTTCCGCGGACGCTCGATAACGTAGTATAGAAGCGCGTTACGATATATATAGGGTGTCGATTTCTTGATTAAACACTCGATATCTAAAATCTTAGACAAGCGTCCCGAAATTCAATTAGACGAAATCCGCTGTTTCCCGAATTGACGAAAGTTAGAAACTTTAGGCTATAGATATTTTTCTTCAATGTCTATTTTCTTCGGCAGTCTCGTACATACAATGCCGTGAATAACCATAGACTCTGCATTGCTTCCTCTTTATTTTCAAGAAACCACCGATTATGCCTGAATTTTGTTGTTACGTGAAATTGTTTTCGCGAAGAGTAAAGTGTATGTTAAAGGATATCAGGAGACGTTACATAGCGAATTATCGCCTTTCATAGCTGAAATAGAAGACAAGAAGACGATGTTTCGACAAGACGATGCTCCTTTCCACCGCTGGGAAAACGTGGTTTCAAAATTTCGAAGCAGAATTACCGCCATGGACAATATCGAGGCCCGATTTGAAACCGATCGAGAACCTATGGGGCACTCTGGCAAGAAAAGTTTACGATCAGGAGAAGCCACATACAGAAAATATCGTTGAACTTAAAACAGGAATAGAATCTGCGTGGGCGGATATTCAAAACGGAGCTTTAAACGACTGAGATAGACGTAATAAAAAATGAAAGAAAATCTATCGAATATTGACTGATAACGTAACAAAACTAGCTGAGTTTATATTTTTTTCACATCGAAAAGCACAATTTCAAGCGAAAATTTAATTTTCTCCAGACTTCGAAAGAAGACAATTTTCGTTTCAATATTATAAAATATCAAAAAATGGGATTTATAATCATTCGCTGACATTGTATTCTCCAATTTGTCTCGTATCGCTGTCTTGTTCTATAAAAAGCCGTTTGATAGAAGTGCTTCTTTAAAAACAAATTACAAAATCAGAGACATAACACTTCGACGTTCTCTTGGAAGAGCAGAGGGGGAGGAGAAAGACGATAATCACTATGGCGTTGCAGAGTGATTCGAGCTAAATCGAGGCGGAATCGTCGGAAACGGGGATCGGGGACACGAGTTTTTCGTCGATTCTCGTGAACGGCAGCAATTTTCTGGTCGCTTGTCGGCACCGTTTATATTTAATGCTTTAATCTGGCCGGGCGTCGGCCGATCTAAACACGCGATAAATCTCATAGCGGAGGACGCCTTAAAAAGCGGCAACAAAACCTCTTCACCAAGCGGAAGCGTTAAGTGGCCTCGCGGAGAACCTCGCGCGCTTCCGTGCACGCCTATTAACGTCCCGCCTAAACGCTCTACTTACGAGAGAGAGTAGACATCCTCTCCTGAACGATATTAATGATTTCCCAAAACTCTCGAGCCGTGTGAAAACTCCTCCACTGTCGATCAAAACCTAGCCGCTCTCCTTTCACCACTGCACACTGTTCGACATCTTTGGAACTGCCTCTCGCAGCTGCACTCGCGGCTCACAATGACTTTCCTCGGCTATATCGAGCGAGCGTTTATGGCCCGAGAACGGACCAGAAGGAAGAAAGAATAGTTTCGAAAAATTGGATATATTTCTCCAGGAATTCTCATATACGAAGCATCAGCAGGTTCGAGGTTCTTACGGATCTACATGCAATTGCAGAAGAAAGTTTGTAGATTCCGCGCCAACATATACGTTCTCCGATAAAATTGATGTTTCATAAAGTGTTTCCATCCTTATTCCTCAACATCTTCGTCCTTCGTTTCTTTTCCTACTACCCTTCGACAACTAACAATCAGGCGATTTTTCGAGAATCGTCTACGGTATCGTCTTCATCGTCGTTTTCATCGAACGATCGATATTCGATATTAATATTCGCGTATCGTTCGTCAGTGGTGACAACGCGTCAAGGAATTATTCGTACGATTTCCTTTGCACAAGTATTAACTGCTTCTTAGCCCCAATTCGATAAAAAGGAAGAAAACGCCGTCCATCGTCCACACACTCGGTGGAATTGTCCACTCGAAACTCAGCTCAGTGCCATGATCACGAGTTCCCAGGAAGAGCGAGCGGAAGCGAACAGAAACAAATGAACTATTAGGAGCTCTCGTAGAAGCCACGATATGGAGAGGGCGGGAAGCAGGTCCCCCAGTTAAGGACTAACAAGTATACACTCGGTGTGCAGCGAGCTACACATCTCTGGGTATATACTTGTTAGCCGTCGTGTTGGCTGATAGGCGCCGCTCTAACTAGCCACGCATGGCGAGCACGTGTGGAGGTGTCGACTGCCCTAACGCCCTCCGCGCGACCCTTTTCCTCGACCGTGACCCTCCCCCTTTTCTCCAGCCCTCTTTCTTCTTCGTATTCTTTCTCTTTCGTCTCCTCGTCTCTTCTCGTTCCTTCCACGACTTCTCTTTTCCCTGCGGTGCTTCCGCCGACGCGAGACGCTCCATTTCACGCGGCATGAAATCCGAGCGAAAATATTTGGGCGCCTCGTGCAATTGGCCGCGACTCCTTTAAACATTCCCTCGAAAGGAATTTTAATTTTCTTTTTTGCTTGGCTTTTCGTTTCTGTCCTATGATAGTGGATAATTTGTCTCGTTTAATCATACGGTGCGATGCACCGGATTCGATCTTCTTTTTCGTTTTGCCGATTCTCTGATTTCTCTCTGGAGTTTGTGTCAATGGACGAGCAATTTTATACCCATACTTATGCATAAAATACAGCGTCACAAGACAAGGCTACGCACGCTCAATTATATCTCGATAAATTCCGCGACTAATAGCTAATTACGTACACTGCACGTTCAATTACGCGTTAAACGATTAATTTTACAAATCCGCCGAGCCATTTAATTCACCTTCCAACTAACGTCCATTCTCACCCTTCGTTCGCCGCGAATCGAACTAACAAATCCTCGAGAGGAAACTTCTCGAATCGAAGATGACGATCCACGAACGACACGCGAAAAGATTGCGTTTCTCCGATGACGAATAGTCAGAATAACAGACGTCTTAAACCACTTAACCGAGGATTTCCAACGGCTCTTTGATGTTTCGCGCACGAGGGTCCGCAGTGATTTTCCACGGGGTTGTATTCTAATTTCACGATGGTAGTGGCGATGGAATTGACCGCGACGCAGGTGGGTCGTTGGCCAAGAGCAAAGACAATTGCCGAGCCGCTCGGGGATCAGCCGCGTCGCGAAAGCGGCTTACCAGGGAGAAAATGAAATTTAATTAACTGGAAACGACGCGGAATCGCCGCTCGTCACGCGGCGCTCGCGTGAGCCACGACGCCTACGCGTCATGGACTAGTATATTCTTTCAGCAGTGGCTAAATGTAACTGCAGCTTTTAGACAGGCGTTATTTTCGTTCGTCCGAGGTAAATGAAATATTCGCGTGGGTGATATTGTTGAACATTTTTACTAATTAATTAATCCATTCAACGATGATCTCTAATTAACGAGATTTTCTCTAACTGGAAAGGAATCAAGAACCGACATTTCAAAGTCCTGGCCGTGGATATCGTCAGCCCTTAATGAATCCAACGAGTTAGATGTAAAAAAAAATTGTTCCAAAGAGTAGAAAGAGCAAAACTGCTCTATTGGCTACAGTAAATGATCGAATTATCCTTAAATCCATCCCGCTCTCTTCCAAACAATATTTCGTCCATGAAGATTTCTCTTAAAATGTTTTCCTCTGCTATCGACTCGCTATAAAATTTTCTAAAACACAAAATCGCGAAAAAACAACGATACAAAGGGACGTGAAAGCCGGAGGTCGATCGATGTGTGCGATTTAACGTGAAATGGCCTGCGTCGAGCGCGAGGGACGGCAGGGGCGGAAAAACAAAGGAGGGTGGCGTGGGGGCGGCAAGGGTGGTAGGCCGGAGTGAAATCGACGAGGGTTGGGAGAACGGGAAGGCGGATGGGACGCGCGGGTTCGCCAATACAAAAAGGGAACCTGGAGATTATGATCTTCCATTCGTTCGCTCGTTCCAATTATTTTGTCCAATTAAAATATCGATTTTCTCCCCCCTGTTGTGGCTCTGCCTGCGAGTACGTTCGCCTTTTACCGTGTCGTCGTCCTCCCCTTACCCCTCGTCTGCCTCCCCACCCCTTGCATTCTACCCCATGTTCGCAGACAACCCCCGATCAGAGGCGAAAGCGAATTTTTCGGCGCCCCACGCCAAATAAATCGACGTTTCTTCTCGTTTTACGACCGCAATATTCGAATTTGTTTTCTCAATGATTTCTTTCGTTCTTTCGATGGCTTTCTTTAAACGAAACGTTCGACGACGTTTCGTAAAAGAACATTTTTATGAAGCGAATCACGATTGGCGGTTTGAAGCGTGGCGATGTTTACGGCTTTTTAATTATACACGCTTCGAGTGCTTTCAATCGATATCAAAGTCGAACGACCTTATCTTTCGTAGAAGCGACGGACGAAGACCTCGAAGTTTCTGTAGACACCTGGAACGAAACAACTGTATTTCTTTCGACACACTAATTTTTAATTGGATAAATATTTATGAAGTTACACAAGTGATTTTACCTTAGTGTTTGCTCGTACACCGAACAATAAGAAGTGTACACAACCTTGGCGTATTGAATGCTACCGAGGATAAATGGAGCTCGAACGTTTTCTTTTGCCACCCTGCTTATTTGCGTCATTACCATTCGTGACGTTAATAAATTTCGAGTCCATTGATTTTAACACAAATAAATACAAAGATAATATATCCTTTAGAAGTTGGAGATATTCCAAGTGGTCTAAGCAAAATATAAAATGTTTTAAGGCTTCGCTAAACTTTCCGAGCTTATCGAGAGGCGAAGAACCCTGATCAGCGTATTTCAATGACTCCGCTAATAGAATTTGTCGAAACGATCAGCCAGGCAAACGTCTTCGAGGGCAAATCAATCACGAGCGTTTCGCGAATCGCAGACCGGCTCTCGGTTTCCTCGTTTTTTACGGGAAGAAATTATCCCTCTAAACGGCTATTAGACACGACCGGCGTGTGGAAGTTCTCTGAGAATAGACGATCTAATTCCGTGAACGGGAGGAAGGGAGGAACGGAGAAAGCTCCGTCGGATGGTGCGAGAGAAAGAGGTGGGGGATGAAGGGCTGGAGGGGTTGGAGACGGACCACCGTGATTGCAATTTTAACGCCAATTTGACTTGAATCTCTTCTGCACGAAAGAAATAGTGTTTTCATGCTCAATATAGCGGCGTGCTAATAATTAACGGCCACGCCGTGCCACTTTGTCGTTTAAACGTAAAGGGTGTCCCAATCGTATCGATTCGGCAAGTTCCACCGTATCTTCGAAATATCTACGTAATATTATTCTAAGCTGATATCGAATTATTTTCATTACGATGATTCTACATCTTTTGATTTAATTCTATCCACTTGCTGTTTTGCGAAATATTATATCTTATATCCGATGTTCGAATTCGATTCTCAGCTTATCAAAATTTTTTCTTTCTAACGGATCTCCCCAAATACTCTTACGACGTCGATCCAAACAGAAACGATTCTATCATCCGTCCTTTTTTAAATTTCATCTAAAACACGAAAGTCCGGGTCTGCTGAAACGCGCATGCACGCGGCAACGGTCCCGGGAAGGATCAAGCGAAACTGGATGACACACCGTATACGTGTACCGAGCGGGTCTTGCGGAGCTAGCGGGTGGTCCTCATTATGTCGGCTTCCCCACCGCTCAGCCGTCCTATCTATTTAACGTATCGTTTGCCTTGGTAACCATCCAAATTGGCCCATCCCTCTCTATGCGCTGCCAGCCACCATCTCTCCCGATCTCACTTGTGTTCTCCTTAATTATTCGGTAGCCGATGTTTAATAACGCCACCGTTGCGCGTTTCTCGCCAACGATCTTCGACCCGATCCTTAATAGAAAACACTCGTTTCCTGCGAACGGTGACGTCGAGTCGTTCCTCGATGATCGACTATGCGAAGACCAGGGACGATGTTCCGTTTATAGTCTACGAGGACAATTAACGAGGGAAGATTTTAGAAGAAATCGTTGTTTTACAGAAATTAAGAGATATTTTATCGAAATTTATATATTTTTGAACATAGACGAGGAAGAAGATCTTAAAAAGCGATTCGTTTTATGTACCAAATGTTACAACGACATTTACGTTGGCCATTTCGTATGCCTCTGCATCTTTGAATTTCTCACAAACGTATAAACACGCGTAAGTCTAATTATAGATTCGACGGAAATTTCGATAGTATCGCTTCTTCGTTGAAAGCTCTCGTTCGTTCGGCAAACAGTTGGAAGTATTCGCATCAATCTCGGTTATTCGAGATCCGGCATTTCCTGTTCCCGTTGCAGGAAGCTTGTACGTGTGTCGGTTTCTTCGGAACCGCGTTTAATTTCAGAATTTCAATAGCCGCGTGATCGACGTGGACCCTGCCACTTCTTGCTACCCACGGCTAACCCGAAGCAACGTGGTGGTTAAGATACCGATACGAGGCCAATGAATTCGAAAGTCAATGGCCCGTAAACTTTAATGGCTGTTGTTAACGAAAGACGTCTCATTTCGCTTTGTTAAATCGTTTTACGATCCCTTTGGCGAAGTCGTGATTTCTTCGTGATCAACTATCGTGTTGTATGACAAAGTTTCTAGAAATCTGCAAGTTTTCCCGAGTTTATCGTACACGCCGAAGTCACAGATCTGTATTCCAGAATCTAGTCCCGATACAGAGCGGACGAAGCGTTCGTAAATTCAATAAGCTATAACTGAGCGATAACGCGAGCGTAAACCGATTTCCCAGCTGGGAACCGCGTTGGAGGCCGATCTGTCCAGGTCGAAACTATGTACAATTACCGTTTTAATCTGCAGTTTCGAGGGCCATAAATATCCGCGGAGCCGCTCATCGACACCGACAAAGAGAACGCGGCAGAGATGCCGGCAGGGAAGTTTGCGCGAGCAAATTTATTGCCGCGGCCGATTCCACGCGGACCAAGCGTCTATGAGCTTTTATTCCGCCGCGGTATCGACAGCCTCGATCGGCGTTCTTCTCTGGTCGCGCAGGGCTTTTCGGCCGAGTCACCGTGACAATTAATCGCCGTGGTGCTTCGTTCCTCCGGTATTCGCGTTTCGAGCAAAAATATAAAGGAGATTTTCCGTGATTTTTAACGTTACTCTGGCTGGCTTTTTGTTGGCCGATGGTAATCTGTAGATTGAAAACCGTGGAAACAAAGCAAGGCAGGGATGAAGAACCGAAGCGATTTTTACTACGGAGCTTTTCGCGTTTCTAACCGAGTATATTATCGCGTATTTTACTCGAACATACCGAGATAAACCATTCAAACGTTACCGCAAAACAAATGGATTAATTTAATGAAAACACATTGAGGATAACGTAGTTGCGCTCGGTCTGACCATAATCGGGTTAAATCTACTGTAACGTAATCAAACCGTTCTATGATTTAACCGCGGACTGGCGCCATCTAATATCGAATTTATCCACGTAAATACAATCTACAAATCCACCGTCGCTCCATTTGTGCCAAGGGAAACGACCAGGCCAAAAACGGCCACATCCGATGGAAAAAATACAGCGAGCTTCCTAAAACGTTTTCCTACGGTCCAGTTCTTGCAACGTTACGGAAGACAACGCGGATAGAAGCGAAACGGAATCGTTTCCATCGATCCCTGACGAAGATATCGATCCCCTTTGGCGGGCGGATGAAGTGGCAGCGCGAGACGGCGGAAGTTCGCGCGATGAAATTTACGGCTGCAGCCAATTCCGCGCAAATGGAAGAGCATCTATGAGGTTTTATTCGGCCTGGTTATCGCTGCCACCTATCGGCAGGCATTTGTTTTTGCTTATCGGCGGGGCTACGTCAAGCCCGTGTAGGGGGAGGCCACCGTAAATATGACGGACGGATGCGACGATGGGATCTCAGCGGCGTCAGAACAAACGAGCGCCACGGACCCGAAGCCCCGAAAGTCTCGTACTCGGCTCGATCGAGGGGGATGAACGACCAAGAGACCTCCGGCGCTGACAGGGCTCCCGTTCGACTCCGAATCGATATACCTGGCTGCGCGAACAAACGAAATCTACCGGGAGAAAGGGCTGCTCGAACCAGCGCTATCTTCCAGTTCTTTCCTTTCTTCGTCCCCTTTCTCGCGTCTATGCTCCTCTTGTACGCATCTCCGCTCTTCCAAGGGTTTCTTCCCCGTGTTTCTACTACTACGTTTCTCCTCCGTGTTCCTTCGTTACAGCGATTAAGGAATCTGTATTACGCGAACGACGCGCGACGGAGCCGTAGTCGTTCGATTATACCGTTTGATCAGTTGGAGCGTGATCGATCACAGGGAAAGACGGTCGTTACTTCCACCTGAGATTTCGAAACGTCAGAACGTATCAATAACAACGCGATGATCGAAAGCACTCGAGGCGAGCCTGCATTTTTCCTCTCTTAATCACCGACCCTAATTGGTCAATTACGCTCATTACCGTCTCCTACGGTAGAGAGGCGAGTCGAACGATAAAATCACTTTTCTCTCTCTCTCTCTCTCTCTCTCTCTATCGATATCTCTATCTCTTTCCTTCACTCTGCTTCTCTCACCCTCGCTCTCTCTCTCTCTCTCTCGTCCGTGTGCATCAGCAGAGGAGGTAGCTCCCCACCAGAGAACCGTATCCATGGGTAATCCCTGCCTGCCGTGCCTCCCCTGAAACCGAGCTGGACGTAGTTGCAAGAGAGAAACTTATCCCTGGCAGGGAAAAATCCGCGGGTCTATAGCTCTGGTTCGACTCCGTTTCACGGTAAAGGAACCCGGCCATGGAGGCGGAGCGAGCAGAGCCATGCCCCTTCTGCCGCCTCGAGGCCTCGCCCACTTTTGAATTTCCCCTTTCTCGCATTTTCGTCCCCTCCTCGAACCATCGTTCCCGCTCTGACAACGTCTCTTTTCAAACAACGGCTGGGTCTCCCACTAACCGCGGCGCCTCCACCCGCAAAACGAAAAAGTCCGAGCGCCGCAGTCGACGATGGTCAAAGTCAGTCGACACGGAGAGCTCGAGTCGAGTAGAGGCTAGTCCAGGTTAGCTGGCCGGGAGATCCATCGATCCGTCGATCCTCGGCTCATCTGTCAAACGCGTCACGCATCCTTCTTCACGCGTTTCCGTGATTACTCTTGGAAAATTGTCGTCGAGTGTGACTCGAAGATCATCGGATAGCTACATATTCGATCGCTTCATTTTCTTCGACGTTGAGTCGTGTCGATCAGATTGTGTGGAATCAGTGAGAAAGACATTTCGTCGAATCACAGACATTCGCACTTTATTTCTCCTCTTGCATCGGTGACGAGATACTCGACAAAGGTATCGGCAAGATGAGAGCATAAAAGATCGAAGAAGATTTACTCAGAGTGATTCAGTGAAGAGATATAGATTTACAGAGGTGTTCAATCGCGGTCTAAGAATGACAGTACTAAGGATGACCTCCCCGGTGACGCCTCCATCGAGCAGTCCAGGTTCCCACGAGGCCCAGGCACCCCAGCCGACTTCGAAACCGGTGCATCGATTGAGCTTTTCCGTCGCGGCCTTGTTAGCCGACACCAAAAAGTCGGACTCCTCCAGACAAGAAACGTCCTCCGTATCGCCCAGATCATCACCCTTGGCCTCTTACTCCCCTGTGAGACAGGAGAACCTACCAGTCAGTCCGAACTCCGCGTTACAAAAACATCCAGGTGACTACAGATCGAGATACCTGTCGGTGTCCCCGAGCGTCCAGGAACATAGACGGATCGCGTACGGTTCTCTGGACGCGAGGGCGCTAACCAGGTTTCCCGAGATCGAGGTGGACAGGGTAGAATCCCCCGGTCAACGCTCCAGAACGCTGGATTACGCGGTTCGAACCTCCGCGGACTCCGGATCCACGTCGGAAGTCGCACCGTGTTCCTCGTCTCCGAAAGTCGTCACAGTCGGTCACTCGGATTTCGGTCCTCAATCTCCTAGAAGCAGCTCTCACGAAGCCAGGTCCAGGTGTTCGGAACCGGAAGACATCGAGGAAGAGGACGAGAACAGTCTAGTCGACGTGGAGGACCTACAGCATCAGCATCAGGGAAGCAGTCCGACGCCGGTCAGACCGACTCCGGCGTATATCGGAGGATTTTCCAGTTTGGGAAGCATCTCTGGCATTCCAGCCGGACTACATCCCGCGGTTTGGGGTGGCGGACATCAGGGTGCAGCGGCAGCAGCAGCCGCCGCCGCCGCCGCCGCTGCCACAGCGAGCTTCTTCCCCTCGCACTTCTCTCATCACGCGCCATTAAACGGTGAGTACCATCCTGAGCGTTTACCTTCTGTTTTTACCCGTTGCACTGTTTTACCAGTGTCGTTTGCCATTTGCTAAACCGACGACAACCGTGTACGGCGCGTCTTTGAACCGCTGGCCGGCCGCCAATCGGCTCCGCGTTGCGTTTTTTCCTTTTCGTCGTCCGAGACAAGGCTCGATTGTAAAGTAGCAAGTGTCGCGGAGTAAAGAGAACCGAATGCGATAGTGGCCTGTTCAATGGAGCCGACGGCTTCGACATTCTTCGCTTTCCTCGGTTGTTCGCGGATAAAATTAGTCCCGGTGCAACGGAAGTCCCTCCTCGTGCCTCCGATCTGTCACCGATTCCTTTCCATCTTCTATTTTTGCGTGCACCGAAATTCTGATTGGGACACTGTTTCGCGGTATACAGGGCGTTACAAGACGGTTACACTCTGGCGATTCGGGGCAAATTTGGAAACTTTCGATATCATGGAACGGGCTTGATTCGTACATCCTCTTAATAGAGTTTGAAATGAAATTATTTCGTATTTAGTTAAAATAATCTATCGTCGTTTCTCATCGGAGAAAGACGAGAAAATATCGGTCGAATTTGGAAGTACATACAGGCTGTTGCAAGATTTCTACTACGTATACTTTCATCGTGATGGCCTGAAGTTGAAGAGCTTAAGAAAATGTTGAAAATATGGGATTGAAAGATAAGATTTATAAGTTGTGATAAAACGTCGTTCGAGATATCGGAGTAACTTTAAAAAAGCTTTAGAGTATGATTCATGGACCCTGACGATATTATACCTCCATAAGCGGTTGAATTAACTTGCATTCGGTTAAAAAATCAGATAGGGTATCTATCTACACATGTATATATCTACATACGTCTAATAAATTATCGATGCTATTTAACAAATACCATAAAGCTGCTACGACTCGATCGACGTTAAACCGAGTGAATTAAAATACCGAGAGTGAAAAACGTCAAAGAGAAACGGTCTAATTGATAAATTGAGACACACGATATCGTCATGAGGACGTTATTAGCGATGGAAACATCCGGCTGGAAAGAGGCAGTCACCTAAAATCACCGCAAAAGGAATGCAGTTCTCGGAACGCGCGCGCAGATGACTCGTCGCGATTGAATCATCGTTAACACTAATTATTGAGGTCGCGGCTTGATAATTGCGCGGAGCTCTCGTTAAAGAGGCAATCAAAGTTTTCTCGCTTCGTCAGAGAGCCGCCACGCAGACAGAAAAGAGGGAACAGAGGGCCGGTTCTTGTCGAGCTCGTGGAATCCGGACGACAAACAATAGGCGATTATTACAAAAAGGTGTTGCAACTGCAAATCGTCGTTCATCGAATGGAAAACTACTTTTTCCATCGTCGTTAACCTACTATTTCTCTTTTCCTTTTTTCATTTTGGGATTATCATGTATTTCAATTAACTGGTTTCTAGAATTTTATGAAGTTACAGTTTGTTGAAATCAATCGATTATCGCGTGAACAACAAAGGATAAAAGATCGCGTTCAGTTTTTGTTAGAAATAATTTTGCAAAATTAGAAACGATATAGCAAATATCGTCATCCTTAATTGAGATGTTCTATTTAGCAGTTTTTCATTGTTCTTTTCTATCTTTTCTTTCAACCTTCAAGTAAGGATACAAACTGTTATGCAAACTGTTACAAAACGACGACTGAATACATATCTTAAATAGAACGAAGAAAGTCAAAGTCGGCACAAAAAGATAATACGTGGCCTGGTTTCTTGGATGTTTAGAGATGACGGATGAAACGTTTTAACTAACAAAGGCAGCATAAATCAACGTATTTCCCTAATATCGATATTAAAGTGCGGCAATAAACATAGAAATTAGAAGTAGAAAGATACAATGTTACCTTTAATACAGGGATTTGCTCTCTCCGTGTCAATTTATAGATCATTGTTGCGCTCAATTGTGGCGCGATTTAGGGCGGCTCGCGAGCGAAGTACAATCGACCATAATCGAGGCTCGGCGAACGAGCCTGGGGGAAGCAGCGTGATTTTGAAATATGGCCTCTTAGAGAGGGTGTTCCTCTGGATTGCGTAACCCTTCAAACTTTACTTCACCGCTCTCTACTTTAACTACCCACCGGAAGGGGTTGGAGACAAGCGTGCCTAATTATTCTCTCCGATATCGATATCGAACAATGTATAAACTCGTATCCTGCTTTCTGTAGAAATAATTTCGAGGAAAAATACCTCGTAAATAAATTAGAAGCAATTGCGCGCGGGAATTAAACCAAAGAAACGTCGAGTCGTCTAAATTAATTGCCCTTTCGTTAGAGAAGCTGATTCATTCGGACAGCGAAGATAAATATACTCGATTTCGAGGTACGTTCCTTAGAATTTCGATTTCTAATAAAACGTACGAGAGAGCACGTTTATGTTCGTTTATCGATCGAGCCGACTAATAAGAGCGCATAGAAATCGTGGCCCACGGAAGCGTTGCGCAACGCGACAAAGAACGCTCGATCGGACGAGCTGAATTTTGCCTCGTCTTTCTCCCGTCGCGATCGTCCTCTTCCCCTCTTACACATACCCAGGTATCTCATCGAGATCAGCTAATTATTTCAGCAATTTGCATGAAAATCTATCGAAAGGATACACTATTTACCACCGTGTCCGCGTTCGATTCTCAATACCGATTCACATTCAATTCTATTTTCTTCTTCGTCAATTCCACGCTCTGTAATCGCTTCCACTACGATTGTAAATCTCACTTCGCAATTGCGAATATCCTACAGATTCGTGCGAAACATTTTCTACCTCAAATTGATTCGAATATATCTATATCTCACATCCCACATCCTACGTAATGTATCCTGCTACTAATACTCTATCTTTCATATCCTGTTTCGAAAACAACCTATGTAAAAGTAGGATCGCTCGAGTCATCTAAGGACCAACGTTTTAATAAAACTTGGAACGGTCGAATTACAAGATATCGTTAATCTTTAAACGATATAATATACTTATAATTATATATTGTAATATATCTTAATTAAAAATAATAAAATAATGTAATAACGAGATGAAAGAACGAGAAAACATCGTATACCGTAGGTGTAGCGATAGGATCGGGGAAATTAAAAGGCAAATTATCACGAGTCAAAGAATCGGTCGTTAAAAATCGTTGAAATACGGAAAGGAGAAATTTGAATATCGTACGATATGCCAATTTCCGTGATCGATCGACAGAATGGAATCGCATCGCGATTCCAAGGGAATCCACCACACCGAATCGTTACGCAACGGTCGACAAAGGATACTCAAGCACAAAACCTTGCCCGTTCTAGATCCTTTCGCGGAATCCTCGGCGTATCTCCGCGAGATCAGCTAATTATTTCGAATGCGCATCCTCGATCGACTGGATTAAAATCGGTTTTCGAGGTTCTCGGGGTTTCTGTACGGGTTTTCGGCCGGAAACCGACGGATCCTCGAATACAGAGACTAATTGGGACCCTTGGAGAGTCGTAGCGAGAGAGAAAGGCAGAAAGAAAGGCGAAGTGGGTGGCGAAGGGAGAGGATCGGCGCACAAAGGACGAGTTCTCTTCGTCAGAGTGGTTGTCTTGGAATCGCAAAAGCCTCGTTCGCGAATACCGGAGCGGGAAGGACGCGGTTCCGCGCGGAGGAGGGAAAGGAGGAGGAGGTGGAGTCTCGGTCTCTCCGTGGAAAATTTGAAATTCAGAAGCGACGAGAGCAGAACGACGAGAACGATCTTCCTGCCCTTTTGTCTCGTCTCGAGAGATCGCTCGTTTCCAGAGCCGTTCACCTCCGCTCTACAAATCTGTCAATTGTCTCGAGACAAATCTCGGGGAATATAACCGATATGTTTCGACACGAGCCTTCCTCTCTCTCTCTCCGTTTCTCCTCCAGTTTCTGATAAGATGTTCCGTTGTTTCGTCGCGTTCGATTGTCGTCGACTTGTCGTACCGGTTGCGACAACTGTTGCTTGATTCCGCGACATCGTCGGAGATTTTCGAGGGTGATTCCGATGGATTTTCGACCATTGTTTAGGATTGTATACGGTTTGTATACCCGTACGCTCAGACCGTTAAAAATTAATCAAGTACTATATATAGACTACCGTTTAATCCATCTACTAGTCCTCGTAGCATAGCCTTGATCGTACAAGATCTGGTTCGACCACCATCCCAGTCCATTAAATAATCGACCGGCAAGCAAAACCACCCAAACCGCCAGACAAGTTTAACAAATGCCAAGTATCGTCGAATCGCGCGAATTTCCGCGCAAAACGCGGCGTACGGCTAAGTGTGCCGGAACATTAACATCGTAATTGTCCGGAGGTGATGTAATCGAGAGGTCTAACCTCGCGTAAAGCGACTCGGGGCGAATTATTCGGGCAAACGGTCGATCATCGGTGTACACCTTTCTCCGTGGGACGATATATCGACGCTAATGAATACAAGCGATAGCGTTAAAGGAGCGATTCGCGGCCGGAATCTTGCGGTCGGCCGGCAAAAAGGTAATGAGGCCAGTTTGCGGCGCCGTTCCGACGGGAAAATTATGAATTGACCCCTAAAAAGTCGCGTTCGCTTTCCTGCCGTGCTCCCCGGATGGATGCAGAACCGGTGGCAAAAACAGGACGTTGCGGTCGGCCGGGGTTCGACTCGGTTCGTTCTAACCCGCGAAACACGTTCCCCACGCTCGTTGCCTTCCTTCTCTCTTCTACTCGGGCTCTGCTTCGGGAGTGACGATGAATGACGACGACGATGGATGATCCTCGAGCGGAACACGCTTTCGGTTGCAGAGAACGGAGAACCGGCCAAGATCAAGTGCAACCTGAGGAAACACAAGCCGAACCGGAAGCCGAGGACGCCTTTCACCACGCAACAATTGCTCGCGCTCGAGAAGAAGTTCACCGAAAGGCAATACCTCAGTGTCGCCGAGAGGGCCGAGTTCTCCTCCTCTCTTCATCTCACCGAGACCCAGGTGACATTCTTTCCATGCTTTTTATTTCTTCTTACATCCGTATCGTATCTTTTGTTTTCCTTTTTTGAAATCGCCGATGTAGATTTCTAGATTTTTAGAAATCTACGGTTTCCAAATCTTTTTCTCTTTAAAAGAATCGACCAAAGTTTACCAGACAGCGTTTAAATAGAGATTACTTTTTATTATTTTATCGACGTTGATCAGAGTATCGTATAGGCGAAGTATATTTTACGTAGTACCTGTTACTCCTTGCTGATTAACATTTAGTAGTTCTTCCATTATACTTATCTCCTTCAGATTCGAAACTTCTTCAATTTTGATATTAACGATTCGCAGAATAATAATTTTTGTATTCGCCAAATTTTCTACATTCGTAACGAAATCATCTGCTATATCTTTCCTGATTATTTTGTTTTTAGATACTCCAACGATTCTATTCTCTCGACGCGATATCATATATCCATCGTCTTTCACGCGTCTGTACCGCAAACTGCAGCTTTCTTCCAACGTTTGTTCTCGACAACGGCATTCTCGCATCGCTTCGCGAACGCAATCCCGTGACTCAACGCGAGCATTCGCCCTCGCTGTATTCGTGACATCTTACGAGACATACGTAACGTGTTAACACAGGGATCGACTCGAAACTCGGCTCCCCTTTTTCCACATCGACCGGTTCGCGAATCAAGAGTCCAGTTTTGAACCGATCTTGGACCGATGTTGCCAGATGCAGGGTAATTAGCGCGCGATATTTTCGACGCTGGCGAATAACGCAGAGATCTTATTAATAGACTACAAATTACTCGAAACGCACGATGACCGACCAATTATCCCAGACCGTGGTCTTGCTTTCCACTGTGCCCAAGAGTAGTTTCGCCAGTGCGTTTGTCAACGAGGCAATTCGTCTACTATACTCTATACTTGTTACGGAGACCTACAGCCTCCCGACAAATTTCTTCTGTCTTTGAAATAGGCTCGTTTAACATCGACACTTTTCTTTTTTCTCTCGAATTCGATCGAATGCTGTGTAAGTAATATCGATCTATAATATCCGAATTTCGTTTCTTTCTTCCACGGACAAAAAGATTTTTAATTAAAAGTTGCGCGTATTAACGATTCTCTCGTTCATTTCGTAAATTTAAGAAATTTCCGAATAATACAAAACGCGACTCATTTGAAAATAATCACAATCGTAGCGCGATCGAGTAATTATCAACACTTTAAGCATCGTGTGTTTATCGACGATCCACCAATCTTTAAATCTATCATCTACGTGTAATACAGTAATAGTATTCGCTTGGGAAGCGACCCGCTTTCGTCGTCGTCGCTTATTTACCACGGTAACTACACCGCTGCGTCTTAACTCGCTTTTTTTGCTTAACCATTCCGAGATCGTCCGACCAATCACTCCGAAACCGCAACGAAAACCGCTGGACAAAATCGTCGAGCCGTTAGGGCTCGGTATAAAGCAGTCACCGAGTAACAAACGCGAACCGGTTCATTGTTGCAGGTGAAGATCTGGTTCCAAAATCGTCGCGCGAAGGCGAAGCGTATGCAGGAAGCGGAGATCGAGAAATTGCGGATGTGTGCGGTCAGGCAGCAGCACACGACGCTGTACGGCTCTCATCCGGGACTCTTGGCCCCGGCTAGTCTGTATCCCGTCGGAATGCTGTCTCATCCCGGTTTAACGCCTCATCATCCGATCTCTCAGCACTCGTCCAGAGAATGAAAGCGACAGGAGGAGCCAGAGACTCGCCACGATCGGTAGTGAACCGACTTGTCCTCGATCCAACGATCGATTCTCCCGCGAAACTGTATCTGGATCCCTTTGGAACAGAAGGAAGAACGAAGAAAGAATGATTCGAAGGAAGAATGTAGGATCTGTGAGTTTTGAGATGTCGGAGGAAAAATAAGAGAAACGGACGAAACTATCGTGAAATAAAATTCACAGAGTATCGAAGAACGGAAAAGAATGAACAACGAGAAGTCGAACGGATGTCGGCCGGACTCGTGCAAGACGAATCCACGTGTTTCGGTGAGAAAGTGATTCAGAGCGTAGAGAAGTGCTCGATCGAAAGTTAGAAGCATCGACAAGAAGACAATACCTTCGAAGTGGAATACCTTTATGAGAAGTCTAACCAAAGCGGGACGCGTTTCGAGAAGAGAAACACGATTCTGGATGAATTTGTGGACTCTCTCTTCGCGATCGAATCTTTCAAGTAATGAACTTGTCTAGTGAAAGACGACAGGGAGAGAGAGAGAGAGAGAGAGATAGAGAGAGAGACCCAAAGAACAAAACGTCACTTCTATGGGGAGCCATAGTGTATCGTGAATTTGTGCCAATATCAGACATGCTGCCGTGTCTTGTACATAGAGTGTAAATAATCGTTCTCCAGTTGAAAGTTTACGTAGCCTTGTAAATAGGATGCTAGCAAGATGAACGATAGTTCTAACCTGCAAGGATCGGTGGATCGAAGCCGCCGAGGCCTGTTTTCCAATTTTGTATAAATGTAAAACCGTCGCCGAGAGAGTAGCAGAGTTTATTTAATAAACACACAGTATAGAATTAACGCCTGTTGTTCCTCACTTAATTCCTAACTGGTATCGTCGTCAATCCTTCTTAAGCGAAAATATCAGGCCCTACGCTTCGACTTTTATAGAACGGCCTAAATTTCGCTCCTCTTCGTTTCACGAATAAATTAACATCGATCATTGCCTCTAATTGAATTTCAACGGATGAAAAAGCCTATGCTTCGTGCATATCCATACGTACAACGTCGTTAAATCGATAAAAACGAGAGAATCATGGGCGGACCGCTAATTACAAAAGTCGATGCGACTTTTCAGATAATCGTTCCTATGCATGCCGACGACGATTAGAAAGTAGAAATAAATTGCCGCTGCCAATTAAACGATCCGATGATCTCTGCGACCCGATGATCGATAAATCGAACGAGTTTATTTGGCGGCCGATAGACCATAATCCGCTTTAACGTTCGGATAACGTTGGATTTATGGTCGCATAAACGACAACGGGCTTTTAGAAGGCCGTACGTTCGCGCATAAACCGCCGATCGGTTTTACGGATGCGGAGAGATCGATGTTAGACGGAACGAAAAAATGCCACGAGATCGGAATAGAGGAACGCATGGGAACCGTGCCTAGCTCAGTTAAATTACCGGTCGTTTTTCGAAATTTTTCTACAAATTACAGCTGAAAATATCGGGCTGATCAATTTACCGTCGTCGGATCGGTCGAACTCGATTCGTTGTTCGTTACCGGACGCTTTGCGGCGAATTAAAGCTATTCAACCGACAGGAAACTTGTTTAAGCGGCGATGAGGCAATCAAAGGAGAAGCTCGAGCAACTTTCTTCGACCTCCTCTAACAAGTTCGGCAATCATCGACTACTAATCAACTACAATCCTCCCAATTCACACGGAGTCCCCTCTCCTCGGCTCTATAGGCAACGGCGTGAGTCATATTTCACGAAATCACGGTGTATCGTCTTCAATGTCTTCGAATCTCGCTGAAGAAAGATGTTTCTGTTGATTCGATCGTTTATCTAAACCTTCGTCGGATACGGTATTCCTTTTTTATACGATCTCGAATTAATAAAGATTTTTTGTCGAGAATTACGACCTTCTCCGAACGCGGCGAAGAACGTCTTGAAGATTTACTAACTGGACCTTAGACAAAAATTCGAAACGGTCGCTCGGTCTTGACCAGATCGTTTTATTATACATTCTGATAAAAAGTGTCACATCTATCTCCTCAACTTCACATTCGGTGGAATACTTTTTGATCGTATCGATATCTTTAGCATTTACCATACTAATCAGCAAAAGCATATGATTCTAAACGGCTTTTAAATACCTGTTCTAAAGATTTCCATCTGGTACTCCTTCAGGTCCATTCGTTACAAAAACCTTTTACAAATTTCTACAAATTTCTTCATTAAGAAGATGCTACTTGGTCGTATCTTCCGCATTTATTACATCAACAAGAACTCCAATTACCAACGACCTTTAACTATACCTTCCACCTTGGTCTCTCACCTATTTCTCCTTATTGACGAAAATCTTCTTCAAATTTTATCTTTAACAAACTTGCCATCACCGTGTCACATGCTTCTTATCCTGCGTATCTCGAGAAGAACGTACGCGCCTCGCTTCTCTCCATTTATCGACAAAAATATTCTCCAAATTTCCACGAGCTTCGTCATTTCCAGTGAAATTGCTCTTGTGATACGCCCACGCAGACACAGAGGTCGTAATGTAGAAACTTAAAAGAAGCTCACGATCGGGAGCAGCGGTCCGGACACGGGGTACGTTCCACGGGCACGAAGTTCCGATGGCAATCTACGTGGGGTGAACACGTCTCCCTTTACCCCGTCGTTCCCTCCTCTTCCGACGGTGTCCAACTGGTGGCACTCTCGCGTCCCGGCGATTACGTCGCGACGATTACGCGGTAGCCGAGAATGGCGTCTCTGTGCGTACATGTCGCGGGAATAAATTAGCCGTGGCAATTAGTTTCGGAATCGACCCGCCCCGGGCGGCCGGCGCCACCATCTTGATTGCACCCGTGGAGAACCTTTAAAGACAGTAGCCAGCACTGTTTGCCGAAAGGCTCGAGAGCGTCGTTCGCGCGGCCTAATTAGCGATGCCCACCGAGATATCGCCGACGTACGCTAATAATACCGAGCATAAATATTCCGAATTTTTTCGTCTGGTGGCCCGTCCGCTCCTCCATCCTCTACCATCGCCACCCCTTCTTCTTCTTCCTTTTTCTCTTCTTCGTATCCTCTCCTCTTTCTACGATCTTTTCTACGGTCCTCCTATCCTTCAGCTTGGTGTTTGCTAATTTCTTATTGTCGCTGTCTTATCAGCTAGACGATAAGTCTTTCCTCTTTTTTTCTTTTTTTTCTTCTTTTCTTTTTTTTTTCGAGTGGATGACCTTTCTTCGGTGCACTGATCGATGCACAAATCGTGATACTGCGAATGAAGAATTTAGGAATACGAGTTTAGTCACGTATGACGGTTCTTTAGAGCATCGTTGCTTCGATTTAACGATTTGAAAAAGTACAATGTACTTCGAACGACGATAAACGTACGATTCAGCGTCATGAAAGATAATACCGAACAGACTTACACAGTCGTAATTTTCTAGCTTCGGAACTTGTTCCTTGGATTTTCTTCGTGTATGAACAAGTGTCGAAAGCGAAAGTGGAGATGTGGGCTTGTTTCGTGTAGATATCGTGTGGGTTTCGTCGACTAGTTAGCGCCAGTTTAAAAACATACTAATTGCTCGTCCGGTTGTTAGTTCAATCTCGCCGTTCCTTTCTCGACCAGCATCCTTCGTCATAAGCCGTTTTCGACCGTTGGTTTCCTCGGTGTAGTTTCCCATTTAGCGACGCCCCAATGGGAAATCTTCGCCCTTATCCATCGATGTTGAACGCGTGCTTTCGCCTCTAATCGAACAATTAAATACTTCCGTCGATTCTTTGAACTTGAACGAATCTAACTTGGATAAATTGTATCAACTCCGACGAATATCAGGGTTGTTTTACGACGATTTTATCACTGTACAAGAGTCTAGAAAACAAAATTGGCCGTTGTCAAAGAACAGAAACGATCTAAAGCAAAGTAAATCAGGTTAATTGGATTGAAAGGATGTCAAGCAACTTAACTTGTATCAAGATAATTTATAACTTAATTCGAAGTCACGAATCAATTTAGTGTCGTGGAAATTTGAAGAGATTAATCAATCTGACTTAATCAATCCGAACAAAGGCTGAAAATGTTGGAAAATTCCACACCTTCGATTCAAATTCTATGAGAATCGATCACAGGACGATACATAACGAGTTAAACTCTGCGAAAGAGGTTTCAAGTTGTTTGAATTCAAGTTTCTATAGAATCGAAACGATCGAACTAGTCTGAACGAAACTCAAAGCATTGAAAAATGCCAAACCCTGAATTCAAGTCACTCTAGAAAAGTTAAGATCGAGCGTAGAAACTCGAAACGATTTTTCAGATTACTAAATAACAAACTCACAGTGTTCGAGAGGTTCCAAATTCCTCGAACTCGACTTGCCCCAATCCGAATAAGATTCAAGACGCTGGGAAATTTCAAAACCTCGCCTTTGCCACCTCCTACAAATCAGGAATCGTCCGCTGAACGAAGAAGAAACACGCGTGTCCGTTGGTATCGCCGCGTCGTTATCGGAACTACTCCGCTCCCAGCGACTCGACTCCCGCTTTCCGCTCGGTACGCTTGAATTTTAATCGCGTAATTAGTCGCCGGTCACCAGGCGACCGTTCGCCTCTTCGTCGGTTCTTTTGCTCACTGTTTCATGTATAGAGATAACATCGGTCAGATAATATCGCCTAAGCTACCGGTCCGCTTGTTAGACCTAACTGTGCGACTCCGTAATCCGTTCACGTTAATGCCGCATTATCTCGACTGCCGTGAATGGACGAGCCAGAGAAAAATCGACCTACCTACGCGTCCGATCGATAAGCAAATAGTTAGAGGGAATTTCGTCCGTTTCTATCGTTACAGGTGCGCGTGATCTTCTCGACTAATTAGCCAATCTCTCGTTCCCGATCCCGCGAGAAGAATCTTTTCTGATTGCCACGTTCTTCGCGATGATCGACGATCGTCTCTCGCTCGTTCGCGCTCAGATCAAACGGTGCTTCGTGCGTGGCACGCGTTGGAAATTTTGCAGGTTGCGACGCAGATTTAGCGGTAAGGTCTAACGATTCTCAATTTTTCGTAAGCCTTCGTGCAACGAACAGAACGTTCGGAATTTTCATTGATTAGAAGATATCGAGATATAGGTATTTTTGAGCAAGAAAATCATTTTTAGTTGCGGTGATTTGTATTGCAATTGGTGGTAAGAATTAGTGGAAAGAGTAACGTTAATAACGGGTTTTATATACTATTCCCTTTTGCTATGTTGCATTAACTTTTTAACAAGTTAGATTGCCTTGAATAATGCTGTAGTTGTGTTTTAAATCATTTAAACTCCTTGATAAACCTCGATGTCGTTTTTCTGATATTGTATGGAATGGTTCGAAGCGAGAAAGCTTTCAGCAAACTGCACAAATTCGTGTGTATTATGAGATACTCTTATTGTTTTCTAGTTTCTAAAGTGTCACCGTAAATTTTCTCGTAAATGCTATTACGTACAAGGTAAACGATATTGCGTGTGATATCAATTTCATATTAAAGCAACAAAGAAAGTATATCGTTCGTGTATACTTGCTCGGTGAATAGGAATTTTATTTTATCTTATTATCTCGTTTCGCATTTAGGTGGAAGAATTCTAAGCTCGGAATCAATTTTTAGACTTTAAAATTTGTTGATTCCTGTCTCTGTTCGTTCGACGTGGTTCGAGGAGTCTCATCGAACAAGATTATTTTCGTAACGAGATAAGGAACAGCCAGAGATCTCGAAGCTGGTCAGTTCGTTGGCCTCGAGGAGCGTTATCCGACAGCCATCTCTGCTGGAAAATCATCGTTCGGATGTTTTATCGGTACGCAGCATCAATGCCTCGGTTTTCCACGGACTTAATAAACGATGCAAGCTGGCCGACACAAAATTTATTGTAATACAGGTCACGGCGGACCCGAGATTCCAAGAATTCGACGACGTCGTACGATAACTCTAGCTCGAACGCGAGATGCCCCATCGCGATTCGAGTAATCACGTAATTACGCTACTAGGATTCGAGGAACTTTCACGTTAATAGATTGACCCTGTTACGATCCTTAAATTTCCCAATTTCAATAAAGCACTACTTTCGTTTCGACAAAGTTTCAAATGTTTTCAAAATAAAAATAATTTTAACACGAACACCTTTTTGTATTTTACGAATGATTGAAATATTCGAGTTCAAATTCGGAAAATTTAAACGATTCATTTCTTTAGACGACCCTCCATTCGAGCACGATGCTGACAGATTAAAAAAGTCAAGATTGCCTCAGATCCAGCTTGATTCGATTATTTATTTCTCTATGGTTATTTATTTTGTACTTGGTATATGTTTTCAGTGTTGAAAGCGTTCGGGAAATTTCCGTGATTAATCGTACGCACGACGTTCCCTCGAACGATTAATCGAAGATGGACGAAAATTCTAACTCGTTTTCTGCTTTCCAGCTCGAAGAAGCATAAGTAGAGCGGACTACGTTACGCCGTATCCAATTTCCGCTTTACATGACGAAACACGTAAGTATTCTATCTCGAATTTCATTCGATCTTTCTTGAATAATTCTCAAGAAAGATCGAAAGGAACGAGGTTAAAAATTCGAAAATACCAACGTGTTATAGGTGGAACGATTCGTTGGTACAAACTCGTTCATATTCGTCCGAGTTTCTTGGAAATGGAACAATGCCGGCAGCTCGGTGAGCGCACGCAGAGCAAATAAAACATCGTCTGTCGTCGAATTAAAGGCGCCTGCCCCGGGGAGCAAGGCTTAATGACCGATTAAAGGCGGCGTTATGCAACGAAATTAATTATCTGCCGATAAATTTCGGACTCCGTGAGAGGATGTATTAATGATCGCGATAAAGCGCGTGGCAGAAAACACGCGAGGATACAGATTGCAGATTATTTCGGCGATATACTCTCCATGTATGTGTACGTGTTCGTGTACACGTGGAATCTCTGATGAATCCGTTCATGGGATAACCGTCCAGATTTTTAAACCGATTCCATCGCTTAATCGCGACTCTGACAGGCTGCATTCGCAGTGCGTCGCGTCGCATCGCTGCGAAAATGCGACCATATATTCCGAGTGCCAAGAATCGTTTCTTTACACGTTTCAACAGTCCGTTCATTGACAATTTTTGACCGAATCAAATAACATTGCGCGAATAAAATAATTTTTGTAGCATGTCGATCGTTATTCAGGAACTCCGTGGACTCCACGGAAATTTTCCAACGATAGAAGTAACGATGATTTTAGAAAACTAAATTACAAAAATGGTTTTCATCGTAGACATCGTAAGGCATTTTATTATTTGGGATTTTTAATAGCAACGTAACTTTTAATAGCGGTGCTTCGATTCCTTAAGTTTCAAAGTTTCTCGATGTCCTTCCATTTCTAGCGGATCTAAACGGACGTTCGTATATTTCGCAGAATTTCATATCAATTTGTCAACGCAGTACGTATATAACGTCAGAATTGAGAAAGCAAATAATCTCGATGCAATGTGACGTTGCAGCGATCGCGCTGCTTTCCACGCTATCTCATCTAGTCTAAACAGAAATCGGGAAAAAGGAAATAAAGATAGAAGCAACGCTACGTTTTTCTATGAATAGCTCACAAAAACCAGTGCCCCTTAGCTGACCTATCGACCGCAATAATAAGCAAAAGAGTGCATGATCGTCGTTTAAAAACAGCAACATTTAGTTGAAATTTAATTAAGAGTTACCGAGAAAATAAGAAAAGTCCGATAACCAAACAGGACCGGTTTCACAACGTCGTCTCGTCGAAACGACGGCTTCTACGGCCGATTACGTAACACTCGTCCAATTGTAGATCTCCGAATAATTAGCCGCGTCCATCGGTTCGAGTAGAAAGCTGATTTTCCCCTGCGTCGTTGATCGTTAGAGTCGTGTTCGCCAGAGACTCTCTTGCGGATTGCACGAATTGGCCTGCTAATTATTATCAATTAACGACGGGCACGGCAGAAAGATTCACGCTAAGAAAGCGCGAATGGCGACGAGGTCAGGAGCAAAAAGTTAATCAATATTTTGATCGACGTTCAACGAAAGTTGCAGAGAAAGAGCCTCGAAAAGGGAAAAAAGAAAAAAGGGTAGAGAAAAAGGATATCGAAAGGAGGGCGAAAACGAGATATAAAGAGCAGAAGGAATTCCTTTCGGTAAGTGGATATTGCTAATTCGTTATGTAACACGTGTTTTTCTGTCACTTATGACAGTCGCCGATAGCGATATCAATTCCAGCTCATTTGCCGGTTCGCTCGCTAATTATCCGCTTACGTTAATTATGGTATAAGCAATTTCGCCGAACGATTGCGAAGCGTTCGTGGAAACGCGCGCTCCTATTTAGCTGACGAACGCTTAAAACGAAGCGACCGAAGTCGAAGTCTTCTTCTTTGCCATGTCGAAGATTCGCTCAGGGAGTCGAGTCTGAATTTGTACGAAAATTTATTCGCGAAACGTTCGTCCGGCTCGTAACGACGCAACGGGGCCGCCTTCCTTTTAATCGACGCTTAATGGATGCAAATTTCATTCAGACGCGAAAGTTAGTCGCTCGCGGAGCAAAGCGAGCGAAGAATCGATGATCGACGATCGGTCCATCCGAAGGGGGGAGCTGCTCCGAGGGAATCCGGCGCCATTAAAGCAAATTTCCGTAATACTTTTCCAGTGAAAGTGATTCGAACGGAATCGTCCCTCGGCGTCCGATTCCGCCATGATCATCGTTGAATTTAATTATCACGACGGTTCGTGCGAACGGTTCGTCCAGTTGGCTGGAAAGTTTTGCTAGAATCGTCGATGGAACAGGACTGTCCCCTTAAGCCCTATCGTCTTCTCCTTTCCTTATCTTTCTTTCCTTTAAGAGATTAAATCTCGGAAGATCGTTGCACGTGATTGATCGGAGATAAATTATTACGTTTACATTTAAACGTAACGATGTAAGATCGATTTACTTCGTACACCTGCTTCTCCCTTTCACCTTTAACAAAAAAATCCGCAAATTATTCTTACGCGCACGATCTATTAAAAATGCGCTACAAAGGATGCACACCAGACATTAATGCGTGGTCCCTAAAAAGTACATAATACGTAAGATCGAAATCTGTCGAGGGGGGCAAAAAGCAGGAGCGTCTTTGGAAAAGACACGCGACGACGCAATTAGCGTGCGGGCGATCGGCATCTTGGCCGGGGAACGAGTATAATTCACGGTCGAAAATCGCAGATTACCGAGGCGAAATCGCGAGGCCTTTCGCGAGAGACATCGTGGCGAGCGACGCGAGTCATTTATCAGCCGCGAACGATTCAATCGCGGACCCTGAATTAACGTTAACTTCAACACGGCATCCGAATCGATCTTCGTGTTAATTAATATTCCTCGCGAGCGGCGAGCGGTGTCGAAGAAAAAGAGAAAATCGAAACGACCGAGAGTGGAGAGAACGGTTGCGAGAAAGAGGCAAGCTACGTAGAAAGAAACGAGAGGATGTTAGTTAATCCTAAACCGGTTATAAACGCGTTTGGTCATCGTGATATCGTTGACTTACTAATTGCGTGGATAAAAGACAAATATATTTCTCGGAGAAAGAGAGAAGCAGCACGATTGACTTAGGGGTTAATCGTCGAGCCGGAGCTATCGCGAAAATCATTTTCGCATGGAAAGGAATCGGTCAGGGGTCCTATCGCACGGAATCTAATTACCCTATGTAAATAGGTTTCGCTTGATCCCTATGGTCTGCTTTCGATTAACACTGACTTTTGTTCGTGCGCCATTGTGAAACATACCGGAAACGAGGATATCGGTAGTAGTATCGAGTTACATGTGCGTAAAAGAGTTTAAATTGTTGCATAGAAAGAAAGTAAAAAGCTTCCGAAGATTTCTGGATTCGGCAATCTTTTTCGTGGTCAAATGTTTCAACGTACCTAAGCAACGATTATTGTAATTTTATAACGATATTAGTAACGATACTAGATAGTAATAGAAACTCTACTTTTCGTTCATCGAAATAAGTATCGCCCATCAATTTCACGAACGATTGTAATTTACGTTAGAGTGGTCCATCTCGCTCGTAGTGGCATTGGAGAGATGACTCGTCAGTTAGAATATTATTTCTCACTTTCTGCGGTTATTTATAGAAATATTACGTCGAGATCCTTACATACTTTAGAAAGAATCGTGCAAACTCACGAGGATGATGTTTGATTTTCTTAAAATATTTGATTTTTAAACATCTTTAAAAACGTGGTCCGTCTTTTTTGGACTTGCGCTAAAGCAACAATTTTCTGCTTCTGTTCCAGATTATTCATACGATTAAAAACAATAAATCTACGTTAGACGCAATTTTAAAAATTCTTGTATCAATTAATATATCTCTTAAAAACGATGTACATTTTAATAGGCGACATCTTGTATCTCTAACGGACGCTGTATGTAAAAGATACTTAAGCGGAACAATCGTATTTCCGGAGAGAACGTTTATCGCTGGTCGATTCTGATACCCACGACTAGTAGAAATTCCGAGACGATCTTCGATCTTCGTTAAGCTAGCCAGCCGATCGTCCAACGAATCCGTCGATATAACGTGCCGAGGGAACTTTCTATCGGACCATTTACGCGACGTAACATCGTGCCGTAATTTCGCGCAATTTATTCGATGGCAAGGACGATCGGTGAATTGTTACTCATGCACCGCCTAAGTGTGCGCAAAGTGGTAGCTCGTGTAGTTGGGCCGTAGGTGGCCGATACGAAAGCGCGCTCGTATCGTAAAGCACGCGACATTATTGTTTCTCAGCTCGAAGACTGGCGCTGATCACCCTTGCGAGATGGCAGATTTCTTCTCAGACCCTTCGGCAGAGAACGGTGCAAGATCGTTACGAGAGGGAGAAATAGAAACTGTTGCGTTAGAAGAAATCTAGATTTCCTTTATTGCGTAAAATCACATAGATCCTTGCGATGGCGATGTATTTACGATGTGAGCGCGTTAAAGAATCTCTCTGGTAATAGAATCGTAGGATTTCGTTGATAGGCGATATGTCAAACTATTGAAAAATTGTTACCCTTTGTGGGGAGGAACGTTCACGATCGTTCGAAACACAGCGATAGGTGCAAAATAATTATGTTCGTCTGTAGGGCCGCTACAAAATAAAGCCAAAGTTATACGTATATCGTTCGTGATTTTTATTCCCCGATAATAACAGAATAAAATAGAGTAATAAAAGCAGGATTAGCTCTGTGCTTGTATAACGTGACATCGATAGAAATCTCATCAACACCGCCAAGAGAATGAAAAGGAACTGAATTACGACCTGCTCCTCGTATGATACACGCGTGTCCCACTGAAAAGAAAATAGGGAGAAAAGGACGAAGAAAGAGTCTCGGCTTTTATACAACACAGAAAAAAAGCGGTAAAAGAGCGATGACTTCATCGTGGCTGAATGCAACGTGAAAAGTGGCCGCCGATAGTAAAGCGAGTTAACCTGAAAAGCCCGCGAGAGAGTGCGTTTCCAGGGTTATTGTGACTCGAGGAGGGAAAAAGAAGGGAAAACACGATCTATTGAAGGAATTTCGAGGCACGACCCAGTTCGAATTTCTGAATGCGTTCGCAGGCCGTGTTCCAAGGGGTTTGAAACGTCTTACTCCTCGGAACGAAAGCTCCAGTCTATCGCGCTGCTATATTAACACCGTCTAGCAGATTGTTCGATGAAAAAAGAGAAATGTCGAAGGGATGGAACGCGGGGGTGCGGAAAGGTCAAGCTGAATGCACGTCTCGATGGATCCCTTGTAGTTACTCGCTCGACCGAGATTCTCTTGAGTATCTTCACGCTCGATCTCGAGCTTAATTTCTGGACCCATCGACGAGATCTTTCTCACGGTGGTTTTGAGTTACGTCGCAAAATTCGCAGAGAAACAATGCGTCGTTGATAGAGAATCTGTTGTTTTGCTAATACTTCCAACTGGTAATATTAACCGCTTCCTGCCCAGGGAAATGGAAATTCTGTTCTACATAGGAAGGACGTTCGCTATCCATACGACTATCTTAAACTTAACACACACGCTAAATGAACTACCGAGAAGCCCTATTCATAGATAATTCCGCAAATTTCAAAGTAGAAAAAACCGACAAAGTTGTAGAATCGTTCATTCTAACGCATCTTGAAATTCACTATCGGGTAATACAACTTTCTTGCGACAAACGAATTTATAAGAGCAAGTAAGTTATTCGTTTTTTGGGAAGGAGAGCAACAATAACGTTCCTGGATAATACAATAGAAGACTTAATCGATCGTAGAAACGTACAGAGTGATTCGAAAATTTCGTATAAAATCACGATATGAATTTCAAATTCATCCGATTCGTAACATCTTCCATTCGCTTTAACAACCACTCGCAACGGCTTCATTTCCAACCCAAACGGCAGCTCAATCTCCATTATTATCCATTATCAGCCAGAGTCCCCACGAGGTTGCAAGAAGATCGTCAGATAAGGAGAGATTATTTATCGCGCGTTTCCTCGGCGGTGGCTCGCCTATTACGAGAGTTATAAGAGAGAGAGAGAGAGAGAAAGAGGGAGGGGAAAAACAGGTTAAATTAAAAATTTGTTAAGAAAGACTCGTAATTACCCAGGCTGCCGGCCTCGGGAGGCGGGTTCACTCGTTTTTCGCCGATAATGTCAGCGAACCACCAGGCTCCGGCCATTTTCTCCGTACCAACCCTTGGCGGAGGTGGCCGAAGGCGGTCGCCCTTGTACGCCGTTTATATCTGATTGTCCCTCGGGGCTGATGTAATTAAACTCGAACCAAAATTGTCCGCCGCGACGGCGAAACTTCTGTCCTCCTCACTTACAAACGAACCGGCCAACGCTTCCATTCAGCCATTACACGGCCCTGTTCGACGATCGAACCGAGGAAAAATCGAAGGTTCGTCTCGTCGACGTTGGACCGACGTTGAATTGTCGTAACAAACGACGGTGGATAATCCGGATTAACTTCATGGACCGAAATTTTCTATTCTTATATCTTTTACCATAGATAGAATGAATTCGATTAGGCGTGAAGAATGTTTCACGCTGTTATGGTCAGGCACGAGGTAAACGCTTCAAACTTGCAAATTTTAGAAAAGACGAACATTCCTTCGGAAAAGAAAATTCCTTCGACTCTGAGAAAAATTCTTACGCTCAATTTCCAAAAGATGCTCGAGTCTTCCGGAGCGAAGAAGAATCGTGGCGTGTAGTAAAGCAAGGAAGAAAGGGTAAATTACAGGGGCGATTCCGGCGTCAGGACAAAATTATTCCGGCCTCGCGACGTTCTACAATAATTAACGCCATTATAGCATTTAATTGCCGCGAGTGGCAAGACCACCCTTCTCGCCCACCGCCATCTTGTTTTTCCCTGTCTCCCTCCCTTTACGGCCGCTCTGTCGGAGGGTGGAAGCGCAAAATGGCGGTTAATCCCGTCGGGGGCGGCTATTTAAATTCCGCTCCGCTTCGAGCCTCCTGCGAACCCGTTTACGCTTTCGCCTGGGATCAAGCAACTCGGACCGAGTTGCTCCCTCTTTGCTTAATCCTTCCTGCAGGCTGACTTTCTCTCGAAAATTCGGTCCATGATACGCGTACTTACTTCGCGAGACACAAGATTTTCGGTCTATGTAATTCAGCTATGCAAATTTCCCGGTGAAATGGTGGAAAAAGGAGCGAAGATGGAATTGTATAACTTCTGACGGTGAATCTTGAAATTACTCGTTCAATTTCTGTTCTTGATATCTCGCTACGTTGTGAAAGGTACCGTATACCTTTCTTCTGTACCTACTCCAACGATATTTTCTGGGTAGAAGGCCTCGTTGAAGTTTTATTCGAGAACCGGCTTCTTCGCGGGTACGAAGACGCGCAATTCTTCAGCGTCACACAAATATATCGTATTCCGAAGTGCGTTGCGAAACGTGTTTAATCCCCTCGTCTTACAACGTAGTGTCGCACTTCGCAGTGTGCATCGTGGATCTCGAAGACAACGAACACATCTTCTTGCATCGAAGTTGAAATTACTAAATACGAATCGCGTACGATATTTCCGAACTAATACGAAATCATCGACGCATGTATCCATGAAAAATGATCGTTAGACAAGGTATCGATATCCTAATCATCCTCTGCATCATCCTCGTCGTTTACTGAAATCCAGCATCGTACGAAGTTTCTCCTTGTCACGTTTTACAATTTCATGCAAAATCCACTCGACAACTCTTCTCGACGAGCAACTTGACACGTCCTTTCGAAACTCTAATACCTCTTGAACCAACCGCTTTCCTGTCTGACTAACGCTTCGCGTAAAACGAGGCTCAGCGTCCGCGTGCTTGTCGTAAATAGTCGCTTTCACGGGGGAATATTCTCGCAAGAATATCGCGCGTATCCTTTAGCAGAGAGGGCAAGGATCGTGCGCCAGTTTTTCTGGGCCGAACCCCTCGGTCTCGACATTTTGACCCGCTGCAGCTCGAACACGGCGGAACGCGCGCGTGTGCCAGCGCATCGTGGTGCACGTGTGCCCGTGATCGCACACGATCCCACACAACGTATCCCGAAGAGCAAGAGAAAGAGAAAGAGAGAAAACTCGTGAGATATTTATGCGTCGCATTGTCTCTCACCGATAAGTTTCGCCGCGGCAGGACGAGGCCTACGACGACAACTTCATTCGTGCGGGCCCCTCCGAGTTATGAACCACCGGCTCCGGATCGTATATACGCCGCGGTTCCGCGCCGAGCCAAGCCGGCCCGGCTTTGTGCACGAGTGCACACGTCGATGCACACGCGTGTCCCTCCGCGACGCACCACCCGGATGCTCGTCCCACATGTATTCCGCGAACTTGACGAAGCCAGCTAAGAGATATCTATACAGATGCATCTCCGAGTTGCCTTATTATTTCTTAGAGCGCTCACAGTTTCTGCGAAATTATAATCCAGTTTGATGAAATCGGGGTCTCACAGATACATTATATAACGCGCGATAGCTCCATAGAGCGGAAGAGGAAAGATCGAGAATATACAGGCTGTTAGAGAAGAAAGATTTCAGATTTTGTTACAAGAATCACGACGCACGAACTACGATGGCACAAAGCGCAACGAGATTCAACGGAACGGTTTCCTGGATCGTATCTGTTAATTCCTTTGGAATTTTTCTCGCGAGAAGAACAAAGTAGTGGAGGGATTACGACGAGAGATAGAAAATACGTGTCGTGTAACGTAATATAGAGGGAACACATAATCCGCAGATATTGTAATCGATCTAGCGGTAAAACAAAAGGAGAACAGATGGAACGTTTTTCCAAACGTGGAAACAAACTCCTTTCTCTTTCAAGCATGTCGTAATGCCACGATACCTATCGTGTCCTATCGGTTCCAGCAGCATTGCCCGTCAAGTATTTTCTCGGAAGAAAAGTATCGTCATAGAGGGTGAAAATCATGATCAACGGAATCAAACAAAGGAACGTTCGCCGCAAGAGTAATTCCATCGCGTTCGGTTCGGTCCCGCGATTATCGCTATCTCGACTCTCGTAGAACGAGAATCTGTTTGGCTGGAAGAGATCGATCGTCCCGCGCGTCATTTGTCATCGTATTCCGTCGTATCTGGCTGTGAAGAGACGAGCCAGGGGGGCCACGATGACTATGGTAACCGACTATAGACGCGACAAGGGGCGAAAGGGGCGGAGGGTTGTCGCACGTGGCGTCGATAGCGTTAAAACGATGTATCGGTGGGCGATCTAAAATCATCGGACAATGACGCGCTAACTGGATAACTAGCGGGGACCTCCTTATCTCGAGGAACGATAAGCGTTCGTACGAACCCTCCCCGACCTTCGTCATATTACATTAGCGCCCATAGAATAATGTATCGAGGGGGTGTCAACCCTGTAAACGGGCCTCTACCCTCGCCAGGAACGACTGTACGACTATATTCACATGGTAATGCGAGCGGAGCGCGATATCTCGCGCGACGAGGGTGAAGCGTTATTAACAATTTGGCCTATCGGGAATCGGCCGCTCTCTCTGTTTCGTGAGCGTGCACGCCTCGCGTCGCGCTACCCTTTCCACGAGCCAAGTCTCAGGACCCTTCCTTCGACCTGCGAACGACTGTCGAGATCCTGTCGACCAGATATCGCGAAGCTTCTTTCACGCTGTCGTCTGACGGAGTCCACGTTACCGCGTCCAAAATAAGCTGCTTCAGTTCATAGAGAAGTAGACACGGAGGTTAAATATTTATCCAAGAAGAAAGAGCAACGGTAAATTTCAAAAGATTCTACATGCAGTACTTTTAGAAAATTAAGTAAAAAAGCCAGCTATTTATCTGAATAGTTGGGGATGAACAGTTATTGTAGTAAACGGAGTTCGCGTACGTGCAGTGGCTACAAAAAGTATTCGCATACCGTTCCGTTGCTACTCTGATTAATTGGGCCCAAGTAATTGGCGTACAAAAATTTGGTACTATGAAGATGAAATCCAGAAACTGATAAAAAAGACTTGCAAACGCTTCCTGTAGCCACTGTAGCAGGAGTTCTCGCTAGCTACGATTTTACATGTCTGCGTAATACATCGATTCGACTAAATTTTCAAAGAACTTTCAAACACGCTATCCTCCAGAACGATCTCATGCGCTTCACCGTTCCAGTCCATCGTCGTCAGAGAATTACGTTCATCGAGTTACAACATCCATGGTTCGATAATCATCGATTGTATACAGGTGATCTGTATAAATATCGATAGTGAACGAAGGTAGCGTCGGAGACGAGGTGAAAAGAAAAAGCCGGGTCGAGGTATCAGACCGCGAAAAGAATCAGGGTGGCCCAATATGGCTCCAGCGTTTCTCGTTGGCCTGGAGAAGAGGTCTCTGGTTCCCTGTCCGGTGAGAGAGGGAGCCGACGAGTTAAGGAGCGTATAAACCGACCATTAGTATCGCTCGGCCACTGTCCATTGTTTCGTTGTTTGCTGAAACAATTGACGGGGGCCAGCCGGTGTGTTCGGTCATCTCGTTAGCGCTGCGCTTCCACACAGGACAGCATTGTTCGTCGCTCTGTTCGTCGCCGGGCCGGTTAACACCCGCGGAAAAATCCTAACGAGCTCTCTCTTTCTCCTTCCCTTCTCTCCTTTCTCGTTCTCGTCCACGTTTTATCTTCGCGGCTGTTTGCCGCGCACCTCGCCGCATTTAACACCTCCGCTCGCTTTTCGAGCGTAGCCTTCCCCTTGTTTCGCGAGGCAAACCGAGTGAACGCGGCGGTAATTGTCACGATAACGCACCGCGTCAGTCGTTTCTTTCGCTGAATCTTTTAGGCTATTTTCGGTATCTGGATATTTTGTTAACGATTCGCGTCTGCGAGCTCCGCTTTTGCAAACAGCTGAGTGAACTTCACTTTTTCTTCAACTAGTATTCACTCACGATGACGAACTCTCGGACGAAACTCTCCATCGTCCCTTCAGATGTCCTTCTTGCAGAGCAGGTGTCATTCCGTTGCTAGTTTCTAAAATATAGCGTCCTGCGTTTATCATTATGATTTATATTTATTGTCTTCTTACTTAATCTGAGGATATGTGTCGACAGAGAAGAAAGCTATAATATACGATAGTTGATTACAAAACTAGGGCGATAATTCGTCCAAAAATTGAAACACGCGCGTGTAATCAAAGCTCTAAAAATTTTGACTCATAGCACTACGATTCTCGATACTTTTCCACCCGTATCGCGGAAGTTGGCAAATTTCCTAGAATCCCCATACACTTGCGATTATTCTCATTCTCGCGCTTCGTGAACACTCTGAAGCGACCAAGAACGCGTCTGCGCGAAGCATTACGGTCGTTCTCGCATGCAGCTGATGGTCGCAGCGGCTTCGGCAACAGATATTTCCCAGAGGCAACGGATATTAATCAGCTACGGACTGCCTGTTTTAACAAGTAGAACGGCAACCGAAGAATATTGACTGCGAAGTGTCGTTGGTACAAGCAGTTAATAAATTCCAAAGGCATCCGGGTGAAGAGAATGTTTTCGCTCGCTAGCAAACGACAGCCAGGCGGCAATTACCGGCGATGCTCGAGCAGAAAAGGCGCGTTCGGTACGCGCCGCGGCCACCGGTTAACGGAAGGTGAGAATTAACGACGACCACCGAGAGGCGATACCGTTTCCGTACCGCGTCGCTGCGGAAGAACAGTAAGCACAATTCATTGGCAGCCTGCTTCGATGGTTCGTTTGTGAGAGCCGTCCAGAGAAACGCGCGGCTCGTTAGAGGTATCGCTGTAAGAAGTTGAAGACTCGCCGGACGATTTGAAGAACCCGAAAACCACGGTGGCTTTTGGCTTATCGAAAACCACGTATATAACTTGGTAAACCTTTCAAACTCCCATATTACGTCGTTCCGATGTATTCCTCTTAGCAATTTGTTTTTCCAATAAAAATACAACAGAACTCCGAGCTTAGGACAATCTGCGAAAAATATTGCCAGTGTCGAATTGTCACGAAATCGCCAATCCGTTCTTCTTAGCTAGCAAGCAACTTATCCATCTTGAGAGAATTAAAGTTCTACTAATATCTACTAATTATCTTTGTCTTTCTTCGTTCAATTTAAAACATCGAATGATTATTTCGTATCCGGAGTGGGAGAACGATATAAGGGTGCGTAGAAAACAGGGGGTGGAAGAAAGAGGGGCTAGACGCGAACGAAATAGGAAAGGGGAGGTTAGAAATAGGAGCTAACCGAGCGTGAGAGATTAACCCCTCTAACAGCGGCCGCCCAGTATATCAAGGCGCGTGATAAAACGCCGCCGGCCTCTGGCTGTGTGTTGCCACCCCTAACTGCCTCTATTGACTACCAGAATCCAATATATTCTACTCCAACGGCGGAGAAAACCGACTGGGAGGCGCCGGAATTTCATACATCTTCTTTCGACGATCCATCGCTTGGGGTGAGACCGATATCCCTCCCCTGCACCCCCTCCCAAGTCCTTCCTCCTGCGTTCGTTGTGTACTTTTCACCCCTCCACCGCAACCCCGTCAGTTCTCACGGATGCTACGATAAAGCCACGATCATTCTGGATTGAACTCGTTCACCCCCGAAACGAAAGCGATCGTCGCCACTCTATCGTTGTTTGCGTTTATTTCGATTTTAGTGCGGGGAGGGTGTAAAGCGTAATGGAATGCCAAGCGAGTCGGGCAATCGATTGCGTTAATTTCGACGTTTGGAATCGTCTTATGAATCTTCCTGCTCATTGTTACGATAGATAATAGTAATTTTTTAAAGGGTCAAGGGGATGGATTATTTAAATATATCGTGTATTCACAAATTGTACAACACTACATGCATTTCCCCATATAGTATTTGCGAAATATTTTATCGTAGTTTTCAGTAAATCTTTTTTCTTACTACATGTTTCGTTTATCGGCTACGTAAAAGACGAAGTCTATCGCTTGATGGATGCCTGATGTGAGAAACAGTCATTTACTAGTTGCATGGATTTCGCGAACGCTGTACCGACACGATGATCGATTAATCTCCTTTCGTCAAACTTAATGGTCGGTTAAACAACATTCCCGGCCGACCACACAAAAATTCATAGTTACCCTGTTTCGACGAGAGAACGGAAACAATTGGATGCGTCGGAGGGATCGGATGTCGGTGATCCTGTCAGAGTGGCGGAAGACAAATCCAAGTTTCAGCGCGATGTAAACGGGAACGAAGGCGAGTAACACGGGATCCAGGCCAGCCTAATGCCTAAATATCCTAATAGCTGCGTAAACAAGGGGGTTCGCTTTGAAGTCGAGCGCGATTCCGAATTTTTCGAAAAGATCCGAGCGGAAACGCCGACTTGGGAGTTTAACTTGTAAGCGGATAACGTTGAGTCAACGGCTTATTGTTTCAGCAGGGTTTCTGGATTTCGACCACTTCCAGAGTTATCGATGGGGTTGTGTTTGCCCAGTTGGACCAATAAGCGGGACCCACCTTTAGGTAACATGCTCCGTTTTTCTCGAAAAACCTTCCAATACCAATAAATATATTTATCGAATTATCGTCTGGTTACCATATTACGATTTTACTTGCTGCGCGACTTTAAGTAATCGAATTAATATTATCCACCGTTTGCAAAGATTTTCCGTTTTCTTTTATTAAAATTGAGAGCAACGAGTGAACTTTGTTTTATGTCCTTGTCATCTCGAATTTTTACCTTCGAACTTGATGACGTAGGTGGTCGAGAATTTAACTCCGACGCTATTCAAGTCGGCCGAATCGCTCGACGATAGCGATACAAAGATGTTCTTCGATGAAAGAAACTCTGTGGTATGCCGTGTACGCGATTTAACGATTAGAAAATTAAAAATTTTCGCATGTAATCCTAATTCGATCGCTAGTATAGCTTGTGTCCGATTTTATTTCCTCGATAACGACATTCCTGCGACGTAACACGTGTTTCGTTCGATTCATCAAGCCATCAACAATCACAACGGCTGTGCAAACATTAAGAATTCATTGTCGTTTTCATTATCACGTTATAACAATATCCTGTTCTATTCCGTTAGCTACACAGTAGCTTTCCTCTAGCAATTTCACGAAGATTTATGAGATCGGTAACAGTCTAGTAAAAGGTACAAAAGACGAATTCTGTCTTAGGAAGCCATTACAAATTAATTTATGACGCTTTTTGCACAACTCGATTCACGATTGCGCAACCAGTCCACGTTAATTTGTCATAAACAATAGCGCCCATTGTCCGGGCCTCGAACCGCTCCGGTACAATTCTCATAAATACGCGACTCGGCGCCGAATGGCCATTGTGCGAAGGCCTCAGACGAACCACGGCATCTAATTGACACGGTTCGGCTCGATTATCGGTCGCGTATTGCCACACTCGCGATGCAAGTGCATTCGATTAACTCAAGGTGGTCCACCGTCGACCCCATTAAAAACATTTCCTACGATTCCGCTCGATCGTTCGTTATTAAGAAAAAGCATTTGCTTTTTTCTCCTTGCCAGTCTCGGGGACAGTTTCCCGTCTGTCGTGATTAGCGCGATCGAAGCTTAGTTTTCTTCCTTAATTACGTTTTTGTCGCAGGATACGGATATCTCATGGTAGCGATCGTTTTTTCAACGCGAATATTCTCGTCTGATTACTCTGGTAAAATTTACGCTAAAGGCACAGTTTATGCTAGAAGACAAGACAGAATTGTATACGATACGCTAGATGTTAGAATGTTATTGGGGTATAAAGACAGCGTTTAACGCCACTATTAAAACCGACTCGAAGCAATATCGTCTTGGTAATCGTTACGCTCTCGAACTAGAAACACCGTAGCAATTGCAACTAGTCAGAACACAGGCGACATATGCTTTTCTACGAGACAGCGTCCTATTTGTATAATTAATAAAATCCACGCAAAGATAAATTCTAAAAGACCAGCCTGCTACGTTTGAAAAAGCAAAGGGAGACGTCAAAAGTGCCTTCGCACTTTTTCTCCCCGAAAGGAAGAAGCTGTACGACCGCTGTTGGACAAAGAAGGAATCGAATTAGCCAGCGATTCGCGGCCGTAATACCCAGGAACGTTGAGGGCGTGAAAAAAGCGAGTAAGGCGATGCTGAAGTAAAATAACAGGGTAGAGAGGCTGGCAGAAGCGGCGGGACAGATAAAGGGCATTTTATCTCGTGGAATAACCGTGAACTCTTCCTCATTTCGTCCCTGTTCGTTCCTCCCTTATTTCTCGCCTCTTACATCCAACCTACTTCCTTCTCTTTCATCCTCACACGCTTCCTTTCTCTTTTTCAACCTTCATCCCCTTCCACGGTGGTCGTTTCGCCTTTCTCTTTTTTTTTATCCGGACCGTTCGCGCTATCCACGTCGAATCTTTCAATAAAAAATTTTGTAGCCCCGCGGAGTCAGCGCCATTTTGTGAGTTTAAATGGAAATCCGGACGGGAGAGTGGCAGGGAGGCCGGCGAGCACTCTTAGCATGCAAATTAAAGTGCTGCCATTTGAATGCGAATAAAACGCCCTCGAGAGCGCGCGCTCGAGGCCAGAAAGAGAGAGGACGAGAGAAAAACCGATCGAGCAAGAGGGATAGTCCAATGTACGGGGAAAGAGAGAGGTTACGCTAAGAGAGACAGAGCGAAGAGAGGGGAAGAGAGACGAGGTTGACAGATCGCGCGACAGAGGTGCTTACGTGGTCGAGAGGAAATTTCGAAAAGAATCCTTCTTCCACCCTCGACGGAGTTACGCCCCTTTGGAAATATGGCGCCTTCGGGACTTCCTGCTACTCTCGATTCAACCTCGTTTCCAACATTTTCCAGGCAACCAACGAGACCTCCTCTTACGCTGAATTTCAACGCAGGCTTCTCTGTCCTACGATTTGTTATCGTACGCAATATCGCAACGGCGCCATTATGAATTATGAGACTCGTGCTTGTTTCCAATGCAATTTTCTCGCGTTTGGTGGAACGTTGTCTCCGTAGTTTGTTGCGTAGTTCGTAACACGTCCAATCCTAGATCTCGTGGACTTCCGCGAGAGACGTTTCCAGGTTACAGGATCCGGTGCACATCCCACGCAGAGTGCCTACGAGAACGGAAATTGCGGTAAACGCCTGCCTCGCGACTCGTTCTTCCGTTTCAGAGACACCGATGTGTTTTTGTATTTCCCAATGATCGCAGAGCTACGATACACGCACCATACTCCTGTGGTAGCGCCTAATTCTTTCGTAATTAACGTTCCCATATTCCGGTCACAAATAAAATAAATCGTAAAGATTCATCTGGTCGGGCAACAATAAAGAATCGAGGGATAGAACGAAAGACGTAACAGCAGTTCCACAAATCACGATTATATTCATGGAGCAGCTCGTTTTCGAAGGTCTCCGTATGAGAACCGCTTTTCTCGCTTTGGTTATTACCCGGAGCATCTCTTATAGCAACGCGAGCCCCCCAGCCGGGCGACAGTTATGAAATTTCTTTAGAATTATTTCGCTCCCGCCTAATGCCGGCCACACCGTGGAAGTTCACTGGAATAAGAAATAATATTTTCTCGGTCCCTGCCGGTTTTCTGTGGCTTTCCTCTGCCCGTAGCGGCCGGGAGGTGGCCAGGCTGCAGGATTTAATGCGGCTTTATGAAAACCATCGCGAGAAGTCTTAATTGCAGCCGCGGAGAGCGAAAAATTATGCGCCCTTATAAAAACTCTCTGGTCTTTCCTTGTCTTTTCTCGTTCCCTCTGTCGGATCGCCTTGTGTACGTGGATTTACACGCGAATATTAACGCAGATACTAAAATTTATTCTCTGGTCGATGAATCGTCACCTCCCTTCCGAAACTCGACCAGCTAATATTTTATTCTTCCCTGTTGATTCGACGTAAAGTAAATACATAGTAAAACGGGAATGTTTTTAATGAAATCAATACGCGTACAAGTTGCACGTTTTCTCCAGAAACGGCAGGAATTTTCCAGAACGTTCACCCGGCCACATTCATAAAAGCCACGACCGCTTGTTGAAGTTTAAAATCTACTTACGACCAAGGGCAATATTCTCGAGTACTCCTCTGCTGCCTCTGATTTATACATGCTCCGAGTTAAATTTATCGCGAACGTAACTCCTATTAAGAGGCACCTTCCCTTCGCGCCTATCCTGTCACATAGAGCAGTCCATCTACCGCGTCCATTCCGCCACGATCTACGTATCCATCAACTCAGACATCTATAACTAGACCCTCTTAAGCGAGGGTTAAATTACCGTCGCGCCGTTCCAAATAAAACCCAATAACCTACTCGTCTTTCTTCTTTCCTCTAAAAAAAAAAAAAAAAAATGTAAATCAAGTGGAATCTGCGAGATTTTCCGCTCCAGTCCCGTGAACGACGAAGGAAACAACGAAACGTCGTCGATTCGAGAGAAATTTCGAAGTCTATCGGAAGCGGGGAAGCGCATCTCTCGCCTGGCTCCCATGGGGATGGCACACGAGCGTTTCGTACGCTCCTCGATGGCGCGATCCCGAGGCTGAAACGCGTCTGCGATTCGACGAAGGCACTTAAGAAGACGAGAAAAATCGTTTTATAAATTCCATTCGGCTGCCGGTTGCATTTCCCTTCTGTCCTGGCTGGCTCTCCTTCCATGCTGCCTCATTTCCCAGCGCCGTTTCTCTCTTTCGGCTGCAATCCACGGCCTATTCGCTCGATCTCCTCCATTCCGTTTTTCGTTATCGCGTCCAATTCCGGCGTTCAAGATATCTACCCGGCGATAAGACCGAGCGGAATTTAAATAAAGCGAATCAATATTCAAATCCGCCGCCCTCGCGAACCCCGCCGCCCCCGTCGCCCGCCACAGCCGCCACCAACGCTATCGTCCTTTCCTTCTTTCTTTCCTTATTTATTTCCCTGTCTAAGCGCGCTTTCCACGTCGGTTTATATCGACGGTCTCATTTATTCGGAGTCCCTTTGTCGAACGAGCCGATCTCCTTTTTCCCGCTCTTCCCTCCCCCGTAGATCCCTTCCACCCTTTCTCGGATCCAATAGGTCAAATGATTGGTTTGTACTCGCCCAATCGGGTCCCTGTTCCAACGAGCCTCGAGACCTTCGAACAACGGAAACTATATCGCCGAGGATCGTTATACTTCTTCCTACGAAGATTGATGCCTTCCAATTACCGTGGTGCAAGTATTCTTTTGCCGGTAGAATCGTGAAACGTACTAGAATGAAACTGAAACGTTTAATACTTAATTGCTCAAGTAGGTTAATCGATTAAGTAAGACTCGATTAGTGAACAATGATCCGTGCCGAATGAAATCGTTCTAATACATTATAATACATTATAATTTCTTTTGGTTACGATTTACATACGAATTAAATCCTCGAGAAGTCTTAATTTCAACCGTGGAATTAGACTAGAAGAATCATGGTAGTCAGCCACCTCGCGGTCTCATCGGCTACGCGTATCCTCTACGCGTATTTTCATTTGAGTCAATTCTTCAAACACGGAACCCCAAAACTTAATACCATAAGAATAGCTCATTCGTCGATCATCGTGGACCATCTAGCTGAGCTATATTTTGGCAAGCAGCAATCCCTACTTCCCTCCCACCCCCTTTCTCTCTCTCTTTCTCTTTGGAAAGGTCTCACTGACCGTGTACGATCCATCTCCCTGATACTCGGAATACTGGCGCGCGAGAAATCTGGCATAACCATAAAATGACGAGGGCCAGTGGGCATTTAACGGGTTCCCTAGAGGAGGCCACAGTGAGACCGATGGTAAGCACGGTGGCCAGAATTTAGCGTAATTCAGCGATTTCTGTGCAAACGGATCTTCTATTCCGATAGCGGGCGGAGAACTGTGCTGGACGACGGTCATCCCGGATCCGCGGAGGCTGCTCTCAGCTTTATTCCCGAAGGCGGCGCGATTGAATTTTATCTGCCGGTTGCGCCGTTACGTGTGTATATCGGAAATACACCGTGGCGACATGTAAATCCGGGAATACGTCGTTGGACGGCTGCCGTTGCGTTAAACAATGCCTTTTGTTTCAAACACACCCCTTGGGTCCGTGCTGAACCCACCACGGCTATCGAGGCAAAATCCCTCGACTGTATTTGACTTTCGATGCTGAACTCGTTGCAACTTTTAGACATCTCGGTTCTCACGACTCTCACGATCTCTCCACTTTAATAGGTGGTTGTTGATTCTAAAAATTGAGATCTCGTTCGTTCCCCCCGAACGGTTAAAGGGTTCTACGAAAGAAAATGTATATACACAGTGCGAACGATTAGCGAATTGCTACTACGAATGATTCTGTTGCAGATATTATCTGTCTGTTATTCGCGTATCCGAACTAAGAGCAGATTTTTCAGAGATTCGTGTCTAGCCTAGAATCTAGATCGATTAGACGGGTCCCGTTAATTCTCAAGCTTTGAATTAATCACCCGCTGTTAAAGACACAGTGAATCGATGATCACGTGTCCCGTGATCGATCTTCGTCGACGATTAATGCGTGCTAGCGGAGGCAGCACGGCCGAAAAGAAATGTCAAAGGGCGGGGAGAAATGGAATTAACCCGTGGGCGGCATGATTGATAGGATTAATAATGCGGCGTGGGGCGAGCCCTACGCCAAACCGATAAAACACCGTCAAAGACGGAATACTTTAACCCCGGATTAATAGGCCTGTAAACGGCGCAATGATTTCCATTAATATTCATGGGCTAGCGACGCGAAACGCGCGTATGATTTATAGAGTTTAATTTTCGCGCTCTGCGACACGCGCGCCTTCCCAATTTACCATGATACACCATCCTTGAATCCTGTCGTGGATCGGGAAAAATCGATTGGAGATTCGTGGAGAATAACCAGTCCATTTTGAAACTAAACAATTGTCACGAGAGCCAACAATTTCGCCGTTAAGTTAATATACAATTGGGAACGATTTCTTCTTAATTAAATATGGAAATATCGTACATCGACTCGCAAAAGTATTTCAATGCTAACATATAGAAAACTTTCGTATCTATGTTATATAAAATATAGAAAAACGTATTATATAGAACATATATAACGGTATCGCTAATGAAATTTCAAAATGTTTCGTACAACACACGTAATACGTGTATTCATAAAAGGCGTCTACGAGTGTTCGAAAACTTTCGTCGGGCTGCGTAGATATAAAAAAAGGAACGACGATGTATTTAAAAGTAAAAAGGGTTCGAAAAAAAACATTGTGTATTCTGTTTGAAACGAAAATAAGGCCGATCCGTTGGTTGCTATTCTGGTACGCGAGAAACAGGCGACGACAGGAAGCTCTGCGTCGTATCAACCCTTCTCCAGGTGCAGAAACCACCGATGACGTTGACCAAACATTTTCGAAAAGACGTCCATGCGTAAAGCTACTCAAGAGGCGTCGGCGGCGCCTTTGCAAAACTCGGGACTGGCTGGTTTCCCAAAGGAACCGCTACACGATGGTAATACGATCTTACGACAACCTAGCAAGAATTCTACGAGACAAAAGAGCTTTGCACATCCGAAAACCTTCACAAATTGACCCACGACAAAATTCTACGTTTCATCCATTAACGATTTCTCGTTGTTGAAGATTCGTGAAATAAAATTTCCGATCTATTTCGTTTCGTTTGGTCCGGCAGAACCTGAGCGCAGACTCGTTTTATCCGCTGGATGTTGTAACGAGTACTATATTCTGAGCATTTTACATATTTTCGCATATTACGTGCATTTTTTCGTCGTTAAATATCCCATAAACGCATAAGCAACTTTCACCGTGGATTTCGCGGTTCATTTGGTCGAAAGCATCTATGAAATTTTGCCAATTGCAGAAAGAAAACTTTAAAAGCAGTCAATTCGAAAGGTCTAGCAATTCTAACGTTCGATTACCGAACATTCGCCAAATATCCTAATCAAGAATTCTCGAGTGTTCGTTGCCCTGGCAATCTCTGTGTCGGAAATATCAACCCTCGTTTCGTCGAACCGTCGCGAAAGAGGGAAGGGAGGTCTCGACAAGGGAACGTCCGCATTGCGCAGCCTCTGGCATTCTTTATCGTTAAACGTTGTAACGCGCGGATGACAGAGGGGTTCCAGAGGCGGAAAACCAAAGTGGGAGAGGAGAACGTGGCGTGTGGAGGCGGCGGAAAATCGGGGGATCGAGGGCGGCGGTGGAGGGAGGATCGAGAATTCAAATACCGGCGCCATTAAACTGAATAACGAGGAGTGCTGCCGTTCGAAATATGAACACGGCTATGATTTGCGGCCTCGTAAACCCGTTCATAACGAATAATAATGTCACCAGGCGCGCGGTGCCCGGTCGGCCGAGGCCGCGACTCGGGGGCGTGTTCTCCCACCTGGAAATCCACCTACAATATCGCCAAGACTTTTTTCATGTCTCATAACGCCTCGACGCCTGAAATTAAATAATAAAATATACGGAACGGGAGGTAAGAACGCAGAAGGAAAACGTCGGTTACGTCGTTAATTCGCACTTACTTCCCCTTCTTCCACCGCTCTCTTTTTCCTTGGTGGTACGGACTTCCGGTTGCTTGGCGAATTCATTTCCCCCGTCCGACGAAATTTCCCTATTCAGAGATTGCTCGAGATATCTCGATGCTTAGAACGGAATTCGATGGCTGTTGAGTCTCGAAACGGAACTTTATACGCATCCGAACGCGTCCAATCGAATTTTTATCGTACGTTTGTCAATGAGGTCGAAGAAAATTTTAACGACTACAACGTTTGCGAAGCGTGTCTGCTTGTTAAAACGCGTTACGGATGATTTCACGGAAAATAATCACACCGGTTTACGAGCGTTCATCAAGTTGCCACACCTGTCACGGATAACGCTTCGATACCTTCGATTTATCATATCGCTCAGCGTGAGACATTCGGCAAATTCGGTATTTCTCACTCGACCAGAGAGAATTCCGTGTCGATGCCGGTTAAAGACGAATGCGACGAAGACGTTGATGCGTTACAGAGCAGGTTTGTCCGCTTCGCAGGTTAACGAGGATCGCTTTAAGCCGGAAGATAAGCGAGGCAGGTGCGTCGCGACGAATTTCAATAAATACTTACGCGCTCCTCTGTTCCGCGAACGACGATATCGCGGCTCGATCGGAAAACACGGAGCCAATCGAGCGGATAAACTCGATCGCTCGGCGATCCCGGAGTACAACATCTTTATCGGCCGATACCGCTCGCAAATTGCCAAGTTTAGCGCACGCCCGATCTGAATAACGTATAGTAATTTACTTGCCCGGCTGACACGCGAATATGAGCGTTCTCTTATCGACTAATTATACCGGTTAGTCGGAGGAAAGGACCCCCGAGCCCGTGTATCGACCATCAGCAATTTTTCAACGATGACAACAAGCTGATAAGAAGAACCGCACGGACAAGTAGATTAAGCCAATAAACGTCGAAGGTAATATAATATTTCGAAGGAGCAAATGACGGTGCAAGTTGAAAATCATGGAAAATATTTCCTGTTTACTCGTATTACCGTTTACTCCCGTTTACTATAATGGAAAACGTTCGAGCATCGATTAACAGAGTCCGAGGAATATTCATGACAGAAAAGAGGTTTGATCGACATATCGCGAGAGAGATTCTTTCATCGGACATTCTTCCCGAACGCGGCTGTATCAACGTATATCTCACATCGTACATATCATTCTACGTATCGTAGGCTACCAGGCGAGTAGAACATGTAGAACAGTAGAATGGCTCTATCGTATCGAATTTAGATTCCTTCGTTAGTCGGGATGCGAGTCGAGTTTCAAGTAGTTGAACGCTGCAAGTCGTGATAACGCGACAATAACAAACTGGTAGCAACGCACGCGTTTTCCAAGTTATGTATTCCGTTTATAGACTACCGGCAGTAACTGGCGTCTCTTGCACTCGTGGCTGGCCCGTTGGGACCTCTCCTATATACACCTAATAATGAAGATGTTGTTTTAATTGCCGGCTCGCGTGAGCATCCCGCTAATTAACGCACTCGCCACCGGTGACTACTACGGTACACTCCTCTTGACTCCACTCCCCTTTCCTCCGCGCGTTCTCCTCTTCGTTCGGCCACCGGTTTACACGACTCCTCTCGACGGATACACCGACGACTCTGATTGGCGTAGAACGCCTCGCATAATCGCTTCAACCCTTAACAATTTTCTTCGCGTTCGCGTAAATTCGCGTAAATTTCTTCTTCTTGTTTTTACATTTTTTTTCCTCGGTCCGTTTAAACTTGTTATGACGTTTAGAAGAAGAAGTGGCAAAATAAGATCACGATAAACGAAGTTGGACATTAGAATTTGAAATGGGCAGAGATTCGTTCGGAATAAGATGGCAATCTAACGAAATACGGCCGGCTCGCATGGAAGAATGCAAGTGAGAAACAGGTGATAACGCGTACAAGAAATTGCATTTTTTCTTCGTGTTACGAAACGCGAGAGGCTCCACTTTTTCTTCCTTTTTTGTAATTACCTTGCTTTTCTCGTCTCGTTTTATATTGTTTCATTCTCTTCTTTTATTTTTTTTTTTTTTTTTTTTTGCTTTTTTCTTGTTCCTAATGAATTGCAGCGCGGCTCCGCTTTGGAACGTTCCGTGCACAGGGAAAGAAAGAGAAAAAAGAGAGGGGAAGAGAGAAGAAAATATCGTTAGCGCTTCCCCCGACGATGCTGAAATTGAGTGGTAATTTACGGCGACGCCGTTGTTAATGAAAACGTGGCGAGCGTGATATTACGCGGGCTATTTAAAAATAAATTAATCGAATACATAATTCCGCGTTTATTACCGTCGCTGAAAAACACCGCATCAAGATACCGTGACACGCCGTATCGCCGCCAACCCGCTGAATACATCTCCATTTTTACATGCAATTACAGCCCGTGCAACATTAACGATCCGCTGGCTCCATTGTCGAATCGTTACTGGCGACAATTTTCACGATCCCTTTCTCACGTGAATTTCCCTCCTTCTCTTTTATTTCTTTCTTTTTTTTTCTTCTACCTCTTGCATGTAATCGCAACATAGAAATGACAATCAGTATCGGCTAATTGCAACTATAAATTTCTCTGAACGGGGCACAAAACTCGCGTTTGTTCCGTTTCGTGGCTTCGTCGGTGACGAGTTTGTTCTCAATTACTACGGAATCATCTTCTCACGGAATAAACATATCGTTACTTAATGTTCTCCTGGCGGCGTTCGCGAAACAAGAAACGAAACGCAAGAAGAAAAGGAACGAAACGAAAGAAAAACCGACTCAGTGAGCTGGTTGAAAAACAAAAGAACAAGAAAGGGAAGAATGAAAAAGGGGGAGAAAAAAGAGGAAGAAAAGAGAGGGAAAGGGGGACGCAGAGGGGAATAAGATCGAGCGTAATGAAACTCGCGCGTTCGCCAAAGAAACAGACGGACCGCGGTAGTGGTATCATTCGTCAAGTCTTAATTTCTCAATGAATCAGGCCCGTCTAATTAAGGAGCTTCGGCGGAGTCGAGCATGGATGGGCATTAGCATCCAGCGGGTCTGTAATTTGTGCCTCTCTTAATTAAATCATCCGTTAGCCAAACGGGCCCCACTCTCTTCTCTCTCGAAGAACAGAGTCCTCTTCGCAGTCTTGTCCGCTCCTCTCTGTCCCTCTACCCTTTCCCTCCTTCGTACTATTCTTTCTTTCCCTTTTTTCTTCTCTAGAAGGAACTTCCTCTCTTCACGAGAGCTGGTTCTCCTCTTCTTCTCCACCATCCTCGAACCGTACCACCGTTTTCGGCCCCACCTTTGTTTTTCCCCGTTCTTCTCCACTCTCTCCTGCAAGATCCGTGCAGACCTTCTTCGTCGCTCTTTTTTGCCCGGCTCTTTTTTTCAGGAGAATGCAAACAAATTTTATGGGCTGCGCCACGAGGACGCGCACCGTCGCCTTCTACCATCTTTCTTCTCCTTTTTTCAGTCTCGTGAACTTTACGGATCTTCTCGTCTCTGTCCTTTCCGGCCGCTTCAATTTACACGCTCCAATTTTTCCATAAGAACTGTGTACAAATACGTGAAAAATATTTCATTCTCGGATAAATAAAATTTATCCTCTCCTTCCTACCATCCCTTTCCTTCTTCGTTACTTTTCTTTCCTATCCTCCCTGGGATATCATTCTCTTTCTTTTACCTTCTACATTCTTCGATATTGACACGACTGTTCGCCGTCAACTAAATCGAATATTATTTTCATTTCGATACGATCCTTCCTTTATATGTTATATTTACTTCGTCTCTGCGTCGCCATTCGTTTTACGGTAGCTGGCCTCCGAATATTTTGTACGTTTTACGCAATTAACCACTCAACCCGTTCGGTTCGAGCCGCACTGAATCCGTGATCTTTAGTGTGCAGGGCATCCGTAAAATTCGGCGAATTTGCATCGACGCGAGATACGAAATCTCGTCGGCCAGTCTACGCGGCCACTGTTCGTGCCGATAATGGCGGCCGATCGCCGATTACCAGCCCCTATTACTTCATTAAGCTCGCCGACACGTAAATTCCTTGTCGCGACTTTAAATACTAACGAGCGAACCAGCCGATGCTCCCGGATGAACAGTTGTTCCGGCGATTACTTCCAGCCGATCGTCGGCCCAACCTAACCCCCTTCTCCCTTTTTCGATCCTGTTCCTCTAATTGCCTGCAGACAATCGAAGTTTTCCTTCTTTCTAATAACAGAATTATTTCTGCGTTAATATCGATGCAAGAATCACGCTGTTCCGTACAACCAACACGATCGTTTCTATAAATGAGTTTTAGATATTTTACTCGTTTCTTTCACCCTTGCTTCCAGCCTTGGTACTTTTGCCCCAGAGTCATTCATATACCATGTTCTTTCTATTTTATAAACTTTGCATTCTACAATTTTTACTTTATAGATTCTAAATTTTGCGTTATTATCTTAATACTTACGATTATACGGCATTTGTCCAACATTTTTTTCGTTTGAAAGAACGAGATTCAACCGAGTTTTCGTCGACTATTTTAATAGCGACGTGACGGGAAGAGAAGGGAAGAAAGGAGGCCTGGAAAGGGTCATCTTTGCGATCTTTTGCATCGAGGCGTACGAGGTGCGGGGGATAGCATAGGGTAGGCTCGATACGTTGCAAGGCCTTCCGCGTATATCGAAGATCGGGACAAAAGTTAGCCAGGGACACGAAGGAGACAGGCGGCAACAATGCCATGGCCCCCCGCGCTTCGAGCTCTAATATATTGCCGTTGGTCGCTTCGTAGCAAAAGTATTGGACCTTGTTAGGCCTACCTGTATAAGGGCCTGTGTAGGTCCATCCCTGCTCGTTCCCGTACGCACAGCCCTTTCCCTGACTCGGGGAATTTTAATGCGAAAAATTGGTTCCGCCTCCGGTTTTTTCGTTACGCCGAGGGATTCGATTTAACGTCGGCCGATTCTACGTCTCGAACTAGGTGTATTAATTCGGATACGCCTATCATCTTTCCAAGGGAACCGTTTCAAACTGTTCCATGATTTAAAAGTATCTTGCGATCGTTGCTCGTAAAATACTTGATATTCTTTGGATCGGTGATGCCTATTTTTTTGAAAACTATCCCCAAATAGCGATACAAGAAATGCATTGATAAGTTTAATTTAGAACCAAGATAAAGAGGAACTTTCTTCGAGGAAATATATTAACCTGGGAAGATCTCGGATACAATTTTTACCAATAAAGTTAACCGTAGTAAATCGTGCGAAACAAAGTTTCATCGCTCTCGCGTCAATCTCGCGTTTCGTATATTTTCCATGGCTTAATAAAAAAAAATTGAATAAAAAAAAAAATCTAGCGATTACCCGTATTCGAGGTCGTGTACACATTCTTAGGCGAGAAAACTCCGCGAGATCCAGTAGCAATCTCGATTATTCGACCAAGCTGGAGATCTATTAATCTTGATGAGCCACACGTACCCCGCGGGAATCCAGGCCGGCTTACCATCCGTGGCTAATAAAAATCGGTGGTAATCTTCCGCCGGTTTGACCAGCCAACACGACGATAAACAAACTAATAAAGCAACCCTCCGAGCTGGACGATTATCGTCGCCGTGAACGTGCTGCCTTTCCAAAATAGAAATCGAAATTTTCGACTGTATTTTTAATAAACCGACGGTACGGGGCTGTGGTGGTACGAAGCCACCCTCGAAGAACGATTATTCCATTACCACGGACTGGTGGGAAACGTATACAACGAAATCGTCGCGTGTAATCTCTCGGCCTGTAATAACATTCCTCGATTTGCATACGGGCGGAGGTTAAGTCATGAATTTATTGCCACCCCGTGTGTGCACGCGTGCTATACCAAACGTACATCGATGTGTGGCCATGGGTAGATTGGCACGCGTGCGCGAGTATTAACCTGACACGCGTAATATGCGTGTCCGTTACCGTACACCTATATCGGGACCGATTATTAATTTCTGCGGACGCTGGAAGGGACGTCGCCGAACAAGGGCTGCTGGGATATTGCGCGATATTATATGATAATGAGGCGTGGTTAATCGATAGGGGATTCATACGGATAACGCCTATCAACGGGCAAATTCCGGCGGTTATCGTTAAATTGCGAAGATTCGTGCAATTCATTTTACGTATAACTTGTTTGAAAGGATCGCGTTGTAATTTTGTATAACGTTTTAATACCATCGCATTCAGTCACGCAAACGTACATGTATATTCGTCATACGTACTAACACCTTATCGAACTTCATCGAAGAAACGTGAAATCTAAAAAATTGTTACTTCTACATTCGTCTTCGATAACGCAAACGAACGCGCGTCGTATAAATAACGTGTACACTTATATCGGACATTGTCGAAAAGTTTCCATTGTAATCCGACGACCTCCATTCATCCACACATTTTTTTCCCCGACAAAATTCATAGCAACTCAAACAAAGAGGGTTTGACACCCTCCTTCACCAAAAAATCCCATCATTTTCAAAATTTCCCAGTGGCGCTGTTTTTCACCGATCATTACCCGTCATCGTCGTGCGAAAAGCAAACACTACGGATGATTTTTACGACTGGAAACGAACCGTCGGACCAGCAAACGTATCATCGAAATCCGACGTTTTAATCGTGTTTACCGGGGCTTTAACTACGGATTAACTTCTGCGGCCACTTTCAGCTCCCCCGCGGTGAGAAACGGGATTCACGATGGGGCAGCCAGTTCTTTCAACCCCTCGTCGGGACGATGAGGGAGGAGAGCATATGCCACGAGACACGGGGATAACGATGCCATAGAAAAAGTACGCGGTACGTTACCGGTGTTTAACGCGCGTGCGAGTTTCGAGTATTCGAGGACCGAGGGTGAAGAGACAGACGTCATAGGCCGCCAATTGACTCCTATTGTCGCGCGAACGCCACGCGTGGTATTTTCGGCGCGACCGGCATCGACACTCTGTGCCTTTGTTCGTCAATCGCGATTTTACGATACACCGGTTGCCGATCGACTCGTCGCGCAATTCCAAGCGTTCGATATCGTGGTGGCTGGAATGGCTCGAGGAATCCGCGTGTCCATTAACGAGATATGCTGACCGGTGAATGGCTATTAATGGGTTCGATTCAGACTCGCATCTTGCTCTGTTCTTGTCTTTCAGCGGCGTATTCGAACCAACTATTTAACAGGTCTGATTCAGACGCTCGGAACGAGGAGTTCTTTCACCGTCTATCCTCGTTCAACGGAAGAACACGGCACCTGCCTAATTTCTATCGTTTACCCGTTACGGTCTTATATTTCATTGAAACAATTCATTTTCCTTTTCACCTTCCGACGCTTTTCCCCTCGATCTCGTGGATAATTATCTCTTCGCTCGAAAACCTGATAAAACTGACAGCTTCAACGAGCGTGAAATATCGAAAGCAAAGACGCAAAGAGATCCTGAGAGCTTCCAGTCGAGTCGTAAATACATGCTCGGCATTCGATGATTTCTCGACCATTCTCCAGGAGTGTGAAGTGTTTCCGGTGACGAAGAGCAGCGATAAATCGATGAAAAATCACCGGGAACAGGCACTTCACGCCACCGGGTTTTCACCGATCTACTTTTTTTTCCGTTTCCACTCGAGGATCGTGGTGTATCACGTGCAGCCGACAGAACGTCGCTCGAGCGCCTCGTTAATTATTCCTCTTAACGGTAAGCCGATTTCACGCTTTGTACCGCGCCGACTCGCGAACACGGGACCCCCGATGGCCGGGACAAAAGGGAGAAATTGAAAAACGACGTCCGCCTACATTACGAAGAGCGGTTATGCGTGTATCCGCCGGCTCGACGCGGTGCTTCGACGCTTAAGAGACTCTTCGGCACACGATCTCCTCTCGTTGTGAATTATAAGTTGAACTACACGCAGTTTACTACGTGTAGGATAAATATTGACTATCGATTCGGTGCAACTGGTTTAGCTTCGATAGAGTTTGCTCGAGCGAAAGGAATTTATCGTGAAGTTGTATACTTCAGAGCGAATCGATGCAACGTTTTAATTCTCCTTGTTAAAAAAGATTTTAAATTAGAATCTTTCTATTAAGAGAACATTATGTATATATCGGTACGTTTTCCTATGGATGAAGCAAGTTGGTTGTAGCGAATCGTCGATAATTCCGACAGAAGGAGAATACCTTTTTACTTATTGCAATTAACATTTGTTGGATCGATGTTTTTGAACTTTCGTCTCTCAACTACGAAACTCTATGATTTTGTACTCTGGGATATCAACAAAATTACTAGCGATGTATTGATGTAAATTTGGACGGCTCGTAGCATCTATCGCGGTATGACTACAGTTCGTCGAAAATTAATCCCTCCTGGCCCTGGTTGCCAAACAAAACGAACCGAAACGTCACCACCTTCGATCTTCTTTCGAACCCTTCGATCCTCTCAACGATCCCGTACAAACAACCAATCATCGATTACCAACGAGCAAGAAAACCACCTCTGTCGTTGTACAGGCATGAAAACGCATTTTATTCGACACGGTACGATCACGAGGTGGCAAGAACACGCAGTAAAAATAAGCAGCATGCGCAGAAGGGTTAAGAATGACTCGTCGATGCGTTTCCGAGGCCGTGACTCTTCTCTCCTTTCAGGCAGAGAAAGAGAAGGTGAGAGGTGAAACGAGCGAGAAGAGACTGCGAGTATGGGGATACAGGTGGGGTTAATGCGGCTAATAAGAGAGAAAACAAAAGGCGAACCAAGACGAGGCCACAGAGCCGGCATGCGCGTCCGTACTAATTACGAGGAGCATTGGCGCGGGCCCTCCGAGAGAAAATTAAGTAGGCTTAATTAAACCGGGGCTAACAATATGTATTTAAATTGGCCGGAGCGTCTTCAATCCCTTCTGCCACGGCACGCAATGCGTGCCCGCGTAAATAGAACCGCCAGGCTTTGTTATTTCAATGAGATATTCCTGAGCAGATTGACGATTGAAAGGCTAAAACCTTTGAAGATGATGAAACAAGGGAGACATTGTCTTTGCTCGATCTTTTATCGAGCTTTCTCGATGCGTCACACTTCTAGTCGATCATTTTGCTCGAAATTTTTCTACCGTCTTTTTTCTTTGCTTTTGAGAAACGCCGAGGGGGAAAAGGATCGTTCCTCGAAGGAAATTTCCATCGAAACACAGTTGGCGTTTAATAAAATGATTATTAAGAAACGCTTTACGAGAGTCGCAGACGTAGCGGCGTGACGAGCCGTGACGAATACACGTAAAGAGGCTAACGATCGAAACAGACGGGCATGATGCATCGGTTTCGACAGTGTTGGCACTTGTCATTTCAACCGGTTCTAATAAAGTCCCTGAGCGAAGCGAGCCAACGCCTTTGAAACTTTACGTTCCATCGATGTCTTAATTATCGCGTCGCGCATACCCTGCCTCGTAAATAGCCGCCAGTGAGGTCTTAATTAAGCAGCGCGGATTCATTAATCCACCGCTAACTCGATAACGGCACACCGTCGTCCTATTTGCAGTCTCGCGTAATTCGTCGATTCATTGTCGTCTATTTGAAAGCGAGCCACCCCGAAATCAAGCAAACAGGAGCAACCACGGCAGTTCTCCGATTACAAGATTCGCCGATCCCGTGACCACGCGTTTTTCGCTTTCTCAACAACCCAGAGATCTCATTAACGGACGAGCAGAAGGGCGGTGCGCAAAGGGAAAAAGAGAGGGAACCCGGACGACGGCGTAAGATTCTGTAGGGCCAAGATTCGCGGCGCGGCGTTGGCCAAAGATCCAACCTAATAGAGTCGTAGCCGGTACAGTCGCTGTCAGAAGCGGTGGTCGACCGCCACAAATCATAAGATTAGAATTTTAAATTCGCCGCGGACGCGTCGGGCCAGGGCTCTGGCTTGGCCACGTGGTACGATCCGCGTGGTTGGATTCCCTCGAAATCTCGATTCACGATCTCTTGGTTACACTGGCGGCGTGCAGGGGAGAGATAGATAGATAGATAGATAGAGAGAGAAAGAGAGAGAGAGAGACCCACGTCTCACAGAGGTAAACTCCGCACTGGCGGCCGAATAAAAATCGAACGGGCCGCACGGAATTTGAATAACGACCATTGTACGCGGGACTCGCGAGGCCGACCCCATTCGACGACCATCCCGGACCGGTCCGTTTCGCGAACCCTCCGATGGATTGGCGACTTTTATTCTCAAACGATCCCCCCGCGTCCCACTCTGGTAATCTTTTCATGTCAAGCGCGCTTTATCTCCGGTCCTCTTCGTTCTCGTGGCTGCGATCGATGAAAGGTTTTGCAGTGTCGTATGTTCTGGAACTGGTGTGGTCGAATGGAGAGGAGAATTAGCGGGGAAACGTTGCAACGAAACTTCGTGTCCGTTGGTCTGAAATACGGAGAAACACGTAGAAAGTGATCGAGTAACGTGATCACGCACCGAAACGGTTTCCCAAGAATGCTCGCCTTTTCCAGTCATCGTTACCGCTACGGTCCGGCTAATTACGACATTAACATCGACTCGATCCAGCGATAGATCGTCGGAAGAAGGAGGATAGAAGAAGGATGGAGGAGAAGCGAGGCAGGTCACAACGTGGCAAAGCAGGCCAGCAGGCTGGTGCGTGTAACGATGGCATGCCCCACGTGTCCAATCAGCGTGTTTCTTTGCCGAGGCCACCACGGGCCGCCGGTGCAGCGGAACCCTTGCTGGCGATCCCACAACGAGGGATAAAAGAAAAGCCTAATCAGCATGCGTCCCGTCCAGCCAATTAGAAATACTCTGTTTTACCGACTGTCACCGTGGATCGCGTATTGAGTTGTATCGGCCGAGTTATGTTCGCTTCGTTAGTCACCGATCCCCGAGCCACCGCACCCGTTCGATCCCTCTCTTCCATCGAATCCAAGTCCACCGGCGACCATCTCTTCGTCCTTCTTTCTTCACCCGGACTTTTTCCCCTCCGCCTCTTCGTCCCACGGAGAGATCGACGTACACATCGACGACATCGGCGCACACCCACACGAACGATCAACACACAGGGCACAAGGATCTCTCCCTCCGTACGGTGGATTCTGTATGGGCCGGTGCTTGATTTACGGCCAACGAGACTCGGGTCTCGGGAGCGGAGCTCTCTCGGTAGTAAGAGAGGACTGCTAATAGTCCCTTCCATGGGCTGCGCTGCGCCTGGCCCGCAAATATTCCGCTCTCTAATTGGAATTGATTAGGAGGGGCCCCGGACTCGTTCGCGGAATAAAGACGGAATTGCTGCCCGGCCAACCGGTGTCTCTTTTCTCTCTTACGCGCCTTCTCTCGTTCCGTTTCTCTCCCCTGCAGCCAAGAAAAAATCCGGCCAGACGAGCGCAACGATCCGGCAGCCCGTCGCTGCGTCCATGTCGCGAACCAGGGTGCACAGGCCCCAGCACCCTATTAGCTGCTCCCAGTCCACGCAAAAATCACCCGTTCCCTGTCCGCGCATGGAATTTCACAAGGATATCGTTATTCGCGCTGTCTATCCTTCGACGGTGCAATTAGCGGATGACATCCTACTCGGCCGTAATACGTTGTTTCTTTCTACGTATTTGGCTTCTTCGCGGTTTCACGAAGAATTCCATCCATCCATCCATCCATCCATCCGTCCGTCCGTCCGTCCGTCCATCCATCCATTCATCCATTCATCTATCGACGAAGCGATTAATACGATAATACATATCCCAAGCGAAAGTCTACGTATGTTCGATGTTTGAATTCTGTCGGAGAATTTTCCCGGGGAAACTCTGCAACATCGTCTCGCAGAGGTCGATCGGTCTTTCGCCAAACGGACGGCGTATTACGAACGAAATCAGAGGGTAGAGAATCCAGCCCGAAGAAATATGCAAATGACGCAGTTCGAGCCTGATCGAGGTACTTCTCTTCTCTCCCATAGCGCGAACGAGAAGATCCCTTACCCAGGATCCCTCCTCCTCTCCTTTTCCATCTTCCTCCGTCTTCGCGCGAGCAACCCGTCTCTTGCCCGGGGACGTCGCCGGGACCGTCTCATTTTATTTTCGCATCCAAGGCGCGCTCGTTTGCTATCTCAGTTCAACGCTAACGAGCCTGTTAGCAGCAATTATTCTAATTAATATCTCCCCCACTCGACGACGAGCGGAGCGGAACAGGGAACGGTGCTACGCTCGCGTTTCGCCGTACGTCTTTCTCCAACAGTCGACAACCCTTCGAACGTTTCTCGGGCTCGTTCTTCTCGCGGCCGGCACGGCCCTCGTTCCGAGGCGGACGCGACAGAATCAGAAGCAAGGCGCGAGCGAAACGAGGACGGAACGAGGCGAGCATCACCGAGCTTTACGATGCTCCTCAGCGAGGTTTTTGCGTTCGCCGCGTGATTGGCTATTACCGTCTCCTTCCTCGTCGGTTATATAGCGCGCGGAGCCGCGCAGGATTGAGTCCTCTTCGCCTTCTCCTCCTCCTTTTGTCTCTTCCTACCGTGCCATTCTCTTCTCGCTGTAGAGAACCAGCCTCGAGAGCGCCTCTCGCCCGTAAACCGTTCTTCTTCTTCTTCGTCTTGTCCTTCTTCCGCTTCTGCATCCTCTTTTCCTTCGTCTCTTCCTTCCTCCTAACCTACGAAGCTCTACAAAACGGGACACATTCGCGACGGCCGAAAGGAGAAAGCAGAAGAAGAGGCAGCCCCCTTCCGGCTCTGCCTCTAATTGTGTTTGCTCTCGCGTTTAAGGCATTTTTCGAGAGTCGTCGCCGCCGCCGCCGCCGCCGCCGTCGCCGCTGCCGCCGCCGCCGTTGCTGCCGCCACGTTCCCTTGGTTCGCGAGGCGAGTCGTTATATAGCCTGGCCAGGGTTCAACGTCGGGGTCGCTGCTCATTCGTGCCTCCTCTCTCTTCTCCTCCGTTCATTCTCGATCCCTCGATCCCTGGCACGCAGCCTGCGTCTCTGCTCCACGAATTCGACGTGAAATTGCCAGCTCGACTGGAATTTATATAGCCTTCGGCCATTTCCTCCTTCGACGTCTCTATTCTTCTCCGTGCACATCTACGAGGCAACGGACAGAAACGATATCTGTACGCTTTGGGATTTTTATTACTTTTCCACGAACTTTTCGAACTCTACGTTTCTTCCTCTAGCTTACACACCTACACTCATCGCGATATTTTGCTCTTCCTTTTTATCATCCATAAGGAAATCAGATCCGTTCGTTCCCGTTGGTGAATCGAAAGTACGATCGAAGAACGTTCGGTCTCGTAATACGACGAGTTAATGGAGAAGGAAATGGGTGCCCGACGCGGAACGCCGCGCTACGCCAATGATCCTTATCGGAGCTGGTACTGGAAGCGCCGGCTACCCGAACGGAAGCTCAATTGCATCGTGGACGGGGCTCGTCCGCAAACGATACGACCGGCACGTAGCCAATGCGATTGAAGCTAATTTGAAATTTTAAAGCCGGGACCCGGCTTAGGGTCGGCGAAATAAAAGAAGAGGCGCGGGGGAGGAGGAAAGCGGCCTGGGCCGGGAGATCGAAGAAACGAAAAGGTGCGCTCCGCTCGGCGGACTCGGTGGAGTCGGAGAGAAGAATGGCCCCGCGAGACCACGAGAAACAACCGGAAAGAGAACGAAAGAGACGGAGCAGAGGTGCAGAAGAGGGATAGAGGCAGAAAAGGGAGGATGAAAGTGGGTGTAGGTTCTGCGGCTGACCGCAGACAGATACTAGAAGGACGGAGAAGAAAGGAGCACCGTGGCCGAGACAGAGAAGCAGACTGAATTATCGTGATATTTAAATTAACAAATGACATTCTGCATTACCATAGCCTGTCCGCGGCTCGCCCCCTATTGTACCAGCTTCGAATTCTCCGACCGTGGTCCAGGGACGAAGACGTCTAGCCAAAACGACGCGACCGTCCGGCTCCCTTCCGTCTAATGCCTCGATCTTTGAATTCGGCGATCGCTACACTTGTATCCGCCATTTCTTCGATCCTGTAATATCCATAAAATTATATTTCAAGCTATGAATTTACCAGTGCGAGTTCGTATGCTCGTACGAAGCAGCGAAAACGATGTTACTCTTCTCTTACTCTCGTAGAACGCGTTGAAATATTCGAATTTATGGAACACCGTTAATAACGCAATTTCTCAATAACAGCGATATTAACAACTGTACGCAAACGAACGAACGTAACGGCGTTGATTTAATTTCCAAACACCCCGGTATCTCTCGATCGACGTTCGCGATTATCGATCGTCCGTGTCTTTTACGTGGGCCCTTCTCCGAGAAACGAAGTTTACTACCGAATCGAGCGATTTCTGCCTGCGAGATACCAGCTTTTTCGCTCGGATTTAACGAGCGTGCGGCTCCCTACCGGACCGTATCTCAGAGCAACTACCCTAAACAGCTAATAATCCTGGTTGCGGGTCGGCCATCAAAGTCGTGATCGGCAGGGGATCGAAAGCAAAACGGATCGTTCCAAGTAATTACAGACCCATGCGAGACCTGCTTGGTTTTAATGCCAACGATGAAATAATTATCGACCGAGATCGGCTACCGTTCAGCGCGAACAAAATTTGATCTATTCGCCGTTTAGATTGGATTTAACTGGCAACAACGCAAAACAAACAAAATTCGACCATCGAACGATCATGGTCCTGTAATCTGCAGCACCCTTCCACCATTTAGATAGAGAGCATATCTCTGAAAGTGTATCTCTCAGGATGCTGTCCAGATAAAAAATATGCACCTAAAGGTATTTCAATAAACGAACCCCGTAAAAAAAGACCCTCTTAATATCATCATCCTGTAATACGATTATCGCGATATTACTCGTAACCGCCTTAAATAATAATTTTCAATGGGGAAAATGCTCTCGGGCGAAATTTCACCCACGATAGCGTTAGCTTTTCGCGATAGCTTCTAAAAGATTCCCCCCTCTATCCTTCGCTCCCGGCAACACCTCGTAGTTTAAGATGTCTATCGACGTATCGCTCGAGTATCGAGCCCACAGCCACGGATTTCGAGCATAGCAAAGGACGCCGAGTTGCTTCGATCAAAGGGCGAAGCGGAATGAATCTTCGGCATGGAAAAGACTTTCGACAGAAGTTTAACATACGGCTGCGGCTGTCGAGACTAGGCTGCTGCGAAACGAGTAAAATGGATCCATCTACCATGCTCGTAGATTCTGCGGAGGAAACGTGTCCTTGGCGTTGGTAGCGCGGCGCATAAACTCGGACGGGTTGCTCCCTGGCCAGGCCGACACGGTGGCTCTCTCGCGGTTGCCCACGTTGCAGCCACGTGAACAAAGGGTGGACACACCTACATACGTTCTCACCACGGATTCGCCGGGACAAAACAAACCCGACACGTCGCGACGACGACTACGAAGACAACGACGACGACGACGACGACGGTGACGACGGTGACGACGACGACGGCGACGATGACGTTCCCCTTCGTTCGTCGGTGTTCTTCGCGACGTTCGGGTGGCGACCGTGCGAGCAGAGGAGGACGAGGCACAGAAGCCTTTCGAAGACGACCACGAACGACGACTAACAACAGGAAGAAGAGGATGAAGCGAAGAGTCGCGGTGTTGGGCGAAGAGGCGAAGAGGCGAAGGAAGGAAGGAAAGAAGGAAAGGAACGGAAAGTTGGCAACGCTAGAAAAGAGAAAGAGTAGAGGCGAGTGAGAGGAGAGAGAGGAAAAGTATCCGAAGAGTCGACGAAAGGAAACACAGGCCTCGGTAGAAGGAGACGGAATGGAAGAGAAGGAAAAAGACGACGAAGAGGAGGAGGAAAGATGGAAAGAGAAGAGAGAGGAGGGAAAAGGAGCGCGGTGGTTGCGCTCCACACCGTGGTGTATACCGAACTGAAAGATCTGGTCGTTGAGATAGCGGGGTGATCTGTGAGGCCCGGTGTGTGGTACCCCTTTCGCGAGCTGCTGCACGCTTTCGCAAAGGGGGCTGCTACGATCGAAAGGGGCCATCGAACGTAACCGTGAACAGGGAACGGGAGAAGGAGAGCGGAAAGACACGGCGAGCACACCGACGCGGCGCAGGGAGGCGGAGGTAAGCGAGGATCCTTTCAGGAGGAGGCGGAGTGTGTGTGCAGCTTACGTAGCCTCGCGGACCCTCCAAGGAGCTCTCTGGGATTGAGACGTTGTGGCCTCTTTGTACCAGCCGTGATGCTTTCGGAGCACCGTATTTACGAGTAACGCCGTGTAACCGTGCGCTTGCCAACCGACCGCCCTCTCAATCCCCTTTCTTTTCCCTCCTCCCTCGCTATTTCTTTCCTTCTTCCGTTTGTTTCCGTTCGTACGCCTCTTTCGATCTTGGCTCGGTCGACTATTTCACGGACCTCTCTGTCTTTCTCCGCGCTCAGAACGCGGTGCACATTTGAATTCCAAGAAAACGTATCCACCTCGCGATGGCGAACACTGGTTGTATGTCGTGTTAGTTTTCGTTGGTAAATGCTGAACAAGATTTCGCCATCCAATTTCGTTTCAAGCAGATTTTTAATGAACAAACGATGCGTCGATCGATAGTGGTACCGATATCGTAAAGCCGCGCAAGTCCAGAAAATCCGAAAGAAAGACATCGGAGCGAACAACGAGTTTCCACGGCACCAAAAGTAGTTGATTTTCGAGACTGACGCGGGTAAGCCAGGAGGAAAGTCTGATCGCGTTACTTGGCCGTTACTTTCCCGTGGAAAAAGCTCCGATTGAGATATCGCGGTTCATCAGCTTAGCAAAAGGCGGATATCAATCTACCTCAGCGCTCCGGGTCCGGGAAGGAAAATTGAAGATTGAGACATCGCCGGTTCGCTGTATCGGCCATGATGCCTTCGAGGCACCATATTTACGAGCACCGCTGAATAAACGAACGCTCGCGAGCTCTCTCTCTCTCTCTCCCGTCCACCTCTCTTTCTCTATCCTGTCTGGTTCGTTCCCCGGTGGATCGAGGCAGGCTGCGCCACTAGATCGCGGCGCATTTGAATTCGAAGGAAATGTACGATCGGTTAGACGGCGAGGACCGTAAGTCGTTCCATCGTGACGAAGAAACGAGGGCCTGAACGCTGCTTGACGCCGATGCTTCCCGGACTATGTCGGCGTTTTTAATGCGCCGTCGATCCGTACGAATAAATCGTCGATCCACGGTCCATAGCCGCCGGTACACACCGATATACCGCGATATCTAACGGTTAATTAATACGTTCTGCTTGTCGGCCACGACTCCGCTTCTCCTCTTGCTCTCCTCTTCCGTTCTTCTTCTCTCTTTCTCTTTGTGTCCTCCTCGTAAATACGTTCATGTAGCCGTGCGAGAATTAATTTCGCGCATGACGAGGATGCTAATGCGTTTCGTATTTGTAGCGGTGTCATTTATGCAAATGATCGTTCGGCAAGAGTTTGATTATTGGTTTCAGCTATTAGTTGCCGGTTTTTGCGTTGCGTGTCCAACGTTTTATTGTCTGTTGAATAGTTCTCGCGTGTCTTTCGTATTTCGTCTCGATAAAGCTAGGAAGAACAATTCGGCTGGAAATTTAGTCGCACGTTTAAGGGGAGACGTTTAAACGAATGACGCGTGGGTTAGAAACAGTGCACGACTTTTATCACCGGTAGGAGTGTCGTTTCGTTGCGTCGACAGGGTGTGCTCAACGATGATTTAGAATTCTTAAGATTAACGCATTTTCGCGGGATCCTATCAATAGAACCGCGTCACGCCCCTCGTCGGTCGTCGGCTGGCAAAGATTCCTAAAAACTTGACCGTCGTTTTCACCGGAACATGCTGTAGTAAATCTCTCCGGAAATATCGAACAATACCGTAACTGTATTCGGCGGGTTTTGCTAATGATTCACGCTTAATATTCAACCGCGCCGACACCAGCTTCAAACGATAAGCGAAATAACGAACTCGAAAGATATCGACCGTTTCGCTTTAAGTCCTAATCTAACTACAACCCATCGACCAACTCACCCTTCCCGCAAAGACTATACCCCGTAAGAGGATCGGATCAGCTTCTTTACGTTCAACGCAAAAGTCCTTCCTTAATTAACCGGCCGGTGACACAATCGAGCTTTTCGTCGATAAAACGAAACGAGACGAACATCGATGATTGACATCGGTCGTAAACGAACTACCATAGTCCGGAGGATTAATCATTCTTTCTGCGTGAACCCTGTTTCCAACGATGGAGAACGATCTGCTCAGGGGTGGCCCGAGCGGATCGGTCTCCTATCTTCGATATCGCTGCTCCATCGGACGAGCGGTCGCCTTTGACGCGAATGACTGGCTCTAATCCGCTAACATAGACAAACAAATGACAATGGAGATCGGTTATCTCGAGCCGAGTTGCCGATGTCGTAGATAGGGTTAGAGGAAAGGGCCAACCGGTCCAATTCCACCGGCCGATGCACGATTTTCGGACAGGTGGCACGTACGATCGATGCTACTCTCTAATGACCGATGCTCCGTGCTAATTGGCAGAGATCCAGTGGCGACGGGAATTTATCGTCGGAGCCAGGGAGTCGAGTGTAAAGTGGCGCTCTAAGACTCTAAAGGGACTCTAAGGGCCGATGTGTTAGCCCTTTGTGGGCATAACTTTCCACGAAAAGATGACAATTTTGATATAAAGCACATTAAGTAGAATAGTTAGCTGTTTTAGTAAAATCGATTTACCGTATTCGTACCGTATTCCTTAGAAGTAGCAATATTCGGTGATTTACGCAAAATTACTAGACGATACAAATTTTGCGTTCTGCGAGTTAGAGGCAAAATTAGAGATATGATTAGAGGTAAGACTATCGTAATCCATCCGCAACACTTTCCGTTCCAACGAAAGCTCTACCTTTCTCAAGCTAAACAATCAATCGTCTTTATCCATTTTTGCACATAACAATACACAAAATCCCATTTTGAATTCTCACAATAAGCGACATCCTTCATTTCCCTCGATTTCTTAGATATTTACGTTCGTTACTACGTAGTTGCATTCTACGTTTCAGATAACTGGAAATGAAAATTCGGATCCGCAATTTATTCGGAAACACGGAAACAAAGGCGTAGAGACGGTACAGATCGAAGGGGTTAACGCCGTATAGCGGGCCGACGCCGCAGAAGTGTACCAGGTGCGGAGAAATCGATGCGAACGAGGAAACATGGCTCTTGGAACGGATCATCCGACCCGCGACCACGATATTAAATTATCGAATGGGCCGCGAGACCACGAATCGTCTCAACATGCACGAAAACGGTTCTGAAACTCCGTTTCCAAAGCAGCTGTCAACTTTTAGGCGGATACCTGCGAGAGGTGCCATAAAGCATTCCGCTTCGATCCTGCGGAGCAGAAATATTTCCACAACCGTGGTACCTGTTCGACGAGAGGCAACCGAGGAAAAACCGAGGCAAACAAAGGGAATTATTTAAACGATGACAAACGACGCTCGACCAAGTCCTCGAACGGGATCGAGTCGAAAAAAATTAAATTTTCCCGCTCCACCCCCTGGTGCGAGGTAGAAAATACAAATTACCCGGTCGGGAATAAACGTCGTCGGTTTCACGTTCGACACCGCGACGCGGAGGTCGCCGCGATTACGTTAGAAAACGATTTTTCTTCTCGTTGCCGGGCATTGTCCACAGTCCTCGTCGTTCCTACCTGTTTCACGGATTGCTTTTCAACGAGAAGACGCGATGAACGCGTAACCGGTCGCCCGGAAAATTCTCCACACGTGATCGACTCCCACGCGAAGAAACGTCGTGGACACGATTTCATTAAGGACTCGTCTCGGGGATTCACCTACCGAGTTTCCCATGAATCGAACTATATTATTACAGTTTTCGGTGTCGCTGATTCCAGGCACAAAAACGTAACAAAGAACGAGTCCAGGTCAAGAGAGGAGTCACTGTCGAGTCACCTGCTTCTTTTGTATTCTTCGAGGGTTTCACGGATACCTCTAATCGACTGTAAAAGAGAGTCACTCCAAAAGCAGCCACTTCAGAGCACCGGTGGACGCCTATTTGATTTACTGGCGAAACACGCGTCGTTCCACGGCCCGGAGTCGATCGTAACGAGAGCGTGAAGGTGCAGACCAAACGGTACGTACGATTTTCGTGGAACTCGACGGCTACCTGATGTTCGACAATTATAAATATACGCCTGACGAGGTGTTCGGGGAACGTTTCGCGGTTAATAACCTCTATTAGTGCGCGCGTAAAATCGAATGCATTGGTTTACGTCTTACGATTCTTATTTTAAGCCTTAAAATAAATCGTCGATTTATAGAACTCGATCGCCACGACCTAAAGGAACCCACTGATACCGGACAGCAACATCAACGAATATTTAACGTAAAAACTTTATCCTGATAGTTGGGTAAGTTAATACTTTTACGAATGCAAGTAAAGAAATGGGATATAGATTTGTTTTATCCTTGGAATATTATACCGTATAACGCTCTACACCACTGATATTCTTTACAGCTCTGAATATTACGCGCACGAAATTTCTCATAAATAAACGCGTAAACATTCACAGTCTAGAGAAAATGTTAAAGAGTCCGTCAATGTTTCGCCGGCTGATCGACACCCCAATCTCTACCGCGCCTCGATTCAGACGTCTTGTTCCACGCGACACTCCCCACGATTTCGCCGACAACCGGTAGAAAAATCAAAAGAGGCAGACGCGCTATCGTTCGAGAAGCAAAAGTTCCAAGAAGAGGGAAGAAGAGTAAGAGTGTCGAAGGCGAGGAGGACGCAAACGCGCGCGGTTTGCGCCGGTTTCTCGCATTCGGCAATCAATAACGGGCCTGTATGACAGGCGACGCACACGGCTCGTTTCCGAGAGCGTGGCTCCGCGACGAGATCGTGGGCCCCGTGCAGGTGTTGGTGCCCTGAACAGGGCACCGGTCGCGGAGCCGACAAAGGGCCCGGCAATGGGCGAGCTGCATTCGGCATTTGTTTCTGGGGATACTTAGATCGTAATCTCGCCGGGGTTCTGACTTTGGTGGTAGTTATACGCGCCGTGTCTACCTCTCCTTCTCTATCCCTTCTTGAATACATGAACAGACCCCGCCCCTTCCATCCTTTTATTCGCAGCTTCTTCGAAGAATCGCTACGAGATCGATAACGATCGAGGGAATAACGACGGTGATGGAAATCGAGGAGCAAAGTGGAAATTTCGGGGTTGCGTTCGAGTTTCGAGATCTTTCGCAAAGCTTTTGGGTTCGGTTCTTGCGAGTTTCTAACCCCTCAAGCAGCGGTTACGCCGTATACGTACGTCGAGTCCAAAGTCAGTCCACGGCAGTCTATAATCGGATTATGAAAATTTCTTGCGTATCTCGATGTTTCTGCCTTGGACACGTTGACGGACGAGATTGTGCCGCGTTGAAATCTCGAACAGTCTCATCCCTTATTAACCTGCTCGTCCGAACTAATCTTCTTCCGTTCAATAATAATCTCGATCCTCCGGTTAGTTGTAGTCCACTTAGTTGTTACAACGTGCATCATATACGCTGGTGGCGGAAGATTCGTGCGATCGTAGAGTACGCTTTCAGCGATGAACCGTGACGCTCGAGGAGTTAAGAACGTAAGAAACTTTGTTAACTACGAACGATACAAGAATATCGCTATATTTCAAAGTTCAACGCTATCCAAAAACTACATGCTGTCGTTTATGAGCAATTAACCTGTTAATTGAATCATTTATTAAACAGAAACTTCTATCGACCTGGAATTATAGGTTAATAAAGTCGGATTAGCTTCTTAGATTGGCTCGATTCCTGCAAACGTAAATACTCAGCAACTTGTTTCTAGGGTTTCGAAGCAAAGGAATTATTAGGCGCGGAAGGCGAACAATCCGATCGTGAGCGAAGAATAAATTTCCTACGATGAACAGGTTAATTACTCGAAAGAAATATATTATTTAACGAAAGACGAAGATTCTACCATTCACCGTTCGCTTTGACCATCGCTCTGGTGATATCGGGCGAGACGTTCTCAACGATCGAAAATCAGATTAATCGAAGATTCGCCACGAACAAGCAAAACATGACACGCTAGCGTGCGAGCGTTTTATGGGAAGTAGAAAGGTGGAATTTTCGCGCGACCCAACCGCGTCCCCGATCGAGTAGAGATAGAAACACGGCCGAGGTGAAATGCCCTCGCACACCGGCCAAGGAGGTTTACGGGTGCCTCGCGCACCACTCATTAAGCATGGTAATGCTCGTTCACCTTGCAGATGGTGATCGGTAGGTACCTACTAATTACCCAAGGCTCGTTCTACCGATGCTGTTAGGACGAGACCGTACGGGAACAAAGATTTCGGGCCCACCAACGCGCGAGATCGACTAATTAATTCTTCTGCGAGTGCACACGGGCCGGCGTTGCCCTCTCCGTGCCACGAGCGAGCCTCTGCCCGTATCTATCGAGAACCTTCGATCGCCCTCCCGACTCGTGGAATCTCCTTGAATTTCACGCGTTGCGATTAACGCTATCTGCGTGAATGCAGGGCGCTGCGACCAACGCCATCGCGGTACGTTTAAAAGTATTCCGTGCAAATATAAGCTATAAACGCGAAATACGAACAAACGATCCGACCAAGATTTCTCATAATTTGCGATAAATGATCGTGAAGCACCGTTTCCAATCAACCGTTATGTAAGGAATATACGATACGATCGAAACAACGATCCTTCGAGTTTCCACCAGCTACTCGATCAAGCAAAAGTAAAGTTTCCAACGCGTAGATTCAAATTGATTATGACCTGCTACTCCATGACGTTACCTAGTATCTTCGCGTAAGATGCTTCGACGTATCTGCACCACAGAAATCTGCCGTTAGGGTCGATCGATCAAAGATCGAACGTATCTTACAAGTCGCTCGCCCGCTCTTTCGCTCCGACTCCTTCCAGAAGCTTTACTTCTGCCCGATCGGGCTGTACCTCGGTGAAGCACCTCGGAAGACGATCTTTCCAATTGCGTCATCGTCAGCGTAACAGACGTGGAGGTTTTCGAAACGTTCGTGGCTGTCCCCCCCCCCCCCCCCCCACCAAGCGTCAAACGGGAAAGGCGGACACGGTGAAAGATTCGCGTCGGCGGCAATAATTATCGGCGGCAAGGGTCAAGTGGCGAGTGTCGGCCTGGGCCGTGAAGAAGGCCGCGCGCGCTGATAATTGACATGGCAGATCGTCTCTGTGCCACGGCGCAGACGGACGGACGAAACGAGCGGAAGAGAGAAAGACGGGACGATGCGGAGCTGACCGTGAGTCGAAGCGGAGAGCTCGACTAAATGGCCGTGCGATGTTCGAGCGCGGCTTGAAAAGACATTCGTATCAATTATGGGAGGTAAAGTTTCAGTGCCCCGCTAAGGAGTCCGCCGCGGAGACAGAGCAGCGCCTTTCGAGCCAACTGGCCCGCTATATATTACCCAGCAGGGGTCCATCTTACCCCCTCCACTGGTGCACGCTGCCCTAACCTGCGCCCTCCAAGAAGAACGCCGTCTATTCTCCTTCATCCACCTCCTTATTCTCCCCGACCCTCTCCTCGCTCCCTCCTCGCCCTCTCTCTCTCTCTCCTTTTCTATTCTCTTTTTTCTTCTTCCGACGCATTTCTACCTCTTTCGTCCGTTCGTTCGTGAACCGTGTTTCTTCTGGCCGGTTTCTAGTACAAATTAAATTAATTTTCAAGGGGCCGACATTATTCTCTTATGAATTCCACATAGGGGCCGGGCCCCGTGACCCGTGGAATGGAGATGTTTTCACGTGCCGCTCACGCTCACGGGACGCTCGGCTACACCCTGGCCCGGCCGCCCATTAGTAAAACCCGCTTTCTTTCCTCGCTTTCTTTATACCTTGTTCATGAGCTCTATCTGCGCCACGGATCTCTGCCACGTCCATATTGCACGGGGATGGTCACCTTGGCGATAGTAGCGAGACGCGGTGTAGCTCGTGCCTTCTACCATTTTCACCGTCTTTCAACGTGTTGCGACACGAATAATTTTTCTTACGAAGTAAATTCTTTTTCGATCGTCGGGAAAACACTCGCAGCGTGGCTTGCGTGTTACGGCGTATCTGTTCCCAAAAAAATCTCTTACCACGGTAACCTTCTATCTAGGGTAGAACCTATCGTTCACAGCTTTCCACGAACAATTTCAAACCTCATCGACTGCGCAACCTCCCACTCGTCTCAGCCTCGTTCCAAGCGTAGAAAAACAAGAGGAAAAAGCAAGCTAGAAGAATTAATTTCAGCTCAATTTCCGATATCGGTCGTGCCTCGCCGTTGAATCGTCGAGAAGTCTGGCTTGAAATCACGTCTACGACCGAACGACGGGGTCAAACGTCGCGATAAGACGACCCAACGTGCTGCCAACGCCGAGACGATAAGCAATTTGTAACGTTCGGTCGAAACGGTAAAAAAATAAAGAGCGAGGAAACGGGGGAAAAAGAAAAGGAACGGCGGACCGGGGACGCGGGAAGGGGAGCGGAGGGTACGGAGGAAAAAAAGGAACCGTTCGGTTGGCAGCGACGTCGGCGAACAGATATGGAGCGTCACGGTCCCGTCGGCTCTTGCCATGATGAAACATAAATGTTACTCCCGCTTGTGTAATTCATGTCTAAACTATTTAGATAAGCCGTTATCGCGTACAAACGAGCCACAAACTCGAACCTCCACGCTCTCGCCACCCACCCTACGACGCTAACCCCCCTTTTCTGCCCTCTGTTATCCGCGTTTGCGTAATCTCGATCCTCCTTCTATGCGGCCGTCATCGTTTCCCTCGCACCTCCGTCGAATCGCGTCCGACGATTGTTTCGTCGTTACAGCCAGATTAGTTTCATCGTCGCGTATTATCGACCAACGAGAACTCTTCGGCAGTTTCTAAAGCGTTTATATCGCTTTGGTCTCGAGCATGCGTTTATTAAGAATTTGTATCCGATCGGACGCGGAGGAAGAGCAGACAGGTTTCATTATATTCGTGTTTAGTACGTTACAAGTTGGATAGATAATTTGAACTCGATACGCGCTATTTCAACCGTCGTCGGGGTAAGAAACCAAAGGAACCTCTTTGTCACGCTGGTGATTTCGTTGTGCAACGCGCGCCGAGTTATCGCGATCGAATGAATTTAGAAGCTGTTGCCAAAGCAACGTTATTTCCGTACGTATGAATAGCTGCTCTGAACTATCGCAGCTTCCGACCGTCGACCGTAATCGACTCGATGTTAGATACCCTTTTGATCGCGTCCTTATTCCGAGAAAAGTGTTCCATTTATTAATTGCAGCTGTACAAATTAAAATCAACATCTACCACAAAAAAAAAAAAACACATACCATAAACGACACTCGGATAAGTACTCTTCCTAAAATCCATTGATCGTCGCAACGAATTGACCGTGCAACCTCGCAGAAACCAACCAATCTATCGCAATCGTTTTAAGCAAACTAGCCCAGCTTTCTCTTCGAGCGTGTCGACTAGCGCGATCGAACGCCACGAAGAACAACGATCTTGTTAATTTCCGGCCGATGAGACGGAAACTTAATTAACTATCTAATAGGAATAGAGGAGGCGAGCGTTGAAGGAAACGCTTGTAAGCCGTACGGCAAGAAAACCGCGAAATGATGCGAATCAAATCTTACGCCTCGGTAGACGTTAATTACATAGTAACGTGACCGAGGCGCAAGGCCACAAAAACGATTTCGAACGAGCCAACAGCGATTTCCAGATTACGAGCGCGAACGAAAACGAGTTCTGCCGCGATTAATCATAGATCGATTTCCTTGCCGCTCGGCCACCGCTCCTAGTAATATTTAACGTAGTCAGCACGGTGCAAGCAACGCGGAAAGAAATCGAATTACACATCAACGATCTATCGATCTATCGATCGAATCTATCGACCGATCGATCGTTGTCGCTGTTCGACGCCGATATCCATGTAATTGCCAGCATTTTATTTGTCCCGTTGATAATTAATTGGGAAACATTGATTAGAGAATTAGTTAACTCGCGATTATCGTCGCATAGTTTGTAGTTTCGACCGATAAGAGCAGATAGATAAATTGGAAAATTAATACCGGAAGTACGTTCGAGATAAGCATGGCATAACTGTTGCCAAACAAACTGGAACGACGCGAGCGTTGCATTATTAAAAAAGGATTTAACGTTTTCAAAGTTCTCTCGTCAACGCGATAAGATTCGAGCTAATCGATAAACGGGGACAATTTTATCGTATCCGGATGCGGACAGTGAGTTTTGGATGCCGACAAAGCGAGTTTGCCTATCTAAAAACGTCGAGAAACGATGCCAGTTCGAGGCTGCATTATTAAAGATGAGCTCGTAACAATATCGAACCGGCAGACAAATTGGACCACCCTGGGCCTACCCCCTGGTGCACACGACGCGCTGTCCAAAACAAAAACCATCACCCAAGCTACCAGCTGAGATATCAAGATAACGACGATCCCGACAGAGGAGCTTGTCTTGTACGCGAGGAATTCGACTACACGATATTTTCGACGATTCGTTCGACCGTCGCGTCGCGTCGATCGATACACGCTACCCTGTAAGAGAATTCGTTCCGATTCTTCGACTTGCGGCCACGACAATTACCGAAGCACTCTTCGATGCAACGAGCAAAGAATCGTGAAATTCGGTGTTGCCATCGTAAACAAATATCCTTGACAAATAATAATTTTGCGTATAGACGAGATATCGATCGATCCTTGTTCGCCCCTTACATCGACTCGATATATAACTATATATATAATTTTCAAGCAAAAGAATTTGCAAATCTATAGGACTATCGTGGCCTTTTATCGTAACGTAGGTCGAGCGCCAAGAGGCAAATTAATTAAGTTGAGAAAATGAGGGGACTTGGAAATAAAGCCTGTCCGTAGTTTGCCAACTTAGTTTCGCGTGTAAGCGTCGAAGAAGTTGGTACGATATTGCCACGAGCTACGAGGACGCTTATTAATCGGCATCGCTAGAGCTCGATCACCTTGCGCAAATTACCCAGAAGCCTCGAATCACCTTAACCGGTAAACGAGACGCTAGAGATGCCGACGCGTTTCGCTGGCCGCGCACGTTCATCAGAAAACGCAGTCGGTGTTGATTTATTCTGAAACGCGCGTTGATCACCGTCCACGCACACGAGACACCTTCGCAAATTACGGAGGATCCCTTAATGATTCTCGGTGCACGCTCGGGGACGCTCGCAATCTCCCCTGATGACAGAAAGGTAGAACAGAAAAGAATGTTAATCTCCTATTCTCTACAGCAGCGTCTCGATTTTTTGCCCTGCTCCCAGCTCGCCCCTTCTGGCCTTATTTTTCGTGATTTATGACGCTTGGAAACGCGGGTCCGACTTTTTCTAGGCCGGTCAGCCTCTGGAACGGTCCAAAGGTCCCGGCTAATTTCGTAATACACCGATTCGTGGCCGCTGCTCGAAATTCATTAACGTCCGATAACCGATTGAGATATCGCCGCCAACGTTTTCCCTCGTTAACGACTCGCCCTGTCGACCCGTGGGCCGATCGTTTTTCTTCAACGATAATCCTGCTTATTGAATTTCTCCGCATCTCTCACTCCTTCCTCCCACCCCAGTTTTATTTACGAGACATCCTGTCCCCGAGATTTACCGATCACTGACGGATATCATTTCGGGTTACCGCGTACGATTGCGATGCATTACGAGTTACATGGATTCTTTTTCTTTGCATTCGATATTCTCTTCTTTGGGAAGTTGGTAAAACGGCTGCAAGAATATAAGGATAACTTTTAAAACTTTGTAAAATGCGCCAATTGTCTCGTTAAGGACTCTGTCCAATTTGATAATTACAATAACGGTTTAATCGACGGGGGACACGAATCGGGATACCGTAAGGTTCGTTAGTTCTGATGATTTAGGGGGTTGAAGAGTCGTTGGAAGAAAGAGGATGTCGCCATCTGGTCAAACAACGGCGAACGCTATCGAGAGAACGACCGATGAGGGATATCGTTTGAAACACGTATTGACGTCGGTAAAATAGGTTTCTCTGTTCCGTTCGCAACGTTGACTTTGGAAAACGTAAAAGGCGATCGAGTATCCTCGGTAGATAAGTCGACGAACGACTGACCACGTGTAACTGACGATTTCAACCGATAAGTTACTGCTCGAGCAAAGTGTACTCACGGAATGACGTAAAAACAACTACCATATACATGCGTACAAAACCTTCCCGAAACTTAAAAAATAAAATTGACTAACGCGATCAATCTCCGCTTAACATCCGATATAATTCGCATCATATTTTTAATACTTTATTCGATGTAACCAACTTTAAACCAATTTTAACGAAATCGATCCGAAAGGAATGATGGCAAATGCGAAAGATTTCTATCTGGATCGTATTATCCGGATAATCCCAAGTATCCGAAGCATTCGAACCACTTTAAGGGACCAATGAAAGTTGACGCTAAAAAGGATCGGAGTTTGTTGACACGAAGTTCCAGTAAGGTAATCCAGGGATCGGAGATATCCTCAAGTGGCACCATAGACACGCTTCCCTGCTTCTTTTTTCCTTACGGAAAGAAACAGTCAGAACGTGTCTTAATTTGACGTAAAGTTTATTAACGGCACTTTGACGTTCCGTCCTTCCACTTAAAAGTTTACAGATTTTTTCACGAAAGCAGAGACAAGACAGCGCTCTCGGTCCTATCCATCTTCCGCTGGGACGTAGCTTCGGAAAAACTTTCGTTAATTCATATCGGCTTGTGTCAAATAAACTTACGTAAAAATTATACAAATTATACGCAAAACATGTAAAATATCTGCGTAGAAAAGACAGGACGCTTTATTTTTCAGAGTAGAAATCGCACGATCCGTTGCTGGAAAGGAACAATGGCGTTAATATCGCTCCCGCGTGTCCGACGTCGAGAATACGGCGATCTCGCGTCGTGACGTTGACCAGAGCACGTGGATCGCTCTTGTCTTAGCATTTAAGTATCGAACAACAAATAGAAGACGTCGGCCGGCTATCCAATTACCCGGTTGTTCGCTACCGATGCCAGCAACATTCGTGGTTATAAATAAACGACGCGTAACGCGTCTCGCCTCAACCGACAATTAACCCACCGAATTATTACCCGCGTAATTAGTAATCGACAGATCGTCCTTCGAGCCTCGTAAAATTCCAGTTACTTCGAAGAAAATTAATCGCGGGAAAAATCGAGGCCAAGATCGATAAGATAGAAATGAAAGATTGCGACGGATTTAACGGAGCGTGAGTCGATCGATCTGTTGCAGGCTTGGAAAGAGCAGTTTCTAGGCTTAACGAGAGAAAGAAAAGGCGCAGAAAAAAGAGGGAAAAGAAAAGGCGCAGGAAGGAACGAGTGGCCAAGCCGTATCATCGAGGCGAAGTTTCTGGCAAACGTGGCTGCGTTTTCGGTTGCAACGCAGAAAATAAAAGGAGGGATGCGCCCGTCTAGACATCCAGATCCACGCAATTGTCTGGCTCGCTCGTGAGAAAACTTCCTAGCTCGCCTAACTTCAAAAATGCCCTCTCTGGACTCTTTCGACACAATGGAGCGACTGCACGTGACCCTCTCTCCCGACAAACAGTTGGTCTTTGCCTCCGTTTTCCCGATTTCTTGGCGTTTGTCAAACGGCGCCTGATTAATTAACAGACTTGGATTCGATGGATCGCGAGAATTCATTCGGACGATCGTGGCTAGACGAACGAATAAATAAATATTTCTCTGTATCTCGCGCTTCTTGAAATTTTTACTAGACAAAGATGATCTGGTACTAGGAATATTAACTCACCAATTGATTTATAAACTGAGAAAACCAAGTACGAAGCTTGAAAGATTTGATATCACCGAATGGAATTACGGATATTTGTCGCTTTCTAAGTAGAATTTTCTTCGTATTATTATAAATTTGTCTTCTTTATAGCAATCGAACATACGCAGAATGGTCAATTACATTTCTTTTTTTTTTTTTTTTTTTAATGGAGTTGGAACAGTTGAGAATTAGAGAAAGGATCGATCCGATACGCATCTATGCACTTGGATCGTTGCAATGAAAAGAGGGACGGTTTTTCGATTTGCCGCGAGATAGGCCACGAATATATCGTGATTCTTTTGTCAATTCTTGACAGGGGAACAACAAGACGGACGAAGAGGAAGAAACCTTCCGATCACTCTCATTGCCGAACGATGACCGTGTCGCGGTAATTATACGTAACTTTTCACGGTCGTTGATACAAGACACATGGACGATAAAAACACTTCTTCCGGTGTGGAAACGACCTGTCGGACTTGTCTACCGGTGGTGTTGTCTCATTGCTAGTCACGTAAGGGAGGGACAAGGAAGAGAAAGAGCAGATCCTAGAAACACGGGCCCTCATCGGCGGCATCCGACCCCCCACGATTCAGGAGGCTAGACGATACGGCAACGTGCGCTACGGGATTTTTCTATAAACCGTACACGGATAGTTGGCCATCGTGGAGGCCGCATGCGGCTATTTAGACGAGAGGCGACGGCACAAAGGACCCTTTTGTACGGGCCAACACGGCCAGCCCGTGTTGCAACTGGACACCACATTGCAGCGGAGAAGAGAGCTTCACGATCGCAAAGACTCGTTACGCGAGCACGATTCCGCGCGAGGAAGGAACCACTTGTCTTCTCGTGCGCGCGGAAATTGTTTCCCGTTTTCCGGCACCATCGCTAATTACTCGCTATTTTCCTAGATAAACGTCGAATGATCAAAGGCCGGAGATGAAGAGTTCGAAGCATCGTGTTTCATCGTTGATCTACATCGTATATTTTATACAGTAAGAAGATCAGCGATGACATTTACCGCGTAAGAGACATGGAAAGTAAAAAGAATTCTCGTAATACGAAGCAACGTGACATTATCAAATGGTAAAGAAGCTACGAAGAAAGAATGTCACTGAGTCTGCTATTTACTCGAATAGATGCGATCGTTCAATTTTCGACAGCGATCTTTCGATTCCACCATAAACGAACTACAAATGAACACATTACGAATAACATTATGAATAAAGACCCTATACTGTGCCGTCAATCTTACGTCAATTTCATCGGATCGAACAAGACTTAATTCATTAGAATCTGCACATACGCGTTATAAGTACATACACCTAACCGATCGACTCGTATCAGATTTCATTCAGTCTCGATTCCCGCAAAGTTGCAACTTCATTTTCGCGTTTTAGCGATATATTCGAACATCGTACGTTCAAATATATATTTAAATATCACGCCGAGAGATCTTGGAAAGTTAGAAGGGCGATCGAAACTGGTGCATTTGAGGTAGTCGCGTCGAGTAGGCAAAGATTGGAGGGCTTAGTAAAAAAAAATGGCCGAGATTTTCCAGATCTTTCCGGGGAAAAAGTGCACGGTCTGTGGAGTATTGTTTAAAAATCGAGCGACTTTGGGGCGCGGTGGCTTCACACGACGCAAGCTCTCCAGACGCCGGCGCCGCTTTCCCACAATTAAGAAGGCGCCTCGGTATCTCTTGGCGCCTACCATGCATCACACGGCCACACATTCACGCACGCATGCACGCACGCGCCGTCTCCGTGTAATTCCGCGTACTTTCCACGCGTAGAATAATAAACAGCCGTCTCGGTTGGCAAGGGTTGTCGGTGGTTGCTATTCGTTCGCGAATTAACAACGAATTCCGGAGCCTCTTAAACCAGACACCATTGATATTCAATAGCTGTTTTGCGAGAGTTGTAAGCGCAGAGTATTCGGCAACGAACGTTTCTCGATCGACGATTTTTTCCATCGCTGTCGAATCGCGCGTTTACTCGACACGACGGATCAGATCCGCAGGCTAAAAAGACGTTACCCGTTAGATTTAAGCATCCGATTCAACTGGAATCAAACGCTTATTAAACGCGAAATTGTAGCACGCCAGAATAATTTACTTATAATTCTCAACGAGAATTGGTTGTAAAATTCTTCCTCTAAAAGTCTTCCAAATAAAAAATAATTGAGCGTTCGAATAACGGATCGTAGAGAATTTTGCGGTTTCTCGATGAGAGGAAAAATTTGAAACATAACGCGCAGAGTAATTAATTTCTCAGTCGGCGATTTTGTTGAAAACGAAGGCATTGCGAATATAAATTGTCAATTGGCAAAGCGTCGTCGGTGACTGTTTTTCGTTTGCGAATCAGCGACGAGTGCCGCAGCTCCGTAACGAGACAGCGTCGAAACGAAAGGTCTGCTTTCGAAGAATTTTAAACGCAATCTTCTCGGAAATTTTGTCGAGAATATCGTCGATGATCCGTAGGATATTGGACGATAGGAACGAAGAGTACGATTAAGTTTTTCAAATCCATCGACGAGCGCGAGAGGTTTGCAAGAAAAAAATATACAAGACTGGATGGTGCGCTGTTTCGGAAATTACACAAAGGACCAGGTAGACCGATCGAGACTTAAACAGGCCAATTTTTCGAATTCCAAATCTTTAGGACCTCGAGCGTCAAGGGTTCAGTGTGTTCCGAAAGACGCATCTGGTGTATGTTACTTTCGACTCGTCGATGTCGCGGGCTCGGGGATGAACCACGAGGATCTCGTCCTGCCGTCGCATCGGCCAAGAAAAATGAATTGTTTTGTTTTCATTTCCAAGCCCGTTTCAAACCCGTCCCAAGCCCGTTCCAAGCCCACCAGCGATCCCGTCACGAAATCGATACCCCGTGATCGCTATAACTTGTCACCCCTGATGAGTTTCGTTCGTTAAAAAATTTGACAGATATCGTAGCTGCAAAAGAAGAAGAAGAAGAAGAAAAAGAAGGAGAGGAAGAAAAATACAAGCGAAACTTTCGAGGATGAATAAAAATTTGTGATTCGATCCAAACGTCTTTCAAAGACGCGATTAATTACCGATAAATTTCTGATTTATGCAGCACTTTTGGTCGATGGATTCGAGTTGCGAGGTAGGGCGACTACTGGCGAGACGGTAGAAGGCGGTAATCACGCGAATCGAGATTTAATCGCCAGTTTTAGAAGCCTCGTTCACGGTATGTCTGGATTGGTTCGATTGTTGGAGCATAGGCGGGCCTTCGGTCTTCTCCTCCGCCCCAACGTTGGTCGCCGCGTTATGGCTGACCCACGGCAAAAACCGATTTGCCATCTCCTTGATCGACCCCGCACTTCCGATCCTCGTAATTATCATGCGACGCGAGGATGAGTCGAATTTTTTTCACTCAACCGAGCTCCGACCGATTCTGTGCTCCGATACTTTGCGTACAGACGAGGAAAACACGCTGCATGGAATTCGATGTTACCGCGCGTCACCGACGCTCCATAGCTTGTCGTACAAGATGCTTTTGTATAAACGTTTGCCAACAACACGAGCTCGGTAACCGTACTTAACCCCGAAACTGTATTTAGGAAGTCGTAGATAGCCGGCTCCCAATGACATTCGAGAATCTCGTAAAAAGGGCATAAAAAAAGAAACGACCAACCATCGAAGCTCACCCCTAAAGCCTCTCTTCTATGGAAACATCGTCTAAACAAGTAGGAAAAAGGGCTGGAAATATCAGAGACTACCGTATACGATCGATTAAAAGCACATCGAAACTCACTAAAGTGAAGCGAGACGAACGGGAGGAAAGCAATTAACTCGATTTCGTGCGCCCTAAACTTCATCCCCGAATTATGCAGTTATGAAAAAAAAAAAAAAAAAAAAACAAGGAGGAAGGATCTCCGCTCGAATAGTTTGCCTTTCGTCGATTATCGCAAACTGCCTGCAAATTATTCATCGACCCAGAGACAAATTAAAATCTCCAATCGGAGGACGCGACCACCCCGTAGAACCGATGTTTGCGCTGCTCTACGAGGCTCACGGACGTGGTGGGAGTGTGCTGGTAAAAATCAGCCGCGCTCACACGCACACCCACCTCCTGTTCCTGTGTGTGGACCACGGAGGAGAGACCAACACTTGACTCCCTCTGTCAGAGCAAGTCACATTGTGCGTCTGCCCTCCGGCCTGACCGTTCGACCGTGGCCATCATCCCCCGAGAAGGCGATCCGCGGGCGTTCAAGGTGGTGCTCGCGCGTGTCCACGGTTCCAACGAGTCGCCCGAAATCTTTATAGTTTCGTTCGACAGCCCTTGCCCGTAACGATATCCTTTCGCGACATTTCAAACGCGATTAACCCCGCACGGTGGACGAGAAAGTTGGCTCGAGTTGTCATCGGAGATTACCGTTAGTTGAAGTGGACGACGGTTGAAGAGTCGGTGGTTGGAAGCTGGGGAATTATCGTTGTTCGAGCACGTCGTCCGAATGTCGTAAAACGTTTTTTAGCGAGTTTCATGGCTGAATACCGGGCTTCTTCTAAACGAAGATCGCGCGAGTTCTTCGAGTGGCACCGTTCTTTTGGAGGACAACGATGAAATCGTAGAATTTGTCGTCGACGAGCAACGACGAAACGGGATTTTGGTACAGATCGTGCATGTGTTCGAAAAGTGACTGTTTTCACGATCGAAGCATCGGAAAGTGAAGTTTGTCGTTCGAGTATTTGCAAGAGTCGTCGACATTGCTCGAGAATGCGTTAGAATGTTGCCTTCCTCGGTCTCCGGAACCCCGTTCAGCGTCCGCGACATTCTCAGCGAGGATCAACAGCTCGGAATCATGGATTGCTACCCGTCTGTCCACCATCAACATCAGCTTCAACAACAACACGTGCCTCAGGAATATTACGGTTATAATATCGTGCCGGACAACAACTGGGACGTGGAAAAGTTCAAGGAACAATCGATGCCGACTTATCCTCACTATCCTGACTTGGGTCACGTTCATCAGTTGAATCAGATCGCTGCTCCGTACCAGGATCCACCGGTTACAGAGGACGGTGCGTAAGATCGGTGTATATCGTGTCCGATGCTTTGTCTTTGCTTCGCGATGCTCCGATGTTTTATCATCCGTTCGATCCATTTTCTAGCCATACAGTATCGGCAATGTTTTACAGGTAACGTGGTTACATCGAGCAAGACGGAGCTGCGAAAGAGTCAGTCCGGCAAGAGGACAAAGAGGAAGCCGAGGGTGCTATTTTCTCAAGTAAGTTTCTGTATCGTAAGAAATAATAGTAACGATCACGGACATAATTTTTACCGATAATTTTAACACAATAATTTAAGCATAATTTTTTCAATGTGACACTTCGAATAATTAAATTTCCCAGCAAGACTACTTTCGTTGAAACATCCCCCTGCTAGATGCAGTTTCGTTCGTGCTTCCAGCCCTATTCGAATTCCGTTAACCTCGACCGAAGATTATCACCGATTTCTTACAGAACCAAGTGTACGAGTTGGAACAGCGATTCAAGCAGCAACGATACCTAAGCGCCCCAGAAAGGGAACTACTGGCTCAAACTCTGAAACTGACCAGTACCCAGGTGAAGATCTGGTTCCAGAACCGACGGTACAAGAACAAACGCGCGAGGTTAGAGGACGCGGAGAAACTTCAAGCTCAGAACGCGAAGAACCAGTCTCTGAAGAAGATCCACGTGCCGGTATTGATCAGAGATGGTAAACCAAACATCCAGGAATCCTACAATCCTTCGTACTGGTCCAACATCAGGCCAGAGCTCGGCGTTTCGATGCAACCGGACTTTCGAATGAACGAAATTCGACCGAGCCCCGAATTCAGATCGACGAACGACATGAGGATGGACACGAACATCAGTCCCGAGTTTAAAACAGAAATCGGCGCCGATGTCGCCGGAAAATCGAGTCTGAACGAAGAGATACAAGCCGCCAGACAACACGTTCTCGTTAGCTCGGATTTCCGAAATAATTTGTCGACGGATCCTCGAGCTACGGTGCACGATTGTCACAGGCAAATGAAAGGGAACGCGAGTGGCAACGAAGCGGCGCCATTTCCAGATTTGAAGAATATTTCCACGGAGAGTAAGATCATGGTGAGCGACGGAAGACCGGTGATGGACGTCTCCAGCAGCGATTACGGATTCTCCAATTACTTGGGTCCGGCTAACTACCAGATGCAGTACGTCAATTACATGGAACAGGTGCCTATGGACCAGAATCTACAACGATTGTGGTAGGAGAAGATTTCGAGATTTCAATGTTCTACGCTGTGTTCTCTCTGTTATGTATCAACCGTGTCGTTCGATCTTTGATCGAGTTAATACACAGTAAGTTTACGTTCGTAGAAAAATCGAAGCAATTTTTCGAAAGGACGCGATTGAGCACGCGGAGAGATCGGAAAAGCTGTATTCCATGAAATTAGAGGATTTTGCGGTTCAAACGAAAGTGTTTTACGATTAGGGTTCCGCTTTCGATTCGAGTGCGTCGCAGCCACAGCTTAGATGTTAGGAAATTGTTCGGCATCGTAAGTGAATCGAGATATTTCGGGTATTATTTTTGTAACCGATGGTTTCGGCCTTCCGTCGCTTATATCGCTAATCTTTCGGACTTCCAAGTATAAGTTATGTTCGTTGAAGTCAAGTTTCTAACACTTTGGTAGTCGAAAAGCGAGGTGAATAGAAAAATAAAAAACAGAAAGTCGGACGATTTATCCGCAAGTCTCCGATGCTGTTATCCGCAAGAATGACGGTTGACAAAAAATGGAGAATCGCGTGACAACGTTACCAAACAGGTAGCCAAGGAGTAATCGTGGCTGGTGCGTCTTTTAATCACCGCGATTGCGATAGCCTTAAGTTCGACATAGTTAGACTGTAAGGCCTACAGGCAGCTGTATTTCATTTTCTTCTTGTTTTTCCCTCCTGGTTCTCTTGTAGTTAGGTAAGATACTCTCCCCTTCGAAATAGTAACGCGCCGCTCAAGAAGCCCGAACGGAAATTGCTTCAAGTGGCTTTTGCGGAAACATCAGTTACTTCGTATTCCGCAGACCTCGCCTTTCTCGTAATTCTATTTCTCTTTTCTCTCTCTTTTATTTTTTGTCTTTTTCCTCTCGGTAATTCGGTTCTTTAATCCGTCGAGAATACATTTACAACCGGAGAAATCGCGAGAACTTTACTTCGATTATCGCGCAACGATCGTTTCTTTCGGTGGAAAATCTGCGATGCTACGCTGCACTTTTGTACCAAAGTTCACGATTGATTGCGGCAACAAGGATACGAGAAAATAAATAAAACGAAAGAAACGACTAAATCCTGGAATCGTTTTACTTCACCTTAGCCACCGTTCCCAAAGTAAAATACTCCTTTTCTAAAAATATCGACGCATCGAAAGCGTTGCTCTTGCCCTATTAAAAAATTCCGACATCGTGAGATCGATCGATCCTCGCAAACGTTGCGCCAAATTTCAACACGAATCTTTCTATACGCGCGGTTACGGCGTTTCGCCGCGAGAAACATCGTCTAGGTCGATAAAACAAAAATATGGCGAAATGGCATTTATAAATAGGTGAGTTCTGACAGCTTGAGCGAAGCCATGGGTTAGCTTTTAGGTTATCGCGCGAGCACGACGGGTCATCTGGCAGTCAAGTGCCTTCGCATAGACGATTCATCGTCGGCGTAATCGTTGTTCATGGTGCTACCGCCGCCATAAAGGACCATGGGAACAAGCTGATAAAAATGTCGCTGCCGATGTTGCAGCCGGATCGCGCGGTGTTTCCCATATACGGCCTTTCCACCTTCCACGACTAGCCCGAGACCACCCTTCCGAAACGGAGAGTCGGCTCCGCCCCTGGCCGCACCTGCAAAGCACCTGCCCGCACTTGTTCCTCGAGATCGACTTCCTTTCGGTGGACGTGTTCCAGATACGCTTCGTCAGGCATCCGCCTACGCGTTAATTTTCATTCGATAACGGACAAATCGTACGACGAACAGGATTTGATCTGTATAATACACGGAAACGATTAAATATCTGCGAAAATATGAAAGATTCGAGAAAACGTTGTAAACGAAGGTTGGACGGAATAGTTAATCAGTTCAGACGGACAGAGCTTGAAAGTTCTTGGCAAGATCGAGCTCTAAAATGTCCTTCGTTGCGCGTTGCATTTGCTTTGTCGCGGCTCTCGTGTTTTTCGTACAAGCCATCTTTCGGACACTCGTCTACTTTTAAAATTACTGATGACTGTCTTCCACATACACGCCTATCTATCTGTCTATATCAATCGAAAACTGCGTCGTGGTGGCGTTTGATTCAATTAATAAAAAATAAAAATACGACAGAATCAAGCAATTTGCGAACCAAATGGAATTCCTTCCGCGTTCCCAGCCTGAATTCTGAAAGCCCCCATTAGAAGGAGATCGTGTGTATTCGCATAATCAATCACCGCACGTTAAACTTCGAAACCCGATCCTATTTGCCTACGAACGGATAGGAGGCATCGCAGTTCGGTGAATATCCATGGAACGCGAAAGGGAACACAAAATGTTGATGCTGTTCAAATAAAGACGGGAGTGCATATGCATAGAACGCGCGGCGAATCGTTTGCATTTATTTAGAGACGACCGCGTTTATCCTCGACTCATTAATCATATCCTATCTATCGTATTTCTTTCCTTCTGCTAACTTCGATGGAGTATATTATTTCAACGAATATCGAACCGACGATCGAAAGAACGTGTAATTGCTTGGAGTAGAATTCTATTCGTAAACGAGTGGAATTCAAAGATCGTTCTGGTATCAAGTTGAAGTACTTCTGGATGGATAATGAAGTACGAACGCGCATTTTAACGATGCGAAATATGACGTCACTGACAGCTAATTATAGCGATGACGCTCGTAAACCGAGTGGCACAGACGATTTTGTACTTTTTATCCTTACTTCGAAATATATTTTGTTACACCGACGCGTTAAAATGTCTAACAACGTTTCTGCGATTCTCTCTACGTTCCGTTACATGCATAATTCTTCGTGCAAATCGTTTGTAGATGATCTGTTATACCGATGAAGGATAAGCCAACTTTCCGTAATATAGATATCTGTATAATCGGTCGAAAGTATAGCAGGAACGCTCCGAGATCACGGACGAGATACAGACGAAACTTTATCATTGACTAAATATATAGAATAGACCTGACATTCGATGCCTTTTCGTGTGCCATATGTTCGCGTCTATCCTGCTTTTGGTCAACGGCCGTACTTCTATCCTCCGTCAATATCGGAGACGTTCGTCTTATCGACTGCGGTAAAAGTATTTTAGAGTTATTTCATCGGGTTCCCTTTCCAGCGCACTCTATGTCGTTCGCTCGAAAAGAACAACCTGATTTTTGTTAATATACAAATCGAGTCAATTTATCACGAAACTACTCGGTTCAATTTTATTGCCTTTTAATGCTCGACCATTAAAGCGTCGTTCGATAGATTATTTGTTACATTCCCAATTTTGCTATTAATTCGAACGATTGACAAATAATTAATCGGCGATCGTTCTTTAATCACCGGTCGTATTACGAAGAAAATTTTGAGTCATCGGAAATAGCCTCGCTGTCATTCGTCTTTGAAATGCTCATTAATGCTAGAATCGGCCGCTACAAACGGCCGAAAATAGTACCGATAAACTAGCCAATCCGCAAACTACCGGAACCATTAAAAGAACAGGAGTTTCTGCTGTCATCTCGCCGTGGCACAGCAATCAACTCGCCTAACAAGCGATATAACGTGTCCTGATTCTTGGATTTTGGTTCGGTTATCCAAATATTAGTACGTACATCTTCCACAAAAAGAACCTGCGCGATCCTCCAGCGATAAACTAATCGGTCTAAATCGATCCCTCGATCGGAAAAGGCTCCAAGCACGATATAAATACCGCGAATAGGAGAAACAACTGAAAAATCAACATTCCATCTCGCAAGAGAGATCTCTGTCTCATCGAACCTAACGCGAACTTTTCGAAAGCTTTCGAAAAACAACGGCGGAACATCACGAAACAAAAAAGCGTCGAGTTTACGGGCAGCATCTCGGCAGAAAAGATTCATTGAGCAATTTCCTCGGCTTAAGGGGCGAGACGTAAGGGGTGGCGAGAAAACGCAGGACTCAAAGGTAAACGCAGAGAGGATGAAACGGGAGGAAGAAGTAAATGAGCGAGAGGCAGTGGCGGCAGCGTATACTAAGCACTAATATTACATCTCTGGACTGACAGACGTGCGGACTTTAAAACCCAAGACTAACAAACAGTTAGCAGTCATCCGGTCTTCTTGTTTTTATATTCTTATGCCCGCCCATAGAGCGCACGCATCGCTCCCTCTCTCTCTCTCTCTCTCTCTCCCTCTTTCTTTTTCCCTCTCTTCGTCTCCCTTTCAGCTCCCAGAGATCTTCGTTACTTTTCGTGTCGTCGAATGCCAGTTAAACGCCATCCACGAATTTCCTGTCTGATCTTCGAGGAACCGGCATCTATATTCTGCCCTTGGCGTTTCGCGTTTCGCGTTTCTCCACCCTTCCGCAAACCATCCGCGTCTCGACTTCGGCGATCTAACTTCGTACTTTGGCAAACACGACCAGATCTCGTTCGGATCTTTACCGATCGAGACGTCTTTACCGATCCGAGGGACGCTATTTATAAAACGCGTGGTCACAGCGTGGGAAACAACGACTTTGGAACGGTCACGATTGCAGCGATGAAAAGTGGCTGGAGCAGTTTCCACGGATCGGAGGTTGCTCGATCGGAGCGGCCAAGGCGAAAGGAAATATCCAAGTGGAACTCGTAAGAAGGCGAATCGCGGGGGCGAAGGTAACGGTGTTCGTACGGAGCGGGTAAGGAGGGGCTGCGGGGAGGGGGAGGGGGAGGTGGTGGGAAGGGATGGCTGTTCTCGTTCGAGGGTAACTGAAATAAGGTATAATTTTCCGCGCCAATTAAGGTCTTTAAGAATTGCGACCAATTGAGCGGGAGGGTCAGGGCTTAGCTCTAGGGGAGAGATGTACCGACGAAGTCCCCCTATAATTTATTATTGATTAGATCGAATCGAGAAAAAGAGAGCCGCGACCGTACGGAAGACCGTAGTCCGTCTTCGAGATCGCCGTCTCCGAGGCGGCACGTTCTCCGTCTATCTCCTCTCTTTGCGAGCCTGGAATGGCTAATAGGGAAATGGCGGACGTCGTTTTTCCGGTTCGATTACCCGTCACCTGCTAATTGCCGATCCCTGTGCGCCGATCGATCCCGCAGAAATACTTGCCACGAGGGTGCCACTTTTAAGAACAGGGACGAGCTCGTCGACTTCTCGGGCGACTTTTCGTACGCAGTTTCTCGTTGCCCGCGATAACTCGCGATACACGAATCGTACTCGTGATCCTGATCTATTCGTAGATCGATCGACATGTATGTAGCGGACAATCGCTTTCACGCTTTGATCGTAAATCGAAGAATAAAAGTCATCTATGCGTCGTTCGAAGGCTCTTTCTAATAACTTTTCAAAGGACAGATATTTCTAATAATTTCGCTCTTGATAAGTAAGAACGCGATCCGTTCGAAAACGATTAGTCGGAGATTTTTTTTTTTTTTTAGTCGAAATGAAACGAACCAACGAGGAGAATTCCAAGAAATATGGCGGAAGGAACGTGGAATTATTTCCTCGTCGATATCTGGAACGCGCGAGGCCATCATCGGATCAAGTGAGGCGTGATCCACGCTCCTGTGGTTCACACTTAATTAAACCTCCATAGGAACTCGGCTGATAGCACGTGGCGGACAATGCTGCAAGTCTTTAGCGGCGATTGTTATGTAAAGCACACCCTATATATGCACCGCTCGTCTCCTCTCGACTCGATACGAGACGAGAAGTACGTACGAACCGTAACCGTCTCTATCTACCCACATCCACCAGCCAGAGTAACTTTTTGAAAGCGTTAGACACGATTCACGAGCGACCAATTGCTTGGATTTCTCACCTGTGAAATACCGATTTTATATTGAAAGAGCCAAGCCTCCAAGCAGCTGCAACGGTCGAGAGAAACAGGGCACGCGTCACCGTTGCAGAAATACGGACAATTTGGTTTTAAGATAATCGAGTCTGCCAAGATCGTGATATACAGCCGGACGCGTACAACGATGAATTTAATAATCGTCCGTTTCTTGAGAATTCCATTTCTGCCGAATTTTGTCGGACGATCGTTGGAAAATACGCGGTAAAAAATATTTCACGATCGAATAATCGCGTTCGAATTGACTCTAAAGCATCCTAATTGCAACTACTCCAGCACCTGCGATTTCTACGGAAATATTTTCCCACGCGATCACGGACAAACGTCGTTTTCAATAAAAACTAAACATCTAGAGTATCGCGATATTTTCGAATTACCTCGACCTTACAAGTATCTATATAAAAGCGAAGACCAGCCCGGTCCGTAAGTTGGACCCTTCGATCGGAGCTCACGTTTGGTGGTTCGTCAAGCTCAAGGATAATCAAAATTTCCCAGCAACCTGCACAATGGGAGAACTACTTGGAGAAAGTAGCTTTACTTTCGCGAAACGAGGACGCGATACCTGAAAGAGTTTCGCTTGGTCGCAACCCTTCGCTATCCCCGTCACCCCCGTCGCGGCGGCCGTGAAAAAAAGCGGCGGAGGATCCCACTCCGAGAGCTGATCTCTCGTCACCTCTAGGCCGAAGAGCTTCTAGGAATCGTCGATTGGCTCCTGGGGAAAAGCGACAACGCGGCCAAAGTCGTGGATTGGTCGTAGGGCGAGGCTTGCGTCGTGACGGAAGCCTCGTCGGGCGTCCCGCTTCCAACCTGGACCTCGTTTAAAGCTCCACCTACGCCACAACCCGCGAAACTCGAATTTAACCTACACCACGAACTCGTTTAAGCCGGCGAACGACGTTATCGCCGCGAATTTCGGGGTTGGAGCGAAAGGGTTGGAAACGGGACTGGAGAGAAGATAAACGAGTCTGTGGTGGGAAAATGCGATAGAACTTTATAACATATCGCGACGGCCTCGAAGAAATACCGAAATAAGATCGAATGGTCTAGCAAAGGATAAAGATCACGGTTTCGCTCTCTGCTAATCGCGCGATCTTGTTCGGGCAAGGTCTGTACAGACACGGTTTATTCCACTGTACCGGTACCAACCTGCGACGAAAGGAAGTTATAAAATAAGGACACGTTGAAAAAGCTTCGGCAAAGAATAATCCCTGTTTAATAATCCCTGAAATACCGTTGATGCAATTTCGAATCATGCAACAACCTCCGAAAAGACCGATCGACCATTCACCCTTGGGAAGGATTTCACTGCCGCTTCCCGTTAATCCGTTAAACGTTCTAGGATCACCGAAGTGACACGTAAAACCCGTGTCCTGAGCCTGGAACTCGATGGACAAGGAAGAACGAGTGTCTCGTCACCGATCGACGAGAGTGGAGGGATGTTTGGCTGGTGGGGGTGGCTGGCATAGAAGGGGAAGATGGCGGGCGTGGGTGGAAGGGAAGAAGGAAGCTGGCGGCGAAGTGGCCGCGGACTAATTCGAAAAATAAGTCTCCACGAGCGACAAGCACACTTGACCGAAGCACGCTCGCCGCGGAAGGGTGCACGCGGCCCTCTCGAGCGCTGCCGAGTGACAATTAATAAACGCGTCGCGTCGTTTCAGCGCGATTCTTCCTCCTCTGTACGAGAATCTGGCCAACGGGTCGGCCAGTCGAGTCGTGGCTACCATCGAGCGTGGACTGGGTAGAAAAACCTTCGATTCGAGTCGGTGACGAGGGTTTGCTGAATAGAGGATCGAACGAAAGAGAATAGAGATCGATCGGGCTGGACCGCTGTTCGACAAAGGAATAAACCGAGGTAGTGAACGATGCCGGAGAAACGTGGCCGATGAAAGTGCGAAGAGGATGTGAAACGATGGACATCGAACGAATACGATCGTCGAACTTGTGAAAATATAATATAGGCAAAAGACAAAGTGTGCGGGAAATTGAGAGACTTTTCTGGTAGGAAGGTTCGAATAGAACTGTCTGTGGAAAATCTAACTCGATACAAGAGAAAGTAGGAGAGATGTCGGATATCGTGGAAGACGATAAACGGAGCGAAGCTTCCCCGAAACCGTCTCAATTAACTCCCTTCAGTATCGCCGATATCCTCAGTAGAAGAACCTCGTACACGGAACGACGACCTTCGGAGTCGGAAGAAGCGCAAGCTATAGCATCGTTCGCGAAGAAATCCCATCAACGCGACTACGATTGTTTGGAGAACGGCCATAGGGAAGTTCGATCGGAAGATCGTAATCAGATGGCCAGATTCTCGAGGCTACCTTCGCCGGATCTAAACGTGGCCCGCGAACTGGACATCCTGACGAGGAACCTGGTCCACGCGAATATCTCCAACTTTGGAAATATTCCACACTTGGCTCAGGGAACGTTCAAGCATCTGGAGAGCCTGGGTAACATGGGTGGTTATCAACCGGTGAAGGATTCGAGGGATTCTTCGCAGAGGCAACAGGACGAGGCGTTGGACATGAGCAAGAATAAATATTTGGGTGAGCGTTGATAATTGCAACGATATTGAGATCTCTATCGAACGATTCTTAACCGTGAGAATGAAAGCTGGCCGTCCAATCTACGGTCGGATCTACTCGTTTCGCGCGATCTCGTAGAGAATTTGCGAAACAAAGTCGTTTAAATTTTCCACGTCGAATCTTCTCTTGGTATCTAACGACGGGTTAACTAGAGGTAAAATTACGAGGTCTGCGATCGGCTCGCTCTGTCTATCGATGGCCCGATAGTCTGATAGAACTGAATGAACCGGAGGAGAGTAGGGAGTCGGGTCCACTTAGAGTGAAAATCCCGAGGCCGCTTCCCTTCTGGGTGATCGTGTGTCTGCCACGAGGATGCGGACTTAAGAGATCATTTAGGTCTCCGGTATCCTTGTAACAGGCGAGCTTTCAAGGGTTTTTTAAGTTAACCCGAGCGCAGATAACGTGATCGAATGTAATTTTAGTAGCATAAGTGGTGCTCGACTACGGCAGACGTCACAAGTGGCCGGCCACTCTGCTTCTTGCACTTGTTCGATCTCTGGCCACACTGTTGCTCTGTCTTGGATCCTCAACGATCCGTGGATCACGGTAAAAAACAAATTTAGATCAAGGTTACCTAGATCGATCCTAAAGAAATCGCTTTCTCTACCGTTCGCTTCGACTTCTTCATCCTTCGAGACTCGTCGTCGTCGAATACGTCCGACGACCCAAAGCGTTAGCGATCGCTCGATCGCGAGATTCCTTCTCGATTCGCCAACATTTTGCATAATTGAAATACAGCGAGATAACGAGAGGCCGGTAATTAAGTAATTCCTACCTAAAGCTGTTTCGTACGCGACGATCCCTCGCTTGTTCGCCGCTCGAGAGGGTTGGAGAGGAGCAGGCACGACCTGGCACCGTTTCAAGTCTCACTCACGAAATTACGAAGTCCCCTGATTTCCGCCACCATGCTTTCGAATCGCTTAATACGCTAATGGATAGGATATTCTTCTGGCAGTTTCTTAACGAAACCTCGTCCCAAGTAAAACAACTCCACCCCCTTCGATATTACCATTAAACCGTTGAATCATGTCGGACGTAGACGGAGCAGCTTATTCGAGTCATCTTCGATCACCTTCCGATACCTTCCGATACCTAAAACTGTAAATCTTGCGCGAGATAATCGAGTTTGTCGTGTATTATGAGACGCAAGAATTATTACGAGCCGTGTAATACAACGTTTCGCTTATCGCGAGAATCGAGTTTGTGCAAAGAATTCATCGAAATGATCGCGTCTACGATTCGCCGGGCAAAATGGGGATATAACGTTTCGTTTGATCGAGGTTTAACGTGACCATATCAATTTATTTGAAAACGATGAGCGGCCGCTTCGGAGAAGGTGCACACGAAGGGTCATCTCTCGATGTAATCGGAGTGAGAGCAAACGGCACTTGCTGCTCTCGAACACTCACGATGTGGGACGCGTAGGAGATGTTTGACGAGCGTCAGAGGAGGGACGCATTAGCCGGACGAGATGGCACAGAGTTGACGTCGAAAGTGATCAAATATAGATCTCTCTAAATGCTTCGAGTCTCCCCATCGGGCAGGCTACTGCCGATAAACATTGACGCAGGACCCGGGCTACGGACGAAATAATTATGATGTCACACGAAACTGATTTTTCAGCCTGTATTTTTCTCCGAGATCTCAGGCTTCTCTCTTTCTTCGTCTTGGCTCGTTTCGACGTTCGTTCCATGTTTGCCGGATACATCGGAATAGTGTTTTATTCTTCGAGCAACGTACGACTTTGACCGCTACTTTGTTTCTTCTTTCTATCGTCTTTGTTTCTCTTTTCTCGATCTTTCTACAGAGGCCGATGAAAATCGGTGCAAATTACTCGGTACGATCGATTGGCTTTGCGCGTAACGACGTCGAGGGACCAACTGCCAGTTGAAAAAACTATGCGAAAGAAGTTCCAATCTCAAACAATCTCATCGATCGAATCTTAACTTTTACAATTGGGAGAACATTTGTATCGCCAAGACAGAAGCAAGCACGATAGCTACCTTCGTTAATTCATCTACCTGGCTCTTCTTCCTAATCGTTATTTTCGATCTGGTCTTCGACTGTATCATATTCCGCTATACTTTCACCCTCCTCGTATCGTACGCTCAATGTCTCCTTTGTCTACACCCCTTTCCCCTAAAGTGCATTTTCAACGCAATCGCCGAAACACGCAACACCCCACTGATAAATGACAAAACTGCGAAAAGAGACCAGTTTCAAGGTAGCGCGTAAAATCCAACAATAGCCCGAATTCCCAGCTAAAAGTTTATTCTTTGGCTCGAAGCTCGAGAAACGGAATGACCGTCGGCAAGGGAGTAGAATTTTCGTGGAGCCGAAGGGAACGCGATTGCACTCCATTGCAACCGGTTAAACTTAGAGGAGAATTACCGTGGAACAGCAGCGTAAACATGTCGGAGTAGCGAGTGCACGTGTTAATGTTTGAACGAGACATCAAAAGCTGGCGGAACTCTCTCCGATCGTTTGCCGCTTCTATGGCTGCTGTCCGTGGATGGTTACTCGTTCGTTTCTCTATCCAACGTTTCCTCTCTCTCTCTCTCCCTCTCTTCTCTCGTCGTTGTGTAGTGGAAACGTTTGATTTATGATCGCGATAGATCATCCTTTCCCGATCCGCGCGTTTGTTTACACGCAAATTTGGAGAAGCTCCATCGTGAATTTCTGTCTGTAACTCGAGTTTGTTTCTAACTAGAACGATCAACCGGCCGATATCCTCGCGAATATCCTCCGGTTCGATGATCATCGTCGCAGGTTTTTAACGCTTGTGATTTTGCAGAGGACGGGGAGGAAGACATGTTCGAGGCGCAGAATCACGGACAGAATCTGCAGAGCAGGAAGAAACGTAGCAGGGCGGCCTTCTCTCACGCCCAGGTTTACGAATTGGAGAGAAGATTCGCGGCGCAGAAATACTTGTCGGGGCCCGAGCGAGCGGACCTTGCGCGAGGACTCAAGCTGACCGAGACTCAAGTCAAGATTTGGTTCCAAAACAGACGGTACGATGATACAGCGTAGTCGATAGACCGTGGATATTTATGCATTTACGATCAATTTAACGGATGCAAATAATATGCGTCGTTAAACCGCTTAAAACGATGGAAAAATCGCCATTTTAGGCGGAAACGTGAATTTGCATAAACATCCGTGGTCGAACAGTTAATTTCTCGTCTTTCGACGCGGATAGTACATTTCATTCTACTCTGTTCCGAAATCGAACATTCGCGACCGATTCGATCGTAACCGCGTCTTCGAATCGGACAAATACGAATTCCAGTATCATAGGATGTTAATTAATTTGCAATTTGTCGACGGTCCAGGTACAAGACCAAAAGACGACAGCAGCAGGAGCTAGGCGCGCTGGTTAATTCCGGAAACGCGAGGCGCGTGGCGGTACGAGTGCTCGTGCATCCGGACGAGCATCTGAGGGGATTGCCACTTCGTGGTTCCGGGCAACTTCCCGGGCAAATGTCAGCCCCGCAAATTCATCCGGCGAACAAAGCGCTCGGCGGTTTCCCGTACTACTGTCTCCCCTATCATCCCTTGCTATGCCCGCCCCTTCACTCCACTCACATTCAGGTGCAAAACACGATCGCGCCGGACCTCGACCCGAGCCAGCTGGCGAAACTCAACGACGAGAAGTAAGGCGAAAATTTCGCCATTTCGCTAGGATCGAAAACGAAAGCGTCGTTGGTTGATCGATTTGGTCAACCGCGGCTCCAACCTACCACCAAGTCGTCCAGCGTTCATCGCGTACACCTGTCGCGTTATCCTTACCGAATCAAAGTTTCCAAAGAAGTTTTAGATCGTGTAATTCTCGGATCGCGATTGAGCTAGTCCGTTTCAAAGTGCTCGATTCTCTCGCTACCTTTTTTTTATCGATGTTCTACTTGATCGGCGAAAGAAAGAATAGATCTACGGAAGGCTGTTTTACAACGGTTACCGGTTTTTGTAGCTGTAGCTATCGCGTTCACTCTGTACGATCTTAATCCGGTCTACCTTCCGACGTTCTATGCGAATCGAAAAATGTCGTCGGCCGAACGAGACTATACACGGGTGTTAAACGTACCTCGATCGCAATGTAAATTTAAATAGCCGACGTTCTCGTTCTCTCCGAATGGATACGAAGCAAATCTCGTAATTACAGTCACTCGCACTACCTACTACGAAGTAATGGTTAATGGTTAAACGAGCACGTTATCGATTAATCCACGTAGTGTCCGAGGAATTTACCGTACGCGTTAATTATAAATTTTCTTATAGATATATCAGAGTCTAGGACGAAGGTCGTGTAAATTAGCGTGTAAATAACTGTATAAAATGGAATCCCGAACGGCATCGGTGAGTGGAGTATTTATTTATTCTGAAGCCGCACGTAACGATAGAAATCTATCGCTGTATACGGCTGTCACGGAAACCACGAATAATATCATTTACTAGTTATACCTCCAAATTCCACCAACTTCTTTTTAGCGTTCAAACGTGTCGCTGTATTCTGTTTTGTTACTTTGTTTGTACTTAACCAACGTAATTTCCTCGATATCGGAACTGCGTCAAACGCTGTTAAATTTATAAATTTTTCGATAGAGAGAGAGAGAGAGAGAGAGGGAGCGTGCATGCGTGTGTGTGTGTGTGCGTGTGTGTGTGAGAAAGAGAGGGAGGCAGAGAGCTCAACAAAAGAGGAAATAAAGTAGAAACATTTAAGAAACAAGCACGTGCAATAAAGTCGATCGACACTGACACCGATTAATTATAGTGACCGTAATGTAAGACGCGCGTCGAGCCAACGCTCCGATTGTTTCTGCGTACGTACATATGTGATCACACAGATCTATTCGAAATATACGTGGTTCATTAAAAAGAGAGAACAAGCGTATCTTCTTGCCCGCAACACCCTCCTTGACGAGTCACTCTCTCGAATGTCTACACGTCGAAGCTCCATGAGATCGTAAAAACTCGACGTGCTTGACCCGAGACATCTTCCAAAGAAGTAGCTCCTTTTTTCCGGGCCGCTGCTTGCGATCTCGTTTATGCTCGTACGTTCCTGAGAGCAGCGTTAAAACGTCGGCATTTTTTTACTCCTTACACGAGGACTCGCAGTTAGCCGTTTAATTGTTGGAAAAATAAAGAAACATTAGGAACGACTTACTCCTCGAAACGCAAGTTCTTTTTACGATTCTCAAAGTCGCTAGAAGAGGACGATGTAAAGAATTTTTTGCACGAATCGGAGAGTCCGGTTAAAGGCGTAGAATCGTCGACAGCCATATGGAGGAAGCTCGAGTTTTGTCAGTTCTAACAGACGTATAATTGGAAATCGCATTGGAGAGGTTTCACGAGCAAACGGTACGCGTATCCGGCTTGACCGGCTTGACCAGAACAAGCGTCGATTAAACCGCGCTCGCGAAAACTGAGCGCGCTATCGGCCCTCGAATGGAAGGGACTTTCCCATAAGAATTTTAATAGCTTCGTCTGGGTGGGCCCGACAGACATCAGATATGTTTATTCAGACGCGGAGACGAGCAGACTTAACCGACGGACGAAGGAAAAAAGACTAGATCTGACACTCATCTGTTATAAACAAAGGAGTTACATTATCCTGGTTCAAAGGGTCTTTGCGGCTCGTTCTCCTCGATCTGCATGAAAATGGAGTGGATGTTCAAAAGCAAAACGCCGCTACTACGCCGGTCACGATTTTCGAAGCTGTTACGCGCAAAGACTTCTTACGTTATTTTGGAAAATCGTAGAACCAAAGCGAGGGTACGGAATATTTTTCCAGGAAGGAAGTACGACCGTGTCCGGAGCTTAACTCGCTCGACACTTTCCTTCGCGAATCGCGATAAAAACTTGAACAATCGTCCTGGGTCAGGAACAAGGGTCCTGTCGCGCAACACCACGCCTTTATGCCCTTTTTTTCAAACGAATAGCCAACACCGAGCCGACGGCGACCATCGTAAAACAGAGAGAAAAGAACGGAAGGAATTTGGCTGCAATTAAATCGTTCAGCCGCGAGACCATCAATGACAAAGTTGACTCGCAGCAACGACTCGGCATCGGTTCGTAAGATGGATTTTATAGTCGTTTCTGCAGTCCATTACTGCTACGTTTATATAGTCTTCTAAACATTCGAAAGCCATAATGCTCTCGCGTTAAACGAAGCCTTGTGCTGACACGCGATCGTAACTAGTGGCCCCAACTATTCGGGATTACTTGTGGTTTCCATTAAGAAATTAACGCGGTCTATTGTATTAGACGGAATAATCAACCTTCGATGCGGTCCAAATCGAATCACCTATTTTTGATGTTGCTCGTTTCGATTTTCGAGGGAAACGCCAAACGAGAATATTCCGCGATATATTCATTACGCAACGCATCGCCGACTAGACTCTGTTATTCGTGCGATTTCTTCCGAGCTTTCGTGGTAAATGTGAAAGATACTTCGAGAGAAAGAAAGAAATTTCGAGAGACGTTCACCGAGAGGAGCAAGGTACTCCGCGTTACTCCACGCGACGAAGAAAAGGGTAGGATGTTATCGCGAATGCCACGGAAGCTCGAAACAATTCGCAACATTCTGGGAAAGAACAACAAATATTCTTCCTACGAAGCACGTGTATACTTACGTCGAATTCTACCACGAACTCGAAACGACTGTTCAAATTCCTCGATTCACAGCCTCGGAAATAGAGAGGAGACTTAAAAACAAGATCGCGATTCCACGCGAAATTACGCTACACCGAATTCTGCAAGAATCACAACTCGCGATCGTCCTCGGCCTCTCTCGGCTCGCAAATTCCACGATACGGATTAACATCGACTCTCGCGTTAGTTGTACGAGACTCTGTACGATCGTTCGACGGAGGCCGAGCACCGGAGTACTTCGCTCCGGAATTTCCTTGATCCGCTATAGAGTAGAACGAGCGAACAAGCGAAATATGGAGAGGGAGAGAGAGAGAGAGAGAGAGAGAGAGAGAAACAGGACGAGGAGAGCACTGGGATTCGAAACAGGAGTACGTAGTCGGTCTAACGACACCGGTGGCGGACTTCTCTCTCCCGAAACAAGAAAGGGACGATTTGACGCTCAATCAACCGACGAAAGCTAATTTTCATTAGCTGTTAATAGCGCTGAACGGTCTTCCGGCTGTCCGACCGTGCGCCGCGCGGCCCCTTTTCACCCCTTTCAACCCCTTTCCCTGGCCTCCGTTCCGACGTTTTCGACCGTCTGCGAACGAAGTAGTCGAGACTCTCTGCGTCGAGGTTGATTCGGAAAGACGCAAACCGTTTTAAAAATATCACCGTCGCGAGTTCGTTAGCGCCGGAGACGGAGGGTAATTAGACTTGCTGCGAGCAGATTGCACGAGACGAGTACCGAGCGTAAGAAGAATACCGTTTCGTTATCTAGTATATCGGTATCGTCGAAGATAACGGCCGACCATACATTTTCGTTACAACGAAATGGAAGCTCAGAGTTCGGTTAGCAACGATTTTCAAAGGGTTTCACGAGGGAGTACGGTACAGGGAGAATTTATTTGGCTAGATGGTAGCTATTATCAATTTCATACGAACCATTTCAGGACGGAACAAAAAATTGCGCTTTTTTGTGGGGACGAGCAAGCCGCCTCTTACAATAGCCACGAAACAGGAATTTAAAAGTATAATCGGCCTGTGAAATGCCTGCGAAATACTTTTCATCGGGCTCGGCCAAGCCTTTCTCGCCTTCGAATATCTTTTTACGTAGCGCGAGAAATCGTCGAAAAGCGAAAGACTAAACGATATTTACGTTTACCGATCGATCGAACGATCGTCTAAAAAGCGATCTTCCATCGGGTAACGATTACGTTGCAACGACCTAATAAAGATGTTTCTGGACCGTCCTCGTAATTTGTGCGAGAATAGGGGAACTTGTCACCGCGTTTCCAACGCACTCGACGAAAAGGAATCGCAGTCCCCTTTAACCTCTTCAATAGTCCGCGTGACACTCCGGTTCCTGGGTTTCCTTGGCAACCGTCCCGATTGAAACGCGTGTCAGAAGTCACGAGGTCTGTGTGTAAGAGAGATGAAAAAAGGAAGGCGAGAGGCCGCGGCCCTAGAGACGACAAGTGGCGGCAGAAAATCTCAAACTTCGAACCGGCAATTCCATTCGCCTTATGAGCAGGCCGCGTGCCTGAATAAAAATCAGCCCGACCTCCACGTCGGAGGAACGTGTCGCTTTGTTAACTTTGTCTTGACACGCCAACAACACGTACAACGGCACATATTTTTAAAAAGAAGAAGAAAAAAAACCACCACGTACTTCTCGATTTCTAACCGGAAACTAGTACGAACATCGTGTGGTCATCTTCTTCCGCACTTTTATATTCAAAAAGACACGTATTTTAAGAAAAGTCCAAATTTTTAACATCCACGATACCTTATCGATATTAAAAATCGAAGGTAAAGTACCGATGATCGAAGCACCCTCTGGCAACCAGCCCCCTCTCGTCTATTCGTTATTGGCCGCGAAAACGACAAACTTAATCGGCGAACGTCAGAGGATGGAAGCCACGGAGTTTGGTCAGAGGGACGGAATTTCAAGTAACGAGACGCGCGTTCTAAATTCGCGGTCGGATCGAGACGACGAGAGAAAGAATCGGTCAAAGAACGCACGGATCATCGAGCGTACTACAACGATGCTTGCTCCGGTTGCACGAACGAAGGAGTCGTCCGAGAAACTACGAAGGAAACTGTTCCCTCCGGCTTTTCCGGCATTTCAAAGAAGCAATTTACCGATTTTTCGTGGCGAAGCGACGTCGAGGAAAATTGGCGCACGACCGGCCAATCAACAGCGTTTCATGCAGCTCCGCGGCTACGAGTTCGGAAAATTCTTTCGCTCGACTTTTCCCTCTTTTCCCTCTTTTCCCCCTTTTCCTCTACGCTCCTCTTCCCTGACACAGCAGCCTCGAAAGCGTCCACTTCTCGTTGGTAATTTTGTTGAGAATTAAGCGACGATTTCTGTAGAGAAGAAGCCTGGTCTTTGGAAAATTGAAAACTTCCCCGCTGATTCGTGGGAAATTTAGTGGTTAAATTTTCAAATCTTTCGTATTTATCTTTTTATCTTTTTTATTTACGACTTTGATCGTTCATCGAAAAAACGAGGATAGTCGAGGATATCGCAAACCTAACGAGAAGAACGATCCTTTAGTGCATCGTTCGTACCTTTTGAACAAATCGTTATTTCTGAAACGTCCATCGCGCTCCAGGACTCGATCCACGACCAACTTCGTTTTATTTTCCGCGTCGTACGAATCTAAATAATTAATTAGTCGCCTAAATATTTCCAACCCCATAGGCCTTCGTCGATTGTCCATCTTCTTAGCTGTCTCGTTGCGCCTAATCTAGTCCGTATTATTAGGAACATGGCAAGTCGACCGTATTGGAAGAATGCGGTCAAAGGTATCAATCGAAGTGCGCCGGTAGCGGAGCAACCTCGATCGGGGCTACTTTATAAAAACCGTTCATCAATAGGTCTGGGTTAGGTGGCCACCTATAAATAGGTCTCAAATTACTCTCGCGAGGGCTCGCGTTAGACGGCGGGAGCCGGTGTTTTAGCAGCCATTTTGGAAAAATAAACGACATAGCCGCGTAGGAAACAGATGACTCGGGCTGCGGATGCCAGCCTCGTCGCCGGAGTGACAGCCGCCGCTCACTCGATTGTTTTTCAGTTTACGTTAACGTTTCGTTTTCCTTTCGATACGGTCGTTGAACGAGAGCCACCGGCGTGCTCGCCCTTTTATTGCCGTTCCCGCGGATATATCGGGCTCCTCGAGCCCGCTTTCGACCGAATTATTTGATTTTATGAGAGATCTCGCTCACACGCATTCCCGCAAGCCGCACGCAGAAATCGCGGCAAAAGCAAAAGGATAGCGAGCCGTGTTTTTGCTAACCCTTTCGTCTTCGCTACTGCGACTAAACGGGATCGAACGATGTATCTATACGAACTGAACCACCGACGGTCGACTCGATTTTCAAAGTTCCACGACAGACCGTCGTTTCTTCGTTCTGTGTGCCTGATTTCCACGAACTAAACAGTTTACACAGATGTGATAATTACTCTGAATGCCTTCAACGAATAAAGAATTTATTATTTATATGAATTTCTGTCGAACGAGACTCGATTCGACGAATGTTGTCGAAAAGTAGAATCGTCTTACCAATCAACGAAAATGAACGAGAATTACGAAAGCATAGTTTCACGTATTTGGAATTAGATGTTATTCCATTCTGTTACCACGGCCGAAATCTCACGATTACGTTTAATTCGAATTCCAACCGTTATCGACGTTGCGATCTTATTCCGTAGCCGGCCGATAACATCGGAGACGTGGCAGAAAAGCGTATCGAACGTAGGTAAACCACTCGCGTCGCGGTAATCTTTAAATAAACGTCTACGGATTAAGTAGATTTCTGTAAGCGTTGGGCAACTGTGAAAAGTACGGTGGACGACGACGTCGATAAACTAGAAAACACGTTGGTCGCAGCTGTCGCAGGTTTACGCTTACAGGGTAGCCGGTAGATGACGAAGTAATTCCCCCAGCCTATTTCACCCTTTCACCCTACTACTAGAACGAATCGTAATGGCCCATAAATCCTGGCTTTTTTTCGTAGGCACCGCTTCTTTTTTCTCGTTTTCGACGGAGCGAGTGTGAATAATCGAAGAATTATCTCTCCAGCTCGCAATTAGGCCACCACGGAAGAAGTCTTTTTCCCGGAGCTATCGCCTCGAAACCGATTCTCCCTTCCGAGCCGATCATTCGCGTAATAACCTGTGCAAGCTTGCGAATTATCTATCACCCTTTTTTACCTACCTTTTTTACCCTATTAGATATATACACGGAGCAAAGAAAAAAGAAAAGAGAGAAGAAAGAAAAAAGGACGCGAATAAATCGAAAAACCGATACTTTCAAAAATCTGCTATCTACCCGTCATCCGAAAAACGCGTTCGTCTATCTCTCGGACAAGATGAAAAATTCCGCGAGTTAATTAAATAACGACCGGTTAGGCAACTTGCAATTAGTCGATAAGAGGATCGACGAAAATCGTGGTAACGTTCGGGAGAAAGAAAAATAAGCTACAGCAAGCAATTACTCGCTTTAGTTAAGTGGCCACGAGGATGCCGTATCTACGAGGAATCTGAGTAGAAGAATAGGAAGTGGTTCATCGATAGGCGAAGGATCCTCGCACGTTCGGTCAGGCCGGTCGTGCAGACCGCTAATTTTCCTAATAGATTAAGCATCGGAAGAGGTTGTCATTTGGCTGGCACGCTAAGTGAGCTCGAGCAGCGTGCACCATTGTTTCACAAACAAAAGACGGCCGCTTTGCGAGTCATGGCGGCGTTCTTTGAACGCCCCTCGGCCAATCGGCGGCCGCCTTTAGCGGGCGCCAAGTACAAAAGAAACCGGCCGGGGATGATTGAGATTTTCTATGTGAATCGCTCGTCGGTGATTTCTATGCCAACTATGTGTGCTTCGCGCGATAGAATCGGATGGGAAACACCGCGACAGATTGGAAATAATTGCAGGGAATAAAGGAGAGAAATGGCACGGAGATCGATGAACGTTAGGAAAGTGGTGAAAAAAGACCACCTCGAGGAGATCGAGATCGCGTCGTTGCGTAAGCTACGACCTGATAAACCACCACCCTCTTGAAACGCCAGTCGGTCGCAAAGAACAAGAAACCTGCCACCAACGCGATCGGCCCAAGAAATACAAACTTACCGTGTTTCGTGAGTGAACCGCCACTTTTTTATCCGAGGATCGATCGAACACAAAGAAAACCGAACGACGATTCTATTCGCGATTCGCAGGAATAGAACGTTGCGCGCTGCAGGTAGCGTATCGATGAAAAAGAACGGTTTACAGTTACGAGGCAGAATTTTCGAGACTTTTGTCGATGGAATAAGATTCACCGATAGCTAGATCTAGAAAAAGATACACCGGGGCAGGGGAGGCAGAGTATGGTCGTACTCGACCTATCTTATTCCCGAAACACTGCTAGAATCTGTAGGAAAAGAAACCACGACCAGGATTCAGCCGCGTCATCGACGGTTCCTTTGGTTGGCCAGTTTTTCAAGCTCGCCCACCATCGGCCTTAAAGGAGGTCCCGAGATCGCTAATTGATTAATCATCGTCCTCCTCCTATCCGGCTCTTTTCGTTCCTCCGCTTTTATTCCTTTTGTCCATCGTCGTGAACCCACCGCATCAGCTTGTCCTTGAACAAGAATCAAGGACGATCGTGCAAAAACATGGCGTCATCCTTGCCCTGGAAAACGTCCGCTCCTTTGAACTCGGTCAACGATGCGACAACATCCGGTAGCGATCGACCAGCGCTAGAAAGAAAATCGGCTACAGAAATTCCGGGCTACACGCTCGCCTACCTCCACGGTGTACCTACCTCCACGGTGTACCTCCACGACGCGTGATCGACATATAACATTGAATTTTCATCGAGCTATAACGGAGGCGAGGCAAATGGCGCGCGAGCTGCCGGCAACGAGCAACGATTTGCATTTTAAATCGGGCCAGAACGCGCGCCAACAGGCCCAGCTACTCTGCAATTAGCACGATAAGATTTACAGCTTCGTGCCGCGGATCGCGTTGCCTCTCGCGCGGAAAGCGCGGCTTTATCAGCGACGAGAAGATAAAATTCGACCACCGATCCGGCGATTCCGTAGCGAAGCAACGCGATCTATCTCGGTAATTAGCGAATGTATTATACACCGTGATCACGGCGGGAGAAGCTAACGACGATGCGAGACAAGGAGAGACGCGTATTTTTCTTTCGGAGCAGAAGAAAGGAAGACTGGTCCCGCCGCGCCGGTCCGTTTTAAAGGGACTTTGAATTTACGCGCGCATAAATTTCGCTCTAGCTTCCAGCTAGTAAACGACTCGTTCTTGCGTTTCGTTATGTTTCCGTTTGCGGCTACCGCGTTTCTGGGTTTCGGAAATTTAGCTCCACCTCCCTCCAAGTTCTTCGGCTGGTTCTAAAATCGAGAATGGCCGATACTTGTACGTGTCTGCGACGTGCCTGAGAAAGCCAGGCACGAGTGCTATAGTTTCTGGAACTCAAAGTCTTTTCGAGCATTTCCGAATAATTTTTCAACGTTCGAACGATCGATCGACTAGAAGGCAAAGAGAGTTTCTCGTTTTCGAGAAACGATCGTTCGACGAGCAAACGGAGCGTTCGATCCCGCTCGTTCGTGGTTTCGAGAGACGCGGTGGTAACGGGCCGAGTAACAGTTTCAAGAGCTAATTAAATCAAAGGTTGCCGCCGCGGCTCGGTAATAAAAGTAAGAACACGTCTAGGGATATGCATTATAGGTGGACGTAGCAATCAAATAAAAAGCTTTCAGGACGGAGATAAACACAATAGGCTGTTCGGTGTTCCTCGACCTGCCGATCCTCCGACCTGTCGTAAAAACGAAGATTCTTTTAATTAACGTTAAAAGGGAATCTGGAAATCGCGAGGTCACGTAGGAAAGAGAGCAAAAATCCGGGTACAACGTTCTAATTCTAAATTTCTATTCCTCCGTAATAGCAAAAACGTAATTTGCTGAAGCTTTTAAAAGTCAGCTCGCCGGTCGTTCTCTTCTCGATGCTCGACGATGATACTCTCTTCGTCTTCGCTTTGTAAACGACTCAATCTCACGAAATATGCAGAGCCGCGTGGCTAGGCGAATAGCGTCTGCTGTATTCAGGCTTAATAGAGATTCTCGGTCCACTCCATCAAAGATATTGTCGCTAATGGTGTCCTTCGTGGCTTTGCGTCGCCTCCAATTCGTCGATCTATCTCCGACTATGCGCGCTGTTATCTTCCTCCGACTGTAACGTATGTCGCGCCCGTTTCGCGTCTTGCTGTCGCGTTAGATCGATCGGATCTTTCGAATCTCAGAGTTCGATCGTTGATCCAGCCGCGTTGAAAACGGCTCGAAATCTGCCGGTGAGACAAAAGGGAGACGAACGAGGTGCAACAATCTGTCACGATGTTTGTCACAGGCGACAACGGCGCGATATTTGCCAAGGCAAAAACGAAAGAATCTGTTAACGACTTTGAAGAACGAGACTCGACGGTGGAACGTTGGCGGGCCTTAAACTTCTGATAAGCGCAAAAAACGGACTAATTTCGTGTCGTACAAAACATCTGTAAAACCAACATCTTTAACGTCTTAAACGCGCCTAAATTTTCTCGTTGACCTCTTTTTACTTTACGAATAAAGTAGCGAGCTGTCGAGGAACGTCGTGACTGCTTTTTCTGCAAGGAAAGCGCAAATACGAAACGAAATAGCGCGCGCGATTCCACCCGCGCTTATTTCTTGTAAAAAGCCGCGTAGGGAGATGTTCGCGGAGCAGCAAAGAGAGCGTTCGTCTCTATTTAACGGGAAAATTTTTTTGGCGATGTCGCCATTCTGCTTGGCGGCACTCCCAAGTCATAGTCGTTCGCAGGGCCGTACCTGGCGAGCGACGACGACGCCTGAGCGTGGCTTTTCGCAGAAACAGCCTGATACAGACGTACACGCAGCTTCCAGAATTCCCGTCTCGACGATTTCCGCAGAACGTCGTATGGGGAGCCGACGTTGCCGAGCTAAACGGACCGATCTCCCTCTCTGAACGACCGCGAGTGAAACCGTGTTCTCGGTGTCTCTCAGAAAATAACGTTTAAACGTCCATCTTGAAAGATCGTCGGAAGAGGAGAAGAAAAAGAGCGAAGCTTTAGCGAAAATTATAGCACGTTAAAGCATAGAAGAATAAGTTCGAAGTGGACAAGAGTGTGAAGAGGTACGGTGATTTTCTGAAATTTGTAGCCGCCATTCGGAAATCATCGAGCTCGTGCAAAGTACCACGGTTCTAGGCGAAGGTGTTGAACAATAGGGAGGGGGGGCCAGTTCGATAGACGATAATTAACCGAGCTACCGAAAACGAGCTGATTATACAAATACCTTTGTTCCTCGAGAAAAGGTAGTCTTCGAGGGTGCTACCGAACGCACCTTTCGACGACGCCTATCGACACCGATAGACATCGTCGCATCTTCGCGCTTCTTGTTCGCTAAACGGTCTGCTACAGTCGCTGAATCGTTCTGTCAATATACTATGTCAATACGCTTCTTTCGTTTGGATAATAGAGCGACCGACGACGTATTCGTTAACAAAGTAAATTTAGAATTTTAAAACGGAAGATTCCCAATTCCCAGACTCGAGTCCCAATGCTCGACGATCCTGATCCAATATCGTAGCGATATGCGTCCGACCGAGAAACCAGTGTATCGGAATATTCGGAATATGCAACGGGTAAGCAGCGGAGACGAAAGAGCACAGAGTCAAAGGTCAACATGGTCGCGGAAAAGGACGAGACGGAAGAGCAAGAGGGGAGAAAGAGCAGGACGAACGGGAATAAAGACACGCAGAGGCGAAGAGGAGGAACAGGGAGGAAAAAGAGGATGCCACTCGCGGACTTACGAGCCCTCGACCGACTGCGGCCTCGGACTAATGATCGAAGAAAGGAGCCGCCTAAACGACCCGTGTCCTCGGGTGTTAGGCTCTCCTTTGGCCGAGATTCACCGAGGAGTCCCGGGGGTTCCCTCGTTACCGACTGCCAAACTCGGCCGCGTTTCCCACCGATGCGACGGGATTAACTTTTATGTCTTTACGAATCCCAATTCATTTTACGATCGAACAACGCTCTTAAGACCATAGAGGTTTAATCGGAAACCAAGGACGATGATCGTTGCTCGGAGGGTAGAGCGTTTTCTAGGTAGGATGCTTCGACGTCGCTCGATCGCCACGACTTGTGTACACGATAACGCGTAATGTTTATGTTCGAACATAGTTGATCCGACAAGCTGCTGTAAAATTAGTCGAACGCTGGGCCCGATCGAGAAACGTCCCTCTATCTTTGCTCGTATCGCGAAGATAAAAAGCGCGTTTTGAATCGTTCCACAAATCGTTTTACAAGTCGATCCTCTGGATATCAACGTTGGATCGATCGGACGCGCGATATAATAGACGTATAATTTTTCGAGTCGAATCAAGTTGAGCCGTCGTTGGCCACGACTGACGAGAAAACGAACGATACGAATTAGAAACGCTAAAAACGGCAAATCGAAAATGCTGCTTAAAAATCACGCTGGCCGCGTGTGATTCATCTCCGAGGTCGGATCGCAGAAATCATCGATCGTTACTACGCAGGAACCGAGGGGACATGCAAGCGGCGCGGACGAGGTATAAGAGTGGCCGCTTTCGAACGGTACAGGTGTATTTACACGCATACGTCCGACGATTAACCAAACGAGACAAGGGTCTCCCGTATCGAACACTATCTACCCAATATCGAAACATCGCTGAGCGATTTCGTCCGTCGTGTTCGTCTCTCACCTTCGTCCGTCTCCTTTAACCTCACGCTCCGTTCCAACTCGCCATCTTCGTCTCGACTCCAACGAGACAGCCCGCTGTCATCTTTATCTCGCCAACACCTTGTCCGTATATACCGGTCCTTGTCCTACCAATAGGTCAAGCGCATGCGTATTATCTCTAACCCGTTCTCTTCCCCTACTCCAATCATCCCTACCATTCATCCCCTGGCACTCTCTGTCCTTTACGCGCTCGCGTCCCGCGCATGGCGCGTGTAATTTTCACGTAGTCTCATCTTCGTCTGCTGTTCGCGTCCTCCTCTATACGCTGCCTAATCGCGTACATCTATCTTCGTCCAACGGCAGCAGCAGCCGGACGAGCGAGCCGACGCGATCGTTCGCTCTTTCTCGAGCCCGTGTCGGCGCGGATGAAGGAGAGCGGCACCCTTTGAAGTCCAGTTGGGAGCCAATTACACGAGTCACACAGGGCCGCACGCACCGCGTCTCTACCGCACCGAAAATATTATTGCGCCCGCGCCTCATAGATCGATTAAAACCGAAAATTATGATTGTGGCCGCGCGGAACGAAAGCTGGAAAAAGGGGGCCGCCGGTGCGGTTCTATGCCCGTGGAGGGGATTAAGCGCTTAAATTAATTAACGATCGAGCTGCTCGGGGCCGGCACGGAAGCAGATGGACGTCGGGATCGATTCGTGGATTATTGTACACGGCCGCCGGATTTTTCACCGCCACTCCGCTACCCGGTCGTTTTCTATATATTTTATCGCGTTTCGCAGTCCGAGATCCGTGACCAAGTTAGAACACGCGGGCATAAACACGATTAATAAGCACGAACGCTGCCGTACTTCATTAGCTAATTGCGTTTCGCGATATTTTCACCCCGGGGACACAGGCGTTCGTACGGCGCCGATTAATTTCCCGCCGATTCGTCAGCGAGGAAACCAACTTTGCTGCTTTCTCACCTGGCTAATAACGCCGCGTTCGATCGATTACCGGTTCGATTACGTTGATTTTACACGTTTTACAAGCCCATCGACCTGTACACGAATTAGAAACGCGTAACAATACCTTTTTCTGATCAATTACGACGCCATTGAAACGCGATACAGCTTCCGTCCGACGTCGATTAATCTTTCTCTCAACGAGAGATTCAAATCGAAGAATCTTGTCTCTTCTCGCGCCAACGACGATTAAAATTGCACAAAGGAACGTTTCCTTCGATCCGACAACGTCATTCAAACATTGCGTCGCGTTACATCGCAAATTAAAACTATCGCGTACAGTTCCTAGTTCGTTACATCCCAACGACCAATCTCTTCGCGTTACAAATTCCGTTCGCTATAACGCATCAACGACTCCAGTTGTTGATTATCGGTTCGATCGCAACCGATTAGTGGCTCTTTTGACAAAGTGCGCCAATATCTATGCCCGTATCGACGACTAATTGGAGCAGTCGTCGCACTACGACTAATTGGAGCAACAGTCCCTTACACGCTCGTTGTATCGAACATCGACGTATCGTTCCGTAATAAAGAATCCTTGTCGTTCCGTAAGTAGTAAGTACTCTTTTCTTCATCCCCCGATGAACGATGAAGATTCTCGCGTAGCTTGAATTCCACCTCGACCAAGGCCGTGTAACACGGTCGACGACGCTCTAACCACGAATTAATTATACGATATTCGCAAACGGAAATAAAATCAGAGAACAAGAAGGGTGCACCCTCCCGCGTCGGCCTGCGCTCTCCCTGATTCATTTGCCCGCGTCATGCAACTTTGCGATTCGTCCTCGAGCGCATTCCTGGCGCTCCCGTCTACCGTTCCCGCGAAAAGAACACCCAAACGTTTAAGCACTTTGATCCGCTGCTTCCACCAGTGTAACAAGTGTTTCAAACTCCTTCGAAACCATCCAATCGGCTAACTTCGTATTATTTCCGTGCCTTGGTTGTTGGTCGAGTCCACGACATTGCCTATTATCGCGTCCCCTGTTTCCAACGTTTCATTCGTAGATTTTTTCGCAGTTTCTTCGACGAATAACCAGGGTGTTCGAAGATGCACGTAACGCACGTAAGATTTTCTATATGGTATACGCGTACGTTGCATCTACGCGTTTCTACCGATTTCCAGTCGTGAATCAAATTCCTCCAACTTTGACGCAACGGTTAACGACAACGACAAACAAACGAACGAGCTTTCGCGCCGAAAGGCGACCAACCGTTTACGATTCGCCGCTCGCAAAACGATCGACGTTGCTGCATTCGCAGATCCGATGGCACGCACGCTCTAATTTTGAACTATGGTCGTTCGTGGAAGAAATGTTTGACGGTAGGCCAGAGTTTGCCGGGTAGGCCGAATCGCCGTTCGGGCACATCGCCGCGCAATAATCGTAATGAACGACAAATATTCATCGCGGTCGTATTTCAATTAGTTGCTACGGCCGGATAACAGCCGCGATCTGAGATCCGATCTATGACCGGTTGCTCGCTTCTTGGTCTAGAAAGCGACTCGTGGCACGAGACCAATGATTTAGAAAGTACGTAACTCGTTCACCGATAATTGTGACCGTAATTACGGCACGTATTAGCGTGCTTTGCATGTGGTAATTTCTGTTTGGTCGATTCAATTTGTTACGCGATACCTGTTCCAGTAATTAATCGTCCAAAGTAGAGGTTATTTGTATCATATTTAAATTTATATCGATAGCCGTGATAAAATTATCGTCGGATATAGAATAATTGGCCGAGTCGTTGTTATCTCGATCCTCCAACGATATCAGAGCGAATTATCGGTAGCCATAAAGGTGTTCGGATGTTAATGGCAGGCCGACTGACGAGGAATTTCCAGTTTACGTTCCCCTTCGAACGAGTTCTTCTTAACAGCAATAATTGTGTTTCGTGCAAAGAAGCCTCGCTTGTCCGCACGATAAACGACGCGGCCGACGAGTTACGTTTGCTTTCGATACACGAAGCGTCGATTCTTAAAATAACCTTCGCTCGAGTCACACCCAAGGCCTTCGTACATCCGACTTAAAATCACGGTGAATGAAAAACGACAATGGAAATCCATCCGCTTGAAACCGTGTAAAATTCGCGATCAAGCCCGTTCGATCGCTCGTTGAAACCCAAACCCCGACTATGTCCCTGGAAACGGAACCACCCGAATGGATCGCATGGGTCATCTGGCGTCAAATAAATCCACGAATCCGGTGGGTGGCGCGAACGCGACCGTGCCGATCTCGACCGTGCGTTGCACATGGTTCATCGAGATATACGACGTAAACTCTTTCTTCCCCCATTTCACTACCTCTCACCCTCTTTAATCCTCTGTCTGTCGTGGTTCCGTGGGTCGGGCTCGCTCCTCTTCCTCTCGTGGGCCTCGTGGTCCCAGGAAGGACCACCCACCCAACCTATACTTAGCGAGGTGTCGGCAAATTGAGCTATAGATGCCGAGGGTAATGCAACAGAGGGGTGTCCGGCCATTCGTCCAGGGTGGGGGATGCGCACGGTGTGGACCAGCATCGTCGATACCATCCGGCGCGAGGTTATTAGGGACCTGGACGGCCTGGTCGGGCGGTACACGCTGCCACCACTAATTTCTTACAGCACCTGGTCTGTTCTTTTACCGCAAAAGACCGAGTCTGCCTTTTCACAGGATTTCGAGACGATCGCTAGTCCCTTCGACACCGGTACCTGTCCCTATTGCCTTATTGCCCGGCGATGAGAAGCTCTTTCTCTTTTGCCGTCTATCTGCTTCTTTTCACGCCGTTACGGCAGGAAATATTTTGTAGGACGCGTGTTGCGTCCGTAAGCTGCTGGATATCTACATCGACGGCGATAAATCACGAACAACCAAAAACTGGTAATAGGTGGAAGCATTCGTAATACGTTTTCGTATGATTAACGAGCTGCTCGAGTAGATTATTTCAAATCTGTTATTGCCAAGTCGAAGATAAATCGAAGCTCGGAGAATCTTGGTTCAAGTCGTGGCGTTTCCGGGGCGTCCAGAAGCGAAGAAACTGTTTCGTTCGGAACGATCAGCGTGGATAATGTTGCGGTCGACAGACCGCAGCTTTTCCGGCATCGGGTCGTCGATGTTTGTATGATAATAACGAAGGTGTGGAGAAACTCGAGATGCACTTGGGCTGAAATCGAGAAACGACCAGTGTCTTCGCCGTGTAGCGTATGGTAAGTCGGCAAGGAGGCTGGACGTAGAGCACCGAGAGACCAACACCTCGAGAAAGAGAACGCACGATACCGAGGACGAGGATGATAGAAGGGAAAGGCTAAGGAGGAAGAAGAAGACGAAGAAGGAGATGAAGAAGCGAGGAAGAAGACGACGAAGAAGAAGAGAACAGGTTGTAAGAGAAAAGGAGATAGAGAAAGAAAGAGAGAGAGAGAAGCGCGAAGCTATGGGTGGAAGGAGTCGACGATGGAAGAGGGAGAAAGAGGGGAAGAAAAGCGGTCCTTTTGATGGAGCCTTTGTCGGGTCTCGCGGCGCTCGGCGATTTGCAACTAAAATCGCCCCGTTCGCTTCGCAATCCTCACCCTCGCAGTGATTTGCTGCGAATTTATTAATGCGACCATCGGTGTGGGTCCATGCGGTGCTTCTCTTTCGCGAATGTACATACATTTCGACATTGTGGATAATCCTCGTAACCTTCGAGTATACCAGTCCTCGAGGACTCGTCGTACTCCTCCGTCGCAATAAGTCCCATCTTTTCTCTCGAGACGCGAAATTCCGATGCGATAAATCGGTCATTCGTCGTCGTTGGACTGTGACGCGGGTCTGCGTCGCGAATAAGCTCGGAACTGCACCGATGGCGAAGCGGCTCTCTGTGATCGAACGTTCTTCCGTCTGGCCATCCCCTTCGCGTACTCGCGAATTTCCACGGCAACGTGCAACGCCGTGCAAAAGTTAGTGCAGAAGGACCACTCCGCCTCTCGACACAATGTTGCCGGCCGGTCGGCGTATCTCTCGCGGACCCCGCGGAGATTGCATGTCCCGGGCGTTACACGCGCGGTCCGACGCGCACACGGAGAAGAAAAGAGCGTGTGGATGATCGTCGAACCACATAGCCGGCCGAACACGAGCGTGGAAATATGAATAATATAGAGGCGAGGGACAGGAGAGAAGGAGCGAGAGAAGGAGCGGACGACGACGGCGTCCGAGGAGAAACGAAGGGGACGAAGAAGGAGGAGGACGGTGAAAGCGGTGGAGGAAGAAGGACGAAGGAGAAGGTGGAGGCTGGTAGGCAGAGGCGAAGAGAAGGAAGAGAGCGGTAAAGGAGCGCGGGTAGAGACCACCCCGTGGCTTGTCGGCTCGTTTGATCTTCTCCCACCCCTGCCATCCTCCTGCACCCCCTTCCGTTCCCTCCTCCTTACCTTCCTCTGCCTCTCGCCGTGCCGCGTATCGTTCTTTCTCACTTCTCGGTTGCTCGTGCTCCGAGTGCTGGCCTGTTCCGTCGCTACGATTTCGATGTCGTCTCTCTCTCTCTCTCTCTCTCTCTCTCTGCCGCGCTCTCCTCACGAAGAGGTTCTTCTTCACCGCGGTGATTTCTCGTTTCTCCGTCCGACCAGAAGGTTCCGTCTTTCTCCGGTCCATTCTCCGTTCTCTGGTCTCGTGGTCTCTCACCTGCGGAGAAGAGGCGTCCGACACGTCAGAATCACACCTTCTACGACTACCCGCTCACTAATAATCCGAACCCCCGTGTGCTGTGATGCCGTGTTCCTGGGATCTGTGGAATTCTCTGCGTCCGAACCCATGGCCGGCTTTTGTCTCCTCGCAACCGTCCACCGATTCCAGCCCCGAATCTCCGTACAATCCTATTTCGCGCTCGCGTCCTCTCTCCCTCTTCTCCGACGATTAAATCGTACGACGTAATTGTTTCTCGCGTTAGTCGGACACCTGTCCCCTTCCAACGTTTCCTCTTTGATCCATTTATCGTACGAGAAAGGTAAAAAGGAAGGGGGTGAAAATGGCGTCGCATGTACACGTACTCTTAGCATTGAAACGAAGCATCGGCCATTAGGTATCATTTTTCAGCGCTAATTGGGCCGACCGTTCGAAATATCACCAGCTATGCTTCGAGATATCGGAATCCGATAGAGCCGAAGGTAAAGAACGGCAAAATCTCTTCGAGGGAAATCCATGCCACGAATATCGGATATCGTTCTGCAGACCGTTGTAGCCTGGGCGTTAGTCGAACGCGCTACTTAATTATCCCGCGGCCTCTAATCTGCCTGCGCCGACACACACGCCACGCTATGCACCTAGTAGACGCTGCCGCGGCCGAACCTACTATAGACGTCGACGAACCTAAATCTCTGGGTTAACCGGCCCCGACCAACGGTGCTTCTACTTTCCAACTGTCGTAGATTATGACATTTTCTACGATTCAGCCCCACGTTCGTCGACCTTTCGATCGATCGTACGTTGGACAGCCTGTATCTTTCGTTAAATAGCGCCGAATCGTTTCGTTCTATCGCGCCCGATCCAATTACATCGAAATATTCACGTTCCCTCGCATCGACGATGGCCTCGGCCCTTCTTCCTGTGAGAGAACGAACGGAACACGGCTAGGAATGGCTCAAGAGGCGGAAGGATCGAGTACGAAGAAAGAGTCGCATCAGGAGGAGGCCGCGAAACGCCACCGATAAATTTCTCTGGAAACTGGAATGCCCGGGACCACCTCCACGCTTACGAGTTGCAACACTTCTGGCCGCGCTGATCGGACAAACTGCCGGCCGGCCGGTGATCTATAGTGATGTCCCGGCCTCGCTCGGTACAATAACCGAGGTGAGAGCGAGAGTGTAGGGGATCCAGAGGTCTGTAATCAGCAGCCGAGCCGCTGGCAGACCCTGCCGCCTGGTCCTGGGCCTCCTTACCATTAACCTATCCGGTACCCGTTCCGTTCCGTCAACCTGACGTCATCGTGATCCCTGATCATTCTATACGCGCGTATCCTCGCCGCGTGAAACGACCTGTACAGCGATCCTATGCAACTTTCCTGCCCCCTAGGTATCCTCCTAGGACTAGTTTAGGTCGTTGCGACGATGATTCTACCGGTGATTGATGCGATTGTCTATGACTTGGTTAATTGCTTTCGCTCCAAAAGGAGCAAAGTTGGGGATGTTGATATATCTTTAAGGCCATAGACCACTAAAGGGTAGAATTTCTAACAAAGAAACTCAAACATGACGTCATATATGAAAAATCATGTAACGCAAAGATACGCAGGGATAACGCACTTAAACGGATGAAAATTGTAAATTTATCAAATTTCTACGAGAAGTCGACGATGGAGCTCTAACGTTGAACGATAAACGCGTTATGTATAAATAAGCAACGAGTGAAAAATTAAATCTTTGCTCTTCGTATTGCAAATTGATTTCGTCCGAATCGACACGCGAATATACCCTCGGTCTCGAGACAGGTGAACTGCTTTCGTACGTAACGCGTCATTTTTCGTTTCGACCACGAAACAAATTGTTTAATTTTAAGATCGCCGTTTTACACCAACCATCGACGGGACATGCGATCCGTATGGAAAAGTCGAGCGAAAACGGCGCAGTATAAAACGTGTTAACGATCGTTCCATTCGTCGAATACCAGCACGAGGTGTCGGTTAACAGCATTTGAAACGCAAAGTTGTATCGCTTCGAGCGTTTATGCAGTGAAACGAGTAAAATCCATTCGTTCGTTCGTTTATGAGTTAATGCGTTTCCGTTCGATAGGTTAGGAGCTCAGAAGGGAAAAGTAGCCGTTGATTCGCCTCGTTCGTTCTTCCATACGTTATATCGTACGCTCCACATCGAGGACAATGGGAAAATAGATTGTTCGATCGGAGTATATTTTATGGACATGTGGTGCGTCTAACGCCGATACCGATATACTACGGTCGTCGTAATTAGCGGTCATCGAGGACTCGTTCCGTCGGACAGACTGTTTACCGGGAATGATCGAACGGGTAATCAGAACGGATGATTGACGGGTCTGATTTTGACGTTTACAGGCTGTCAGGCGAATGAAATCGACGTCAGACTTCCGCTAGGCAACTTTATCATTTATTATTCCAGTCTACCGGCTTTCCCTGTTATTATTCCGACCGTACACTGTCGACGATTTCGAGTATCGGCCGGTACACGTTTTCTAACATCGATACGCACGGGATCGTTCGACTAACGGCGACCGTGGCGAACGATAAACGCGTCGGACAGATCTAGTTAGCGTTCATGGGCTATCGAAGCCGACCGAACCGGTGTCCAACGCGTTTATTAAATGGTTTAATTTGCTAGCGACCGGCTCACGAGCACAGAGGATATTAATGACACATACACGGAAAATTGCACGGTACATGACTAACCGGCGGCGACTCGCGACTTAGAAAACAAACGCGACCCGTTTCGACACTGGCGCGCACGCCGATCTCCAAGGCGGACAACACCGTCCACCTCCTATAATAGAGCCCCGTACGAATATCGAGACTAATTCCCGCCAACCGTTCATTTAACTGTCAAACGATGATTAATCGAGCGAACATGGCCAAACGATTGACCCGGCCAAACTGGCCAACCGATTAAATCGTTGGACCCGTTAACGGCGCGCGACCGATACCGTGCTATCATTTACGTCGCTTCGACGTCCTGCAGCTTCCACCTGCTTCCTTATTCGCCGCGTAACGCGGAAGGAGTTACGTAATCTGCCGTGTTTATTTATCTTGTTGTCTCTTCGCTATTACGCGAAAAACGTCTGGCTTTTGATCTAGAAAAATTCATCGAATCTTTCCGACAACTTCCTATCTCTTTTATTAAAAAAAAAAAAAAAAAAAAAAAAAAGAAAACCTAGAGTCATCTTTTAATCGTACAATTCTTTGAACCTTCAAGGTTTCAACACGATCTTCTTATGCCTTCGAACATCCTCGTCAGATACTTTACACGACGATCGTGCAGTTTTCTCAGAAATGTCTTTGCTCTAAGCATCTTCCAAGAACGATAATACTAGAGCGAATTACGCGATTTTTGTCGAAACACGAGATGTTACGCGATCGCGGTGAATCGGTCGTGCGTTGATTTTCGTGCGAATCGCACGATACCAAGAGTTTGTTAGCGTCCGGACTGTTGAATATCATGGCTTTTTAGCCTGCAGGTGTCATTAGGGCGAGGACGAACGGACGGACGTTGATTGGTCTCGGCCGATCGCCTTCGGGGACACCGGCTCATCAGCTGTCCCGTTCGCGCCGCCGCCGCCGTCGCCGCCACCGACGAAGACAACGACGACGACAACGACGACGACGTCGCGACGACGAACCAACGTTTCTGTTACGTCTATACCAAGCTTCGTGTCCGCGCTTGGATCTTCTTTCGCCTTCTTCGATCCCGATTCCGTAGTATTACGCAGGAGAGGAAAAAAGTTGTCACTCGATCGTCCGACTACCGAATACAAAGATAGTTTCGTGTTTTTTAAAGCGTTCAGCTCTCGTGGATCTAGCTAGGCGATAGATCAGACGAGATAGACTCTTGCACAGTTCGGTGAACAGAGATTTAATTAAAAGCTAGTTTCCGTGATGCGCGTACGTAAAGATATGAACACGGTAGCTCTTGTAGTTTTTTTATCTTGTTCGAATCACAAAGACTTTGTTAGCATTCATGGCCAGTCTTGCTTCGTTAAACTCCGACAGATTTGGACTCTTACCCTTTCAGCGGGTAGAGAATTTACTAGAATCCAATTTCCGTGTGCGTCAAGGGATCGTTCATAGAGGTTGCCACGGGTTTTCGTTGACGTTGGTCCTTCGTGCCAATTCTGCGTTCTTATCTCGTTGGAAGCGCAAAGATTTCGTTAGTATGCCAGTTAGTCTCGTCGACGTCCATCACGGAGGCGTAGATCGAAAAAGGGCCACCGAATCGTAGTTCGCGAGTTCTCGTTAGCGTGGCTAGTTTCGCCCCGAAAAAAAGTCCACCTTCCGTGTAAATGAAACTCGTTGGCGAGGAGGAAGATCAAAGACCCCGGCAGGTAGAGAGGGTTCCTTCACGAGCACAGAGCAGTCGGTCTACGGGGAATCTAAAAAACGGCTGGAAAAAAGAAGGGCCGAGAAAACGACAACGAAGGATGGGGGAGGGCAGGAGGGAAGAAGAGGAAGAAGAAGAAGAAGAAAATGAAGAAGAAGAAGAGTGTGGAAGAAGAAAGCGGCCGAAGGAGGAAGGAAAGATTTGGGCGCGCAACGAGCGACCATCCGGCGGATATCGTATTAACGAGGCCCGTTGATGGGTCCAGCCTAGATTCACGCTGTCTAATTACATCGTGGACCGAGGGAAACTCGTTCCTCGCGTGCTGAAGCGGATCACGTCGAAATTATGGATCTGCCGCGCGCGGGGCCACGACTGACTGACGCATGACTGGCTGCAGGTTAAGCGAGTCAACGAGTAAATGAGTCCGAATTACGTGGGCGTGTCAATGCCAGAGAAATGATCTTCTGCCCTGGCCGTGCCACAGGAATTCCCTTTGCTTCGAGGATTATGCAAAGCGCCAATCGCTTTCAGCAAAGTACCGATCACCGATTTCCGAGTTATTTGGACTCCGTTTGTGTCCGTCTGTCTCCATTTTCGGGTTACGATACCACCGGTCGCGGTATAGTAATTGGAACATTTATATTAGCCATTCGAAGAAAATGAATATAAGAACGTCGAATCTCTGAGTTGGTTAGACCCGTTCCCGTGTCCTTGAGAGATTAAACGAATAGCCGGACAAGCCGTAACGTATCTCCGCGTTGAATCGCAGATCGCCAATTTACCAAAAAGCCTACGAAAGACGAAGCCTTTTTTCAAGGACCAATTTGCATCGCGGTTCTCGCAGCTAGAAGCGTGAATAAATCGGACAAGGAGAAAGGACAAGCAAGGTAATTTCACAACGGTGCGAATAAACGGGGGTGGTCGCGTGACACGATTAATTATCTGCGAAGGATTGTTTGCTCTTCTTATCGTCCTCCGTTCGATAACGCGCGTATCCGGCTCGATAATGTCGGCTCAACATCGTTTTATTTTCCAACGATGTCATTCTCGTTTCGGCCGGACCCGCGGACAATAAGCGAAATTACGTTGATGTACCGGTTGGATATCGGTTGAGTTATTGGTGTATCGGCTATATCGAGAAAATTGGCGGTGGTCATCATCGCCATTATGAATTCTTTATTTGGATGTTGCGGCGCTTGAATTACAGGGCGGTGTGGGCTACCTTGCTTACTGCTTCATACGTGGACTCGTCGATACCAGCGACGGCTACGAACCGACAACGCCACGTTTCGTTCGAACCAGCGCGCGATTCGTTTTATATCGAATCGCCACTCTTGTTTCGTTCGAACCAATACGATACTTGATTACGCGTCCATCGTCGTCTTTTATCGACCCGTCGAACGTCTACGTCGATAAATAATTGACGCTTATCAACGATCGAGTTAGACAGCGGTGAATTTAAAATGACGCGAGCTTTTCCAAACGCTAAACAAATCTCCTATTTCAAGCAGATACAAAGCGCATACGTGCATACTTGGAAAAGTAGCAATCAGATTTCTTCGCCTTTTCCTTCTCCCTTGCCCTTTCCTTCTTTCGCCGATTCTTCTCGCTTTCCTAGTTTTTGCCGCGTTTTACGTAACCGCATCGCGAAAGTCTATATTGCGGGGAGAACGTCTCGAAGCGGTATCGTCGTTGCACACGAGGCGAGCCAAGCGAAACGTGTAATCAGCGTGTATATGCTCATCGCAAGTAATCACACCTCTAATAGACATCCTAGATTCAGCCTCGATTAATCGATCAACGACGGCGGTAACGACGCGTGTTTTATATCGAGATAATGACGACAGGCTAATGACGGGCTCATTAACGAGACTCGATATAAAATGGTTCCGTTTAGCATCAGATATTCCGCTAACAGGAAGTAGGTCGGTAATACGCGCTTCGGGTATCTTGTCGTATATCTCTCTTGTTTGGGCAGAGACGGGGAAGAGACGGCCGAGGTAAAGAGGGGAGGAAAGAGAGAGAGAGAGAAAGAGAGAGAGAGAGAGAGAGCTGTTGCCAATGTCTGATTAGCTCTTCTATTTACGAGGCAGAAGCTAACGGCGCGACATGCGAATCGCCATTAAAACCAGACTGTGTATTAAAAACTCGATCGTTTGTTCACGGCTGTCGACCTTCTCACGCATCGTGTTCGATAACGTGACAGTTTTCACGATCCATCCGCGTTTCATGAATATTTTCAGAATCTTTGACGAGAAAACGAGATACGTGACTTTTCATAGATAAACTTTGAACGTAACTTCATACTTAACTTTCATACTCAAACTTTTCATACTTAAACGAATCTCGTGGAAAAAGTTTGTTTTCCGAAGTTGCGATATTGCCTTTAGGTTTGAAATTATAATCTAATGCATATAACTCGGTTTGGAATTTTACAAGTTTCCGTGTAAACGGAGTTTGGCTCGGTTATGACGAGTACCAGACTTTCCGCGAACGAATTCGGATCGCGAAATGACTTACTTTCCTCTTAATAAATTACTGCTTCGAGTAAACCCTGTGAATAACATCAAAAAGATTCTCGGAAGGGCCGCGTGTATCGCGCTATTTCCGGACAATAATTCTCATCCTCGCGTAGCCCTTTCAAAGCGTCGAATGTCTCTGCGAAACTTTCTACGGTGTACTCCGTATTAACTCGTAGCGGTAACTCGCGATTGTGCCTAACGTGATCCAACTAGACGATTTCTAAAGTTGTTCGATCGTTTCGTCCACCGTCTTTCTTGGTAGTCGCTTTGCATATTGTCTCGTTTTGCGGACAATGAGTTGAAATAAATCGTCCATCTGATGGTCTGTTTCGCCTCGGAGGACTTACCCTTCTGTCGTTTTCTATCGCATTCGGAGAGCGAATCGGATCGGTTTAAGGGAGGGCGATGGGACCAGGAACAGGGCACAATTATTCCTCGCCTTCGTTTTAAATGTCTTCGTTTATTTCGACTCACTATACACGCTACTAAGATTCCGTTCACACACACGCACTCTCTGCTTCCCTTTCACGCGTCTATCACCTCGCAGACCATCAAGCGCGATACGGATTTACATCTTACGCGATCATAAAGCTCACTAATTAAACTGTTGACCAGGTATATTGCAGTATCCCATCTATCGTTTATAAATCTCTTTCCATTTATTTATTTATCTATTTATTTATATTTGTTTGTCCTGTTGTCTCCCTTTCCGTTTATTCTAATCATGCTCGACAAATCTATCTCGTTTATGCGTAATATTATCGGAGGGGTAGGGCGGGGGGAGAGGGATGAACGATGTATATATAATATATATAGCTTATGTACAACGACGAGCACTTCACGACTGAACGACGGCTCTCTTTTATAATTTATACGCTATAATAATTACTTAATAACTTACGTAAATCGCCGATGCTTCCTCCGGATTACTTTTGGCTTTTTTTTTTAATTCACCACGATTATCATCTTTCGCTTTTCCGCAAATAAATACAATATGGTACAGGTGTCCGCAGAACGGCCGCAGCAGTTCGTCCTAGATATTCGCTAAAGGAAACGTGACATTCGTTCGACGTTTCGTACAGGATACGCGTACTTTTCTCTCTTTCATATAACGTGGATTACACTTTGCTCACGCGCTTCCCTTCTAAAGCTTTGCGATAAGAATCCACGTGAAACAGCCGATAAAATAGGATGGTCTGATCGCGACTGTAACATGAAAAACATCGTCCGGTTTCATCGACGGGTTCTCGACGGGGCTTACCTGTGAATATTTGGCAGTCTTTAATTTACAAAACATTATACAGCGATCGATACGTCGCTACCTCCGAAAGGATCGTCCATTCGGTATCCCCATCTTGACACGTCGACACGATCGTTTTAGACCGGATCACCAACAACGCCTATTATCCGTCTTATTAGACCGTTGCAGACTTTTGCAGACTCTATTCAGTCTTTGTACATCTTCTCGACGAAGAAACGTCGCGGACGACCTTATCTCCGCGAATAAATCCCATTTCCTCCAACCCTATACGATCTCGCCAAAACGGCTTCGTCTTCGTCCGTTCTCCGCGATACATTGCCGAAGAAGACGCTTTCTTTGTACTATGCCTTGTCCTTCCGTCCTTACGCATCGATTACGATACACCCGAAAGACACGCTGTCGCCACGATCACGGTCGATCTATACGACAATCTCGATCGGCCCCGTATCTTCCTCGTGCTCTCTCGTATCAAGTAGGTACTAAACTGCGAAAGTCCTACTCGTAACCGTATCGAGTCGGTGCAGCACGTAGAAAAGAAGATCCGACTGGAGCTTCGCGTAGGGAAACACAGGGAACGTTTTCAACGATCGATCGATTATCTTCCTTGATTACTCTCGGCAGACGGCTGCCTTCGCGAGCCTCTGGTTGCAAGAAATCGCGGTTTTTCCTCAACGACGAGCATCGAGGCGTCTCGTCCCCTACGACTTCTCGTCCATACTGCTCGGCAGAGGTCGTTTCTTCAAGATCCCAAGATCCTGGACGTTCTCCAAGAATGTCTTGTGATGTTGCGCGACCAGCAGCGGGTTCACCGTCTGCACGTCCTTCTTCAGTTCCTCCATGTCCCTCTTCAACTTCGCTCGTCTGTTCTGGAACCACGTGATTACCTGAGCGTTGCTCAAACCCAACTGCGTGGCGATCTCGTCTCTGTCGGCCGGGCTCAAGTACTTCTGGTACAGGAATCGTTTCTCCAACTCGAAGATCTGCTGATTGGTGAACGCCGTTCGACTCTTGCGCTTCTTCTTCGGCTGCTGCCGGTTGTTGAACAGGTTTAGGTGGTTCGCTTGCTCTGCAACAAATACGGTTCGACAGATGGTTAGACGAGACGTGTTCGTTGCAACGGGTTCGACGCGTTCATCGCGTTAATAGAATCGATTCCCGTTGATAAGAGTTTCAAGTACCAACGAGTTGTGATTACGTGTCACGTGATCGTTCCCACGTTTCTCGTCCAGCGGCTCAAGGTAAAGAAACGTGATTGCGGAAACGTGTGCGCGGAGAAATAAGGTAGAACCAATCGATTCGAGGCATGCGTGACTTCTTGTCGGCGAATCCCATCGAATCGAGGACGTTAATGATTTCTATTCCATATCGTTAGCAACAGATGTGGGTAGTCATCGCGTCGACTACGATCAAAAAATTCTTTCGCCTAATAGAAAATATCGAACGAGTCTCTTACAAAAGACTGTACGACACGTACACGTAAAGCAATCGTTTCCAACGCTTCGAGAGGTCTGAAATTTCGCGTTTTAAGATGTACGAATTCGGAGTGCTGGAAACGGAGCATCCCGGTATACAAAGCGCCCCACCATAAATAAATACGTCCTGAAATTCGAGGGCCGATTCTTTCTAGTCGTCTTTCTAATATCGAAATTTCTTAATCTCCGAACGAGACGGCTAGAGGAGAAATGCAAAACGAATCGGACATGGTCGGGCGTGTTTGAATGCCCGGCACCTAGAACAGGGTCCCTTCTCCCACACGGTGTTGCTCCACTCAGCTTCCACGGCCACAAATCAGATGCATTTTCGTGTGGTGGTAGGGATCTCTCCATAAAAATCGTATTACCTATTCGTCACGGTGTTCAGAGGACGGGATTCCAGCGGAGCTTCTCGTCCACCGGATGTTGGAATTTTCGTTGCTTTCGGCCATGGTACCCTCGACGAAACGATCCCAATTTGACGGACGCGGACGATACGAACCGAAATGCGCGGTTAATACGATAATTGTTCGAGCGTTCGAGTTATAGAGTCGCTTTCAGAATAACAGAGATTCGGTATTAATATTTCTGCCGTACCCTTTCTTTCGTATCTATCCGTTTCGAAATTGGCGTCGAGTTAGAAACGGAAAATCGAGAATTCATCCACGGCTGACTTTATCGTCGGGCAAACGCCGTTTGTAAGGCTCGCGATACCGCCGACGGTCAACGTCCACATGCCGTCCACTTTGAATCGAGCTGTACTTTCCTAAACGATAAAGTCGTTTGAACAGTTCATCGCGCGCTCGTTTTTAGCGACACGCTCGCAATTTTTTCCATCCATTTCGGCGATCCCTCAAGGAGGGTACACAGGAAGCCGAACGCGGCGGGAAACGGTGGCGAGATTAGCGACGGCCGTTTTCGCGATGGCGTTAGCCATTAGGAAATAATCGAACCGAGCGACGAAAAAGAGAGTCGGCCGATGAGTCGTGGACAAGGTAGCCGCGGAGTCTCTACAGGATCAAAGAACGCCGCCATCGGTCACACCTGCGCAACCCGACTGTACAGTCCAGCTTGAAAACTACCTCGCCGATCAGCGATCGGCCTTGCTTCGTAAGCGTTCGCCTCAAGGATGCAACCTTCCGTCATTCTTTCGCCGTTGTTTTAAACGCGCGATATCTTCACCCCTTAACTCTCGTGCATCGGTTTCTTACCCGATCGAACAAATTTTCCTAAGCAGAGAAAACTCTGTACCGAAAACTCAATACTTTGTTTTTGAGGTGGGGATTTTAATAGAACTATCTCTAATCCGTTTAATCCAAAGTAATTGGAAAATTGGTGTGCGAATAAATCGCGTCTCGAAACGAAAAATACGTATCGTGAAACGTGTAATTCGAACGAATGAACGTTGACAAGGAAGCGGAGGGTATATTCCGCTTAAGAGCACGATTTCGATCCTTTAATTGTAAATTATCGGGTTAATGGCGTTGGCTCTCACGGCTCTCGATCGCCGCGCGTTCGCGATTCGGTCGAGCATCTCTGTGGACTTTCGCCGCCACGTATCCACGCCAAGTTATCGGCACCTATCGACCAAGATAATATCTATTACGATGTCTATTACCGACGGAAACTGCTTTCGTAACGGTTGCCCTCCCCTCCCCCCCTCCCAAGCGCGCAAGAAGACGCGCTTTTCTATCCGCTTTTCTCGGTTTTATCCGCGCTTGTTTTTCCTCCGGCACGGTGGACACGTTCGACTACTTTTCTAAACCACACCCGGAAACTACTTAATTACCAGTAGGATAGCAGAGCGTTTAGCGTTCACCGAAAGTGTTATTACATCGCCGTAAAGCATGCAGATTCACCGTTTTAATGCCTCCGGTGATCGAGTCCGTTTCTTGCGCCCTCTTTTTTTCCTTCTTTTTTATTGCTCAGAGAACTCTTCCCTTACAATCCAAGGAATTGTCTAATTGTAAGCGTCTAACGCGCTGGCTTGCTACAAGTGGCAGTGCTAATTACGCTCGTACCAGCTCGTTTACCTCGAAAATTACATCGTCTCGCCGCTACTTTATCATCTGACGGCTGTTTAAGGAGAAGCTGCCGCAAAAATGCTCCGCATCCATCGTAAACATTAACGTTTTGCCTCGGTTTACGAGTTGCTTCTTGTCGTTGTCGTTGTCGTCGTCGTTTTCCATTTAGAAGCAATCTTTTTTTCTATTCTACCCTCGCTTCGTTTTCCCCTTTCTCGGTATCTGCCATCCGAACGTGACGTACGCGAGCACGGTTTTTCTTTTCGGATACGCCGCGTTTCGAGCGAGAAAAGTACACGATAATTTTATCGTCCCGTCGTCCTACGCTTTGTCTGTTGCGCGGTGCTCGAATCTCTCGAAGCAGAATCCAGAAATACAACGATGGCAGGCGATGGTCGAGGAAAGAGAAGCGACGGAGAAGCGACGGAGAAGCGACGGAGAACGGAAGAAACGAGAGAGCTCGCAGAGATATTAGTTTCTGCGGTTGACTCGCCGCGGAGATTTAATTCGTTTGATGTTCACGAATTCGCCGCTTCGTCCTTTCGCAATGCTTCTCTTTCTCTGTATCTTGCCGTTATTGTTGTTGCTGTTGCTGTTGCTGTTGCTGCTGCTGCTCCATGATTCCCCTCCTCTCCCCGTCCCGTATATTTTCTCACCTTTCTTTGTCATTACGTGGTACTTTGTATTTCGTCAGCACTCTCCTCTCGCTTCTGCATCATCCCTCTTTACGGAGAGCCAAAGACAGAATCTTGCGCGGACTCGTACTCGACTCTTTCGGTCGTTGTCAGCGATGATCTGCATTGCGCGTATTCTATACATTTGTATTTTTACCAATTACGCTTTGTTTCTTAATCTGTCGATTCTAATTCGATAGCGCGAGTTAAAATTCTGAGAATTTCAATTCATTTCGTGGAATGCCGTAATTTATAATTTCATTTCATCGCTATCAGGAATATACGAAAAGGAGCAAGAGAAGCGGCGTTGGCTGATAAGAAAAGGATCGACGAGGCGTCGGGCGACCCTCGTCGCTTCCGATACCGTCGATCACAGAAAAAGGAGAAGACGATCGGACCACCTGCCGCACTCTCTAGCTAGGTGGACCACAGGTGGCCAGCAACGGTCGTTCGATTAACACGGTGACTCTGCCGAAATCGCGCTTCATTACGAGACCTGTTATCCCTGTCCATTCTCCCTTGTTTCTCCGAAACGAGCGAAACGAGCGAAAGGGGCGATGGATCGTCGACGATCTTTCATAAAAGAGGCAAGGGGAGAAGGGAAGAAAGGAAAAACGAGGAAACTATTCGAAAGACGCGAGGACCGTAGACGTTACGGGCGTCGATTCAAAGTTGCAAAGCGGTCGTGCGTCATTAACTTCCAAGTTTCCTCCTTGGTCGGTATCTCTCCGTCGATTACAACCGCGAATATATTAAAAGCAGCGGCGTCATTCGTCTCGCGTCCTGTCCGCCATTAATAAGCTATCAACGTAAATTTTATTTTAACGCGTTAATCCCCAGACGTACGACGGCCCTTCAAGCGGAAGTCATCGCGTTGGCACTCGATGCCGCGGTGGCAGCCGAGTTTCCGCACGCCAATTGGCGTGTCCGTTCGCCGTTGATACCGTGCCGATAGAGCACAAGCGATGGAGATAGCCTACCTGTACAGGCAGCAGTTGGAATTTCACCTTTGGATCCGTTTATTTTTTCCCTTTTTTTCTTTTTTTTTTCAACTACTGACGTTTTTTGTCACATGTTCAGGCGTCTCGTGTGCTTAACCGCTTCGTACGCCGCGTTCCACCGGCAATGGGATGTACGATCGATACTGTCAGTGGCCTGTGTCAGAGGTCGATTCGCGCGTGCTGCCGTAAATTTCGTGACTTTTTATGGGCCGCTGAACGACCGCGAAATGAAACGACGGTGACGCGTGACGAGCCGAAGACCGACAACCGTTGCCGCGTTTTTTTATTTTCTCGTGGTACGCGCGAGAATTTGAATTTCACGAAGATGAAGGAAAATCGAGCAAAGTCGGGAAAAACTACGTTACTATCGTAAAGATAGAATTATCATAGAATAGGTTTCGAATCGTAAGGAAGTTTTATTACGGCAGAACGGTGCGTGGGTTAATGAAATTAGCGGACTGAGAAACGAAATTATAAATCGCGCGTTAATTACGGTGTAGAAACCAGCCTGCCTTAACGAACGGCACGCATAAAAAGTTGGATAATAAATGTCAGCAGTGAACCCTGATGCAATCACCGAAGGATATCTTGCGATCGGTACATATATCCGAACGAACGTGGCCTCGTGAAAACGCGGCTGGCTAACAGGGACGAAAGCGTTCGGCGGCCATTTTGGTTCCGCTCCAACAGGAACCGCTCGAGTAGAATAGGCATCGAAGCTAAGAGACGATTTTCAAACGATCGGCCACCGATCCAATAAATTATTCGCTAACGGTTTCTCGTTAACTGACTTTTGATACGGTCAAACCGTGAACACCGTTCCCTCGCTTAGGAAAATTCGATCGATCCGCTCACTCATCCTACTAATAATTTCTCCGAATGCCGCTTTTCGATCGGTATGTTTCGTTGTTGAAAGTAATCTGACGGGTAATCCGAAGGGTAATCCGAACGAACGAATTTCGAAGGAAGACCGGAGCATGTTTGGGAAAGTAGCCTTTGATTTCCGCGAGAGAAGAGTTTCGTAAGAACGAAGAAACAACGCGCGACCAACGTCGAGTAACGAGCGTGTATTACCGTTCCGTGTGGGACGATACGCGTGAAACGCTTTCTCGCTCCTTGTACTCGAACGAACGAGCGTTGTTGCGTTTCCTTCTGTTCAGCATTCGACGAAAGATCCTTGCGATATTCGGCCGCGTAAAAATTATTACGTTTTTCGGCTATACGCGAAAGAACATTAATACTAACCGCGTTTTTCCTCTATCTGTGTGTGTGTGTGTGTGTGTCTCTCTCCCTCTCTCTCTCTCTCTCTCTCTCTCTCTCTCTCTCTCTCTCTCTCTCTCTCTCTCTCTCTCTCTCTTTGGCCAATACTTACAGCGAAAGAGAATTTGTTTCTCCACTCTTTGTAAAATACATAGTAATCTATATTGATTTTGAAACGTCGTAATCTCGATCGTTGGCTGAGAATCCGCTCTTGCTCGAATGCCTGTAACGCGTTTCTACCGCGTTCGTTAACTAGAAAAAGAAGAGAATATCGAACGAAGGGAGCTTCGTGAACCGTTCGACGTGTAGTTATTCGAGATACTAACGTATATACGAGCTGGGCGGTTAAGAGCGATCACAAAGAAAGTAGAAGCGTGTATAATGCGGAATTATCGAGTGGCAGACAGGTATGCTGGAAGAACGACCTGCCTGCAAGCCCATCGACGTGATTTTTGGAGCGAGACGAAAAACTAGCCGACCGGTTAGCGGCATGAATCGCGAGACAAGAGGAACAGGGTATAAAAAGAGGAAGGGAAACAGCCTACGGATCCGATAATAACCGATGCGTTGCTCCATCGAACGAGGCTACTTCCACGATCTCATAAATTTATTGTATCGTGATAAGTGGAAAATTCGAAGGTATCTTAATCGATCATTAACCGATTTATCCGCTGGATCCCTGTCACGGCATCGCCGACCGTTCTCTAGATAAGACCATTCAACCTTTTATTCCTGTTGCGTGTTTACGTTTGTACGGCATATATATCGCGTGGAAGAAAAGTACAACTTCGAGTCTGAACATAGGTATACCAAATTTGAAATCCTGAAACACCAATACCTTTCGATTCTACCTTCGATATCACCAAGTATTAACATCAAAGTTGCGTCATCGCAAGATCGATTCAAACAACGCGATCGAAAGGTGAAAGGCGGCCACCACCCCCGTCGGCTATTCGACGCCCAACCCCGATCCCGTGTACCATGGGCTGCGAAGGAAACGTTTCGCGAGTGTCCTATAAATAAGACAGAGGCTGTCCGGTGACGGGCTAACATCCGAGGCATCGCCGGTATCAAAATACTCGTTAGAAAAGCTCGCCGGTGGCACGCGTCGCCGCTTCCCCGAATATTTTGCTAATAGGTCGTTCGCTCGTGACTCGAGAGGACGCCACGAAGGATATACGTAAAGGGGACACGTAAAAAGAGGCGGGACAGCGACACCGTGGAGCAATTTGGATGTGTCTTCCGTCGGTCGACGGTCATTTGTCTCCCAGCGGCAACCATGCGCGTCCTTTCTCGTTCTCGTTCTCTCTCTTCTCTCCTCTCCTCTCCTCTCCTCTCCTCTTCTCTTCTCTTCTCTTCTCTTCTCTTCTCTCCTCTTCTCTCCTCTCCTCTCCTCTCTTTATTCTCTTTCTCTCGTTTCTACAGCTCTACCACGATTCTCCGTCTGTCGACCGTGTTTCCCGTCTTTTTCCATCTCCCGAGCTGCCGGGAACTTCCTTCCCTCCCCCGGCTAACCCGAGGGGCTTTGCCCACATGTCAACGATATATTTTCTGCCGGCCCACAAATCGTTTAGCGGGTAATTTTGAAATTGGAACACTTATTTAGTCGTTTAGGCCCAAGGGCAGAACCGCAGAACACCGTCGGAGATTTATCGTTTGATTTTTCGCCGGTTTATAAATGCCATTTTCTTCCTCGCTCCCTTTTCCTTTCTCTTTCCTTCGTGCCGTTTCTTGTTTCGAGATTCGCTTCACGCTTACGCCCCGTGTCTTTGAAGTTGACGAAACGAATCGTCGGTTTGCCGATGATGTAGTACGAGAACGTCGCTTCTTTCGTTCGTAGATTCTGGTAATTTCTGGGTAAATTGAATGGGTTCGCGGTAAAAATACTTTCTTCGGTGTGATGCAAATTGACACGTCAAACGAGTTATTCCGTTCCAGCTGACTCCGTTCGATTTATCGACCCCGACACCTCACCTACATCCTCCGGTTCATCGATATTCATCGTTTCTTCCCTTGTCGGATTAACGGACGGTGGATTCGCAACATCTTTGTGATTTACCGCGTTACTTTTGCCCCTGTTCCCTGTTAAAATTTATCACTCGCAGCCTTTTCTTCGAACGAATCGCAAGATCGGTGGCTAGACCGGCAAACACCGATTCTTTTCATCGGCTGATTTCCCAATAGGAGATTTAATCAGCCAGACCGTTCCAATTTCGATAGTAGCAGAGGGAAAATGGCCAACGTCGAATCGATCGCAGGCGATACGACGTGGACAAGCAAAGAGATAGAGGGGAAAAAAAGAGAGCGGGCAAAGAGAGCGAAAGGCGGAGCAGGAAATAAGTATGGCCGCCATTTTGGGTAAGATTTGTCTTCATTAGGACTTCCTGCGGCGCCGTTAACGTCCCACCTGGTGTTACAAGGTGTTGAACCACTCGAAGCAGTGATATTAGCGACTGATGAAACGATATTGCTCCTGATGGGTGGTCCCTCTTCACGGAGCCGTTGATGAAGACGCCAACAGTTGGCTCTCCTTCGTCTTCTTCGTAGCCGGGCTTACGACCTGCCTGAACCGACTTATTTGCCCCCGCCGTCCTAGCTTTACCCGCCGTGTCGTGCAGAATAGATATGTTTTCGTCGCGCGTGCCTCGTGTTCGCCCTTCTCGTACGCCAACCTTTTGCCGATCGGCAAATCTCGTTTAAACTCGTTTTCCCGATAGCGTTTTCCCGACTTTCGAACGAATTCGTACTCGAATAAAACTGCGAATCTTCGAATTTGAGCGAAAGTTTACGCGAAAGTGCACGCGACGCTGGTCCGAAAGCGGCATGCCGAAACGAACGCGCGTCGTCCCTGCTTGCTCTGCTTAATAACCTCGAGCAACCAATTAATTTTAGACAGTCGAGATCCAGCAACCGAGAACGCGCTATCTCGCCCATTCACCGTCGCGAGAAACAGCAAAACGAAATCCGATTCTCGTCTCTAATTAAATCGTATTACCAAACCTATGAATGAACAACGGTTACGGTAAAGAGCGTTCGTCGACGAGAGACACGATGTTTAGAGGGGGTTGGCCTCGTTCGACATAATTCTTCGAACGCGTCGCGCCCGATGCAAGTAGCAACGTAACGTTCCACGACGAGACATCTCTTTCTCGTCTCTTGAAATAACAGACGTTTCAAGAGCCGTTTGGCCGCGGTGCGATGATCCTATTAAAACGGACTTCTTTCTCAGATCTCCATCTTGCTCCATCTTGCTCCATCTTGCTTCATCTTCGTGACGAGCGTCGCGCGTTCACCCTCTCTCTCCTCGCCGTTTCTATTTCCGGCGCCAGTCCCCTTTCGCCCGCTTTTACCGGCTTTCAAATCGTCCCAAGACAGTCCCTCGATTCACGTGCCGCTGATTAGCGTAATTATCACAGACATTCCTCCTACCGTTGGGCTCTCGATTCTACGTCACGTGAAAATTCACGCACTTTCGTCTCAACTGCAATTTCTTGATCGAACGCGCTCCATCCCGGTCTTGTAACACTCGCAGAGTCTCCTATCGTACGTTGTATTCCGAGTACACTACGACATAATCCGCCGGTTTTTTGCTATACGATTCAACGTTAATCTTCATCGGGCTGGAAATTCGCACGGAAAACAAGCGAGAAGACAGAAGCTACCTCGTTTACGCGAGTTCAACTATCGGCCCGGCGATCACCGGCGCAAGAAGCGAACGCTTTCTACGCAACGGTAAACACAGGATCGCCGGAAGCAGAAAAGCAAGAGCCAGGCACAGACCATGTTTTTCATTGGCGTATTTAAAATGCGCGCTCGTCCGCACCTCGTCGAGGGACGCTCGTCTCGTCGCGGCTACTGACAGGACGTCGTCTCCCGGTCATTAGTTACGGCGTCGTCACTTCTGCAATTAGAAGCCACTAAGCATTTTTTCTCTCTTCCCTTCGCGCGGTCTGCACGCGTATCCTTGTGTGCGTAAACACGCGTGCGCCTTCCGAGCGCGAGCGCGTTTACGAGCTCGCTCCTGGCAAGCGAGTCAACACGCCGGCACCGCGTTCCCAAGAGGATCCTCTCGCGACAATGCGTCGCGTCGTAGGTAGCGCGTTAACGTAGCTACCGTAGGTACTTATGTTCGAAAACGTTCCCATTAAACGACGGGGAACAACCCTGAGACGGACAGGTTTCGTCTTTCGCGAGCGGGCCAAAAGTAGATCGCGTTCCTTTCCCCCTTGCTCTTTTCGGTTTTCGCGTTATTTCAGTTATTCGGCGCAAACGGTACAAAGTAATATTTGAACTAAGAGTGTCTTGAACGCCTCCTTTTCGATATCTACAAATTTTCTCATTGTTCTCGATTCTCTAAGATATTGTCACAGAATAAAACATTAACTTCTACTTCTCGATGGCGCGAACTCTTAATTCTAGAATAAACAATCCTTAGCATATAGGATCTAGTAATTTCTATGCTTATGCTACAATTTCCACTCTATACGCATCTCCGACATCTCGGTGAATCGGCTCTTACCATGTAGCGTCTGGGTGTTAATTAACACGAGTTAAACGATCCGTGTCAGCGGCTGCGGCAGCGTCGTTGACAGACAGACTGAACGATTTCCGTATCTCTCAGCGGTCGGGAAAATCGCGTCAACGTACGAGCGCGATTACAAGGCGCAACCTCGTTTTCACCGGACGCATTCAAGCCCGGAAGCTGGCCGCGATTCCCCCGAGTCCAATATCCAGCCGGAGGTTCGACAGTTTACACGGTATTGAGTAACAACGCTCGTAGGGCAACGCTTCTTCTTGGAAAACAATTTCTGTCGTCAGGGTTGCATTCCAACGGTTCTACGAACGTAGGCCTCGCGGTCGCTTCGTGAGGATAGCCCGACGCTTTCGCTCGTATAAATCAGCGCTCGTCGTGACCGTCCAGATTTCTTGGGAAAGCTGCTTCCCTAGAGCTTGGTCGTTCCTTTCGAGGGCAACGAGAAAATCAGAGGACAACAAAACGTTTCCTTCTCGAAGAAAAAAAAAAAAAAGAAAAAGGGAAAAAACGAGTAGCATCGTGCGGGTGGTCGGAATTAGCCGATAGATTGGATCAGCCTGGTTTCTCGAGTGGTCCGAAGAGAAAACAGTTTTGTTATTATTTATTCGGCCGGTGGTGGTTCTTGACGCGTAGCAACTAGCTGGAAGGGGCACGATATGACAACTGGCGATCGCCGCAAACGGCAGCAAGGGCGGAAAGTGGCGTGATGCGTACCGAAGGGCGGTGACTATCGACTAGACAAATGATAGAGCGGTGTTTTCGATAAACTACGAACAACCACAGACCAGCCTAGACAGCGTGCACGAGTATGAAATAATTCCCCTCTCGATTGATATGTTAATTACACGCAACAATCAACCCAGAAAATTAATACTCCGATCGTTCCCTACAATCGATCCTCGACGCCTTCCTATACGCGTTTCCCGACACTTTTCTCGCCATAGTAATTACCGCGATTCCTCTATCAACGCTTTGAAATCAATCGTTTTCTCTATCTGGTGTAGCTGTCTCGGCTGTTTTTACACCGGATTCGCTTGCATCGGGCAAACGTTTCCAATACAATTTTCGACGCGTTCGAGGATCGACAAAGAAAGTATTTTCAACTAAAAGTTCTTCAACGAAGAGAATGGCAAAGTCAAATGGAAATATCCCTCGAACGTAAAACCGAACCTGCCTTTTTCTCGATCGTGTAGACGTCGTCGTTTAGATCGAACCAAAGAGATCGCGCAAGATTCACGCGAGAGAAAAACGGGGAAGGAAGAAAAGTAGGAAAAGATGAGCAAAAAATATACGCCTGGCAACTATGTAATTATCGTTTGGAATATTGCCACGCGGCAACCGATCGTCGCTCGAGACCCTGGTTTTGCCTAATGGAATGACGAATTAAAAGCGCGATCGAATCCGGCGAATTAGCCTGACGGTCGGTGTAATTAACAAGGGGCTCTCTCTCGCGCTCCTCCATTTGCCCTCGTTAACGTGTCGTTGGCCGTAAATCCGTTCGAATCAGCTACTGTTAATTTCCTCCGTACCGTACAAACCGAACGTTCCCGTTCCTTCGATTCTCGAAACTTTCAAAGTTAAATTATGATCCAACGTTCGATTAAGGCGACGTCGTATCAAGCAACACCGTCGAATTACCGCGATCGTAATCGCGTTCCATTGGAAATCCAACCTGTCTTTGCCCCGTTCCTTCTCGCAGACGAGCTCGAAGATAAAGGAAAAGTCGAATCGTCGTTACAAGGTAGAAAGAGCGGCCGATGCTTGTCGATTTTTAATGGGCCTTCCGAGAAGACGCCGCGCCGCAGCGAATCGGTACAGCCAATCACCGTGAAACGATCGACCGACACGGCTCGCGACTAGCCATCTAGTAATATATACGCTCACGACGCGAGAGAACATCGTCGATAATAGTTACGACAGCGGTTGAAAGTCGCGTTAGTCAGCCGCAGCCAGAAAAACCAGATCGATTTCGCTGAGTTACGAGTTTGTTAGTCGGGCTGGCCGGTTATATCGCTCGATCGATCTCGCGACTTTTCAATATCGCATCGGAGATTCAATGAAATCGGTATGATTCGAACGCGACGAATCCCGACCTCATCGCGTCGTTCGTTCTGATTTTAACGGATGGCATCGTGGACATCGATGGATGTCCTTCGAAATTAAGGAACAACGTATCCACCGACGGCACGCGAACGATTCGCAAACGAGCTCCTAAATCTGCCTCGCAGTCGTTTCTCCTCTCTTTTCTCTCTCCAAATCGATCGAATGCAAATCGAAGGATAGCTCGATACGGCAACGAAAGCATCCGGGAGTGGCAGTGAAAGGATCAAAGTGTCTCGAAGAGATTTCCCGGCATAATCCACTCGTCAGAGCTACGTTCAACTACGCGCGATACTCGATAGTCGATAGTTTGACGCGGTTATATTAATAACATCGGGCGTCTCGGCGGTCTGTCGACCGAAGAAAAGCTGTAACGGACAAATGATTCTATTTAATGACTCGCGCTATTAACGCACCTGCGGGGATTAAATCGCCAAATAAAAACTGCTTTTTGCTCGGGACGAGCGTTAGTCACGAGAAGAAAAATAAGAAAAAGAAGAAAAAAAGAGAGGTGAAAAGAAGGAAAAAGGAAAAGAATTTCATCGGAGAGGATCGATCAATTACGGATTTGTACCACTCAATAACGCGTCTATTATCTTGGCGATTGTGCGTGAACAAAATTATCGATAAGTACTCCGATGATTAATCGACGGTATTATTGTTAATTACCATTCTAATGAGTGATTGATCGCGGGAACGACACCTGCGATTAGTTACACATCGAACAATTAATTACAGGGACAGAGAGAGAGAGAGAGGGAGAGAGCGGGGGTGGGACGGGGACGACAGTTGTGGCTGAATTTCGCCGGAGTCATTCCACCGTCCATTTTTATTAAGAAACAATGAGATTGCTTCGATTCGCGATTCTTTCGTTTCGATGATCGCTTAACTATCGGTTCCTTCTTTCACCGGGCCACCGGTTCTTTCTCTCTCGACGGGCGGTAAGTAAACGATGAAAAAGAGGACAATAAACGAGAATAGAACGAAACGTCTACGGAACGGATCGTCGATGATCCGATTCTATGAGATCCGATCCGGCACCGGTTCGACACGCTTCGTTGATGGAAGGAAAACAAGACAATAGAACACGGTCTTTGATCAGCTTCTTAATTTCCCATCCGAATCGATTGTCGTGGATCGCTCCTTTGCCTCTTTGTCCGAAAAGACCGAACCTATACCCCGTCACCCACCCTTCCACCCCCGCCGAATTAATTCGCATTGTAAAAACAGTTGCGGACCGAAGGGTTCTTCTCGCGAGCGGACCATGCAAAAAATCGTGCGGAAACTTTTCAAGATCGCCGCCTTTTGGCCCGATTGGGGGCACTTGCGAGTACAGTTCGTGTCGATTTAAAGAAGCAGATGGGAGAAAGATATCGAGTATATTCGAAACGCGAAAATAAAAATAACGATATCCTCTTACGAGAATGAAATTACTATTGGCAAAGCAAGAAAACACAAGCACAACGTCGACATTTGGTTCGTTTTAGCGTTAACGTTTCAGCGTTAACGCTTTGGCTTTAACATCGCTGTTACGGATGATTCTAATATGACATCACTGACAACGAGTAGACGTTATATCCTTTGGACGAAATATCCTTCGTTCGTACCTGCCTAGTCTTGCGACAATTCCGACTCGAGCAACGATACCCTGAAACCGGCAATAAAGAGAAATCGCGGGGCCTGCGGAGAAGGGAGGAACAGTGGAAGAGAGGCGAAAAGACAGGTTCCAGTTGCTCCTGTAAGCTGCCTCCTTCGTTCTCGACCGATCCGCCATTTAGTTTAGTCGTTGTTCCGTATAAGGCAGCGATCGACGATGAACGACAACCGACTAAGCCTAATTAACAGCCATCTAGTATCGCCTCGTGTAAATTCACCCGGTGGCTATTAGCCACGATACTTTGCAACCTCTCCGCCAATCAAGAAAACAACCACTGGAATATCGCAATGCTCGGTGCATCGTGGCTGCAAATTACTAGAAATACGTTTACGTTGGTAAACCGAGTCTCCTAGCGAAGCGTTTAACCGGAATAGCGCCCGGTTAACCGTGGCGAGGCTATGGGCAAAGGTACGGGCAAAGACATGGTCAAAGGCAGCTGTGTCAACGGACGTTAAACGAATTCGATCTTAACGCGTTTATTCGTTCGATCGGTATTTGAGAAGGGTGCGAGATTCTGCTCCCACAAACACGTCTAATCCTTTAGGGTATAAAAAGATCCATGTTTTCTCACTAAATAGCGGCTAATTAGATCGCTTGATACGAAGCGAAAAATAGAAACACAATGGCGGCTGTTCACCGGAGCACGATGTTGTCACGGGTTGTAATTAAGCGCCGCGGCTTTGTAAAACTCGCGCGGTGGCTTTGTATAGTAGTTATCGTCGATATCGATCTTCCCGTGGGTGGCGCTTATTGCCATGGTGTCGCGAGGAGTTATTAAATACACGCGGTACGACAACCGATATTAAATCGTCAATGCGACGCGTGATTTATGGCGTCGCGTGAGAAACCACCGCCAATACGCCAGTGCTGCAAATAGAGGATAAATCTGTCACGTTCTATTGTTGGAAATCGCCAATGAGAAGTGCCGGATAGAAGCGATCGCAAAGAACGGCTAATGAATAATTAATTATCCAGACACTTGTCGTTTTTCTGAGAGCCAGACGTGAAAACTACGTTCGCGCCGAAATATAGCCCAACGCCAATTCGAGTAGCATCGAATACGTCAATCCAAAGACCACGTTAGAAAATATCCTTCGTATTCGCGAGATGACATTTATCCCAAAAGACGAGCATTTCCACGGAGCAAAGATCGGTCTTTCGTACGCGTTTCGCAACGCGGTCTCTAGGTCCAGTCGTCATTAGACGTAATTGGTGGGATCGATCGATCAATTGCACGCGGACAAGTTGGCGCGATAGCTGGCAGAGCCAAGTGCATCTCAACTTCGTCCACTTCGTCCACTTCGTCGATATTATACGTCGACCCTCGTCGATCGGAGAAACGAACGAGCCCCTGTGCGATTCGTTCCAAAGGTCGCGCGCGCCTGCGGCTGCTGGAAAATCTAGTCGAAACGATCCTGTCGACGATCGTTGCGCAACGGGCCGCGTAATTGGAAGCATCTCCGTCGATCGATCAGGGTAATCGCGAGATGGAACGTGCCGGTGCACCGTGTCAAACGTCGCCACCTGTACGCGTAGCTAAGCCGATTGCGTTTTCAGCCGAGCTTTCCTTCGCTTTTCGATCGAGTCGTTCGCTCGTGAGAGTCGGCCGCGACTAATCGCGCAGATGTTTACAGGCAAATCGATATAGGTGCCTAGGATCACGAGTTTGTTGAAAACTCGTGTGCTAAGCAGATGTCGCGGTAGGTGTTCTTGGCTGATTCTTCGTAAGTTTTGCATTAGGCGAGCTGCGAGATTCGCGTAAACCGAGATAGATCCGCAACGGAAAAACAATCTCCGCGCGTTTCCAAGCTTTGATCGTTCAGACTGCGAACCCTGCTCGTTTCTTACATTATCTTCGGATCGATACCGTTCTTCGACATGGCATAGACTTGGCGTTTCTTCGCCATTCCTTTCGCGCAATCTTATTTCTCCGACTCCAACGATAGAATAAACATCGTGTACGAAACCTGTCATCAGTTTCCAATAGATTGGTTAGAGAATTACGAATCGCCGAGTCTACGAATCGTTTTAATATGGTTACTACGTATTTAGCGAGCAAAGTATCGGTAAAGGTTAACGTTAGAAGGGGAAGGTTCCCTCGCATGTTTTCTGCTGTCGTGGTATACGAGTTTCGATAGGTCACGTTATATACGAGATACGTAGAATTTGCGAACACGGCTGTCTTTACATCCAATAACGGCGACAAGGGGACTCTCTGTCCGGTGAACGCTTGGCGAAGCTTATTAAGAATTCCGCAATTGAGCGTCATCTATTATTTCCAGCGCAAGTGGTAAAACGGCGAAATAACCGGGTATACCGTAGCTAAAATGACAGGAGGTCGGTTGATACGCTGTACGGTGCATCAATTGCCCCTTTTTTAAACAATGGGAAAGCGAGACTCGGATCGCTAGCGAAAACTAGCACCGCTGCGCTTTAGGAAACTTTTTCTCCCGTTTTCGATGAAACCGACGACCGATTAAAAGAATCGTTCGGCGAGCAAAGAAACTATCGACGAGCGTGGTTTATCGAGCCAGAGAGAAACGACTGTCGGACGGTGTTAGTGGCGCGGGTGTCGGAAGAATAAAAGCGGAGACTACTACCTTCGAAACTATTGTCCGGAACGATGTTTGCCTTTAAGTAATGGGCCATAAAAGTACGCAAATCGAGCGTGCCACAGGAAACAAAAACGTCAGACATTTTAACGCGTTGCAATCTCACGAGCCGACGATGTTTCGCCGATACACTCCATGGTGTATATCCACGACTAAACAGCTTTCGAAAAGCCAGCGTCGTATACGCTGGTAGCAACAAGATTTCTCGAGCACATCGCCCTACCTCGAGGAATCGATTCGCTCGTGGCGCGTTTTTTCCAACGACAAAAAGCTCCGGATCTTATTGTACAGTTTGCGCGAGCAGTAGCGAGAAAGTAACGATATACGCGACCTTTCGCGGCGTGCGTCAATTATTGGCACGCAATATCCTCTGTAGGGCAAAGTATTTTTCCATTAAGCCTCGTACGGTACGAGCTATTCGCCCAAGATCGCGTTTTGACGTTTCTCTTTAATTTTTTCTTTTTTTTCTTTTTTTCTTTTCTCTATAGTGATTTAAACGTTCTGATAAATCACGCTTCGAACTACGTTCCCTGTACGGTAGTTGCCGACCGATCAATTCCAACGCCCGTCGGCCATTTTTCGTCCATGGTCGATCAACACCGGTAGCGTTGTAATTAAAATCCATCCTACCAGAGAAGAAACGGCGAATAATCGGAAAAACATCGATCGATCGGTGTGTCGAAACGATTTTGGCGCGACTCTATTCCGCGCATAATAGAGTATAACGCTTAGGTAGGTACTTCCATATCATTAAACCGCCGTGTTCATTCACACGGAGACCGAAAAAATCTGTAGCCAAGAAGAATCGACTAATGGACATTAGCAGGTGTTTATTTCCAAGAGAGTGAGCGCGTTCTAGCTCGTCATGCAGCAGGCGCGCGTGTCTAATTTACATGGAATGTAGTCGAAAGGTTCGAGAGTCGTCGTTTACTGCCGCTCGGGCTACTTTTATTGGCCACCTTTCTTATTTCCTCTCTTTTTTTAATTGTTTCTTTTTTTTTTTTTTTTTTTTTGCCCCCGGATCTCGGCCTAGAGTTTCGCTCGAGCTTCTGTGGAAGACGAAAATATTTTCTCTGCGGAACCAGCGCCGACCTACAAATCTCTCGTCGTGTCGGGATACTCGCGCGAACAACTTCATTCCTTCGAGCTTCCGTGGAATGCGAGCCGAAACGTTTGTTGCCGGTGGCCATTCGGCGGAACTGCGAAATCTATGAGTGTGCATGCACGCGTTCTCCTCGTTTACCCTTTGAACTCTTGCAAGATGAGGGTTGCCCGATGATCTATCGCGAGGTCATTACGACCGTTGCTCCGTTGTCGGGGAACGGCCGACTCTAGATCCCGACTACCGACAATACGAAACGTGTTTCTCGGTTATGAAGCACTTTACCGGCGTAAAATTCAAATCTAAATTCACATTTAAATTCAAATTTTGAGCTTTCAGATTCAAGCGGTTTCAAATGGGGGTTTATTAGCGAAACTCTGGCCCTTAATCGTCCAATTACGAACGAAAATGCTAATTGCAACAAGTAAAAACGCGTGTCGAGCGTGGTAACGGACGTTTGCCGATTCGTCTGGCTTTTTCTTCAGTCCTGTTCCGCCAGGACGTTTTTCTTTTCCGTGACGTTCCCTACCAACGATAACGTCCGGCGCGCGAGTATTCATAAAGCGGCACGAGTAATTAAGTAATGACTGCAAGAGGATTGGAGCGCGGCTAACACGCGGGTCGCGTCGCCGACCGATGACACCGGCGACGCGGTGATAAAAGATTTTCTTGTCCCCCGCGTGAATTACGATGCAACGCGGCCCCCGCTGCTTTTCCCCGACTTTGCTCGTTCCTAATTACCGCGCCTCGACTAACGATACTCGCGTGTCCCACCGCATCACTCTCTTTCTTTCTCCTCTTTTCTCTCGCGTTTGTCCCCGTTCTCGCGGATAACGCACGTCGATGCACGCTTCGATCGTTGCCACACGAGAATCGGGCCACCTTCCACGAGTTTTGCTCGGTATAACCTCGTATAACGCGTAAACGCAGGCATGGATAACGTTGGAAAATGGAACAGACTGATCTATCGAACGAAAGATCCAACGGACCGTCGAAAGATCGAGCCAATTCGAAACATCAAAGCCAATTGAATCGTATCCTGACGAACGATTATTACGAGAGTTTCTTTCAAAATTTCGTTGACTTTTAATTCGTCTGCGGCGTACGTGTCGTTGAACGAATGGTCAACTCGATTTCCACGCGTATACACGGTAAACCTGCTAACCGTCATAATCGATGCTGGTTCTCTGTAACTCCTTTTCCTCTCTGTTTTATCCTCCTTTATCTTTGCGTGAAATTTCTGACGTTAACTCTTTTAAATTATTAACCGGCCTGATACTTATCTCAGAGAAGAGAAGAAAAAACGCAAACGGTGGCAAGATGGAAAAGATGCACCGTGTGCGAAGGCAACGAATACTTTGGGATCGGTGCGATGATCGATTAAGGAACCCGATGCTTTATTTGCATCATTGACGTCTAAATTGGACGCATGAATGGAGGTCGCCCGCGGCGAACAGGCTAGCGGCATGGCACCATGTTCAAGCTCACGGAGCAACAGCCGTAGACCAGAGGCCGAGATAAGTCATCAAACAAGCCGCCCGCGCGGCTATCTGCTCGTGATTCGAAGCAGAGGTCTGGTTCGTCCCCGAGACACTTCTGCTTATCGGTCGAAGCACGAAAATGGCCGCTCCTGGTACCGAAACAGCGTTCGAGCGATCGCTAATCTGTCATCGGGACGTGTTCCAACTAACAATTTCCTCGGGGTACTCGAAAATTCCAAATTGAAACTAGCGCTCCCACTATTCGATAGAAACGTCCTTTCAGCAACGTATTACGTGCTACGTCTATCAAAGAAAACGGATACGTTGCGCGCTTAACAATGAAAAGTTCGTGTACGGCGTCTTACCAATGCCGCAATGTTTAACCGCTTATGTAAAAGGCGCGTTTCGCAGCGTTAGTTAGCAGTTAGGTACAAACTTCTCGAACCAAACTTTGCTCCGTCGTGCTCGGTGCGTTTTCATTCGTCGCTTGTTTCGACGCAAGCAGTTGGAATTTTAACGGATTATAAACGAAACGACGTAAAAACAGTCGGACTTTTGTGAAAAAGTCAAGGCTCGAGTTCAAGGTATCGATGACGCCGATGACGCCGATGACGCGAATCGAGCCTCGATTCGTTCTATCGTTTCACAGTCTATCCGCCCTAGTCGTTTTCTCGCTCGACCAACAGATCGAGCGGGCTTAATCGGCCGTGAAAAGAGCAAATCGTTTCGCGCGATTATCCGCCACATTGTCTCTGTCAGGTCCCCTCTCGCGATCTCCCTTTTAGTCGGTTTCCTCGAGCATCCCCTCCGACCCACGGTGTCGTTCGCTATTTATCCGGCTCTCCGCTTCCAACCCCTGTATCCAGCCGCGAGAAGCACCAACCACCGTGTTTCACCGGGGTTGCCACGTTAATCGTTTCGCGCTGAAAGGTGTAACCGATTCGTAACGGCCGTAAGATCCACGAGAGCGGCACGGTAAATTCGAAAAGCCGGCTGGATACTCTCGCTGGAGCGAAGGGTGCGATGTATCGGCGAGGGTGTCGTTTAATTATTCTCAGAGAACCCGACAATTTTCCGTTTTACCGACTCTGTGCAACGAATCTCGATAGACACGGAGGAAACCAACCAACAGCGAGGGACGTTAGGAAGATATTTCTCTTCGACGATATCCGCGAGTCTGCGACAAAGCGACGGTTTCGTCGGAGATCGTTTCGCCAACCTTTCCATGGTAAGAACGAACCTCGTTCCATCTCTCGGAGAAAACACTTGTTCGACTCTGTACGAACGAAAGAGCGTACGGACGAATCTGTGTATAAATGATCGCGCACGGTGTACGTACTTCTTTAAACGCGTAGAACCGCTTTGGTCGACGCGCAAACCAGTGGAGGTCGCGGCGTCCCGTCACAGCGAAGTTTAATTATCTTCCAGGAATTTAGTAATTTTCCGTTTTACCGTGCTTCCAGTCGCGCGTTGTTTCTCAGTTTCAAACGATATCGTTCGCCTCGTTGTATCACGGCCCAACTCTGCCAACGTACCGCGTAGATTTCAATTTGCGTTTTAGGAGATGTTGCAAGGACAAATAAAAACGAGCCGTAAAAAGAAAGGGAAGAAGAGGAAAAAAAATGAAGGCCAAAGAAGGGCGGAGGGCAGGGGGAAAAAAACTTCCTCCCCAGAAGATTCCAGATAACGGTACAAACAAGCGTTTTAAACGCCCAAGGGCGCCATTTAATTATTCCACAGGAATTCAGCAATTTCCCGTTTTATCGCCGCGCGGTATCGCTCTCGACGTTCACCGAGGGTTTCTTCGAGAAAACAGGAAACGGCCAGCGGCATTTTCGCTCGAACCTATCGGGATGATCGGAACAGGAGAGGAGCGACGTTTATTCCTCGCGACCATCGAGTCCCGTATAGAGGCGTCCCGAAAAGTGGTTTTTCCAGCGATCTAACACAATAGCCTGGCTCTTGCCCGCGTGAAATAAATGGACCGATTTATGAGCCCCCACCGGCAGAGTTCGCTTAATAAAATCTCAGCTATGTCGATACATTTTCCTCGAGCATTCGACCAACCTCCCGTACAAAGAGGTTATCGCTCGAGATGGCTATTGGATATCGCGAGGATAGGTTAACGTGCAGCGCGTAAATCTGATTCTTTTTTACTGCGAGGATATGGCGGGTGTGGTACGATCGTGGAGAGCTTTGCGGTGGATGCAACGCGTGTTTGAAATTCGTCAAATAGTTCGCGTGTAATATGGGCCAAGCCGATCGTATTACGAAAGGTTATCAAAGTTGAACGTCGTGGCGAAACGTGAAATTAATTTTAATGTCGCGTCGTACGCCATGAACTTTTCGCGCTATGCATCGAGCACGTGACGAGCGACGTTCAAGAATAGTTGCGCGCATAGCGAAGATACCGTCAATACATAGTACCTACGCCGCGAAAAAGCTATACAGAACTATTTCCGAGGGTTTTTACGACATCTCTTGTGTAGAGAAAAACTTGTGTACACACGTCGATCTTTCGTGTATTGCCTTTCGTTCCGTGGAAAAATGCGAGGATATAACACAACCTTCATTGCCACCGAATGCATAACACCGATCGGCCTTGTTCGCGTTTTGCCACAACTTCGGGTTATGTATTTACAATGAAAAGAGACAACTATGCCCTCTTTTCAACATTGTACGATCTCATTATCCATAGAAAACGTAATCTTCGCATCAACCTTATTGCAAACTTTCCGCGCGACTCTTTATTTAACCGATCATTGTCTAGGAAAAGTCAAAGATAAAATATTCAATAGCTCGCAAATACAAAGTTCAAATGTTTGCTCTTGCGCGATAACTCTCGTTTAAAAGGAAAACCACGATCGTCTTTTTAAAAAATTCAAATATTTGCTGTTCCATTCACTCGGCTCGTACGCAACGCAAATCACCGATGATAAAGAAGAGCAAAATAGAAAAGAAACGAACGAACGAAACGGCGAAGAAATTTTTCAAAAAAGCCAGTAGAATCGTGTAAAAGCTTTCTGCTCGTTCGCGTTAGGCGCGCTATCGCCCAATGACCGCGGCGTATTCACCCTGGAACGACGTGCCTCCCTCTTTCCCTCTCTTTGCCTGCTCCTTTCCCCGTTCCCCGACTCGACTCGTCTATCGCTCGGTACACGCCAAAAGCCAACCTTCACCCCGCTGGCGATCAACCATTTGTCACCAGGCCGCTGGATTTCCCATTTTCCGGCCGATTTCCCCGCGACGACATCGGTACCAACCCCTTGTCGCCGCCATCGTCACCTCTGCGCGTTCTCCCTTCGACGTGCCTCGTGTCTTCCCTCTTTGTCCCTCGAATCGTCCGGTAACGCCTCCGCCCTTGGTACCGCGCGGATTTTCGGGATCGAGTAGACGCGACGCGACGCGACCAACGCGATAGAACGAGACACGGTGTAGCCTATTTCGTTGACATTCGCTGCTACTAACGCGACAACGCCGGCGTTATTCACAACCCTCCGTGATCCCGGCCAGAAGCTCATTTTCGCGGTACGCCTCCGATCTTCCAGCCCTACGCTCGGCGCTGGATCGTTAGTTTTCCACGCGAGCGACATTGTCATTGTCACTGTCGACGAATCGATACGAGCGAGCCGTACGTACGGATACCGACCAACGAGCTTCGCTTCACGCTTCTCACTCCCGCGAGTCGATGGTTTTTTAAATCGCTAGTTTATGATCGTTTTCATCGTACTTTCTCCTTCCCTACTCTAAGCTTGATTTAGCTTTTACGTCGTTGGTAAAAAAGGAGCTCGCGTTTTTAAACGATCGATCGACGAACATCTCGAAAGAAATTTTCTAAATTTTCTTCCGCCATTTGGCTTTCGTGATTCGTCATACTCGTATCGTAAAAATCTCTCTCTCTCTCTCTCTCTCTTTCTTAATTAAAAAGCAGCTGTCACCTTTCTTCTTGTCAGTGGTTTCTTATCGCGATTGTTCGTATTCGAACAAACGAGCGTCTTTTTAACGCCAAACAGACGCGACGGCGCTCCTTTCTCCCCGAAGCGTGACGTATCGGAAGCGAATCGTGAAATCGGCTCGCGAAACCATTTGACCGCGTTATCGCCGCTATTACCCGATATGAAAACATAATATCGGCTGCGTGGGGTAACGATCACGACACGGCATATCCGCGTAATGAGGATCGCGTGTGCACCCTGCTCCGTGCACCTCGACGATGCTCGAGTGTCGGCGGCTACCGAAGGTTGCTACCAACATTTTCCTTGTCTTCTGTTACCTTCCTTCTCTCTACCCCTTCCGGCCCGCCTCCGCTAAACCCACCCCACGCAGTATCTCCTGCAATATCCGCTCTTTAAGGGTGAAACGCGATACCGCGCGCGCGGTTCGTTCGATATCTCGTTATAATGTGGCAACAGCTAACACTCGTTAACCCCCGCAGGGGAAACCTTGCTCTAGTTCAATCATGTAACAGTATCCGCGTCCTAATGCGCGCTCGAATTTTACTCGTGCTCGAAACGACGGAGTTCCAGACCGTCGGAGTTTCGTTCTCTCATCGGCGTATCGGCAAGGATTTCGCTGCTTCCACCGCTCCTTTCGTTTCTCGCTTCTTTTCATCGGCGCGTTAACGAGTCTCCGTCCGTTTGACTAGCTGCTATCTCGCGATACCGATCATCTAACGTCGGTTTACGACTCGACGTATTTTTCATAGTTGAACGACTCCGCTTTTTGCAAGTTTCTCCATTCCGCTGGCCGATTACGCGATTACATAAACCGTCCAAACTTCCTTCGAGACGAACGACTCGCATCTATGAAATCGTTTATGGCAAAAAGGATCGAATAGATGGTCGTAAATAGCGATGTAAGCTTAGAGGGGAAGAAATGCTCCTGACATCGTCACCTTTCCCTACTTTTCGGTACACCGAGTCGATCAGCGTCGTGACTTTTCAGCAGGCCATTTATCAGACCGTGTCTGGTCGCGCGAAATTTAATATTCCCTGCTGCAACCTGTTTGCTGGTTTCCGTCGTGAGGCCTGCTGACCGTGGATGACAGAAACGTCGATAACGGTTGTAACCCGACGATTCGACGTTGCACCAGTATCGCCGAGTTTTTTGCTCGCGATCGTTAAAAATTTTCACCGGTCTTAACGACCTCAAATTACAAGCCACCGGGCAAGCGGTAGCTCTGCTCTGCTCGCCGGGGCTGTTATTGTTCGCAACGTGTCCAACGACAGCCGCGAGATTCGCCGCGATTTAATTGCATTTGATTTGCCCTTTACGTGAAATACCGATTATTCATTATCCGCGTATGCCCCGCGGCGAATAAATCATCCCGCGGATCGGCCATAAACCCGCGCGCAATAATTACTCCGATTAATTTTAATCGCGATACACGCGATTATCGTTAATACGACGATTCATTACCGTTAATAGTTGGCCGGTAGTCGAGCATGCCTGGCTTTTTTTTCCCCCGGCCTTTTTATTATTAATTGCAACATTATAAAGCCACCGGATGGAAAACTCCGCGTAATACTCCGCTCTCGAACGTCTGCTCGGCCTGCTATAGCCGTCTGCTTCTATACCGAACACGATCCGGTGCATACATACTCGTGTACAATGCTCGTGTAACACACGAGACTTTAGCAAGTAGGCGTTCGTTATTTATTTCAGCCACGCTTCGGACGAGCCGGGGTCGCTCGATCGTTTGTCCATAAGATCGAGGTAAGTAGACTGGTTAATGTAAGCATAATGTACAAATAGCTCGGCTGCCAGTGTGGCGTTATAACCACCGGAATAAGAGAATCGTCGATTAACCGGCCAGACCGTTATGCCGCTGCTTGGCCGTCTTTAACCCCTTTGCGTCCACCAACGAGATATCTTACGGCTTCAATTTCGCTCGTACGACCAATATTTACACCAACGTCGCTTCTTAACGAACATGTTACACCTACGTTTGGTCCATAGCGTCGTAAAAATGAAACTGCCACGTGAATATAGGTGATATCTCCCGTCTTGCGGATACGCAAGCATTAGATTCGATCGATCCACGATTTAGCGAAATAACGCAACGCGCTTTTGCCTGTTCATTTATTTAATATTACGGAGGAAATTATTCGAACAGGCGTAACAATTTCCAAACGGGCCACGCGTCGACTCGAGTAAATCGCGAAGAATCGCGAATTCTAGGAATCTGCCAAAAAATAACGAATCACCGGTGAAAGTAACGGAGCGAAACCTCGTTAATCACCGCGGCTGGTCGGCTGGTTGGCTGGTTGGCTGGTTGGCTGGCTGGCTGGCTGGCTGGCTGGCACGTTTTCACGAACGAGCGAAATCAATTGAAACGATCGCGAAGAGGCATTACCGGCTCGGCCACTTGGCTTCTCTGGCGACGTCTTAAAAATCGCCCGGCTAGATTTCGCGATTAGACGACCAACCGTTCTCCTCGCGGTTCTTCTCGCGGTTCCCCTCGCGGTTTCGCTGTGCGAATATTCGCCGTGGCCGACGTACTCGGTTTCCGGACTGTCCAATTAAAGAATGCGAAACGCCCGACGTTCGTGTCTGTGGGACATTAATCCAGAGCAAACATGGCCGTTCTGGGCTCGCGTATCGAGCAAGGCTATCGTGTCTAATGCGCTAATGACTCCGGGATCGATTAGCCTCCACGCTCGTCGTCTTATTTCCGCGTGTCTCGCCGCTTCTTCGTCAACGCGGTCGTCGCCGCGCGTTTCCATATCTCCTCCGCCACGATCTCGGAGGTGATTCCTCGCTCTTTTCGCCCACACCGGAGATACTCGGTGTAATCCTACGCTACGTTTGACAGATACAACGCGTAAATATGCTTTTTTCCTCTATCGAACGCGACAAACGGTATACCGTGGTAAAAAGCTAATGGCAGACACCTTGGACGTTGCTTGCGGTAAACACGTGGATTTGCCGTGTCTTACGTAACTTTCGGTGAAGAGGGGTATATATAGACTTTGGGAAACGTACGACGCGAGAATCGTTCAAAGTAGAAGCGGAGGAAAAATTGATTTAACGAGTCGGTAACGATACACCCGTTATCGATTACATGGACGAAAGTTTGAACGCGTCTGGGATTTCTGCCAGTACGTTGCGACGATCGATGCAACTACCGTCCGCCGCGATGGTCGTCCGAGAGTGCACTTTTGTTTCCAAGAGGAAATCGAATTTCGAGGCTGAGAACGTAGAAATATCGCTGTGGCGCGAACAGACGCGCGCAAGATTCAGGCGTTCGAGAGGCATACTTTATAGTTTGGAGCACGAGCTACGAGTCGTTACTGCCTAGCTACGAGCATGATAAATAACACCGCGTCACAGGCATAAAGAAACGCGCGTATCGATAAACGTAATTGGTTTTCACGCAAGGAAAGTGCTTTTCAGTGGAACTCGAACGCGTTCGACGAAGTAAAATTGCGACGAAATTGCGTCCAGCTCGACCGGACACGTGCTTTCGGACGACGATATTCTATTTGCGCGATTTACAGCGGCACGTCTATCGCGTTTGCGGCGACGCTGTGACATCGTTTGCCTCGTGAATTATATCTCGAGCGACGAATAACTTGTCCAAGATAGCTACTATTTAAAAAGGTTAAGCTTGGACTCGAGTGTGAAATAGCGTGTATTATTCATGAGATTCGGTTAATACGCCTGCCGTTTTCATTGCACGGAACTTTCCAAGGAAATAGCGAATTATAAGAAGGCCTGTACGATGAATTTCTGATAAGCGCAACGGTTAATTATACAGGAGCAACCTCGTTTCGCTAAACAGTCTAGGGAGTCGATCGAGGAAGGGAACGAGAGAACCGCCACCCGTTTCTTTTCTTTCGCTATCCGTTGATAAAAAGTAAGCGATTGCGAAGCGCACGGCATCGAAGAATCAACAATAGACGCTAATACACCGTAGATCTCGGCGGTCTCGTTGCCGTGCAGCCGAAATTACGGCCGGGCCGGAAGTCGTTCGATCCCGGTCGAGATAGGATCGTTTGCATACGCCGTTGGTCGATACGCAGGCGAAAAAAAGCCGCGTTTCTTTGGCGATTCGAGGCGACCCTGGGTTTTGTTTCACTTAGCACCTCCGCACGGTGAGGAATTAGCACGACCGTAAAGTTTCGTGGAAGGCGCACCGCGAACGTCCGCCGAGTGCCGTGCGATTTGCATGCGAAACGAAAATAAAACGAGAAACAGGAGGCAGAAAAAGGTGGGGGAAGAAACAGAATGAAAACGTGAGAGGAGAGTAGCGGTCTGAGAGGGGAGGGGAGTGGAAGGAAAGGAAGCAAGAGGAAAGGGCTGGAGAGAATGGAGGAAAAAAGGGAGAGAGAAAAGGAGAGGAAAAAAGGAGAAGCACGAAGCAACGCCGATTCACCGGGGGCCTAATTACATTAGAATAGGCGTATTTGAGCCGAAAGGATGGTTTCCTCGAAATCGATGCGTTCGGTGGCCAATTTCACGACCGCTTCACGTCTTCATTCTGTCGCGTCTCGCCTCTCGTTGCCCCTCGGACCGTCTGTTCGGACGGGCTATCTAACAAGCATCGGAACATCAACGGCGAACGGGGACGAGGAAGGTTCTCGAACGGAAGTCTCGAATTCGAAACAACGAAGAAGGGCCCGGCCAACACAGGCGAGCACAGGCGAGCACAGGCGAGCACAGACGAGCGCGAACGAGCACGCGGTGGCTCGACGCGAGTCTTCGAAAAGGCTTTTATGGCTCTATTCTACGTCGCTCTTTCTCTTCCTCCCTTCCTCCCTTCCGCCCTTTTTCCTCTTTTCGTCTCAGTTCGTGTCCGCTCGCCGCGTTTCGCAGCCGTTTCCAACTCTTCTCTTTTCCTTCTCCCTTTACGCTCTTTCCGTTTCAGCTCGGTGTTCGTCGCCGTTCTGCGGTGTTCCGTTCTGCGGCAGCCGGACCGGCTTTTTCGTGCGTACACGCTGCGCGGCTACTAGTCCGACGGCCCAGAGAGAGCGCACCACACGAAGCAGAGAGGCAAAAAGGAGCCGCTGCTGCGGCCAGCATCTCGCCATCTCTGACAATCAGCTCTCGCCCCTGTCGAAAAATACGTGACACGCGAAAATCAATTTCAACGGCGGTTGGCCCGTCGTCCCCGACCCGTAAAACCTATTATAGAAGCCTTCGCAACGTTCGTCCTTCCTCGCTCGCTTCTTCGTCCGCGGCTCGACGCGAACTTGCCTCTCTTTCTGCCCGGCGGCGGACAACGGGGTCGCGATACCGAACAGAGCTGACGATTCCGGACGATGGCCGTATTAAATTCCAATTTTACATTCGACGCGTGCACACGCGCGACGAGCGTCGATAGAGCGATCAAACGACCTCGGTGCACCGAGAGGAATACGAGTATTCGTTCGCCACGTGAGAGCTCGCGAAAAGATTTACACGCTGCCCATTCCACGTTCGCTTCGACGCGTGGCCTTGTCCGCGTACAAGACGCCGAGAATTTCTTTCAACACGGGGAACACGAGGGTGGTAGGACGTGCGCGCGTAAGCAGAGCTATCACCTTGCGAGTTCGAAGAATAAAACGAAATTACGCGGTGCTTTATTTCGCCGCTTTATTTCTTCGTACAAGCCCGCGTCCTCGACTCTCTCGCCCGACAACTTCCACCGAGACGACTCAAGGAAACGAATGGGCAGGATCAGCCGGCGAAAACAGGCAATAAAGACGGCGAGAGCTCAATAAAAATCGGGCGAATCGAAACGTCGTTCGTCGCGTGATCCGTGTGAAATTTATTTCTATTTGTCGTTGTTGGAGGGTCGTCGATGATCGTTCCCCCCGCCCCCCTCGCCGCCTCCACGCACGCCACGAAATCCCTCAGTGCGGATCGTGTCGTCGCGTCACCACGGGAGCGATTTTCCTCGGGCACGCGTCTCGCAGTTTTGCGGCCGAGCCACGACGTGCGAGACGACTGAGAAGCAGGCAACTGCACGAGGGATGGTAGACGGCGGGGAAACGGGTCGGAGTGATTATTGGACGCGGGGATCCACGAGCAAACTGAGACGGATCGATCGCATAAATCTCCCGGCACGGCGTAATATAAAGCCGAAGGCGGCCGGGCCTGGACGAGCATCCAACGACTGGCATAAATACGACTTAGCGAGTCGCGATCTCCGCCGACTAATTGAGAATTATTCGGCCGCAATAGCGTCCAACTCGCACACCGCTTCCCCGCTAATTTCGCTGAGTTATCGGAGGAAATCTTGTCCGGAGGAACGCAACGAGATTACGCGGCCCCCTTCTCTCACCCCTCACCACTCTCCCCCTCCCCGTTTCTCTAATGAAATTGCTCAAACATAACGCACCGGTGAATCACCGGTCCTCCGGAATTTGAAGGAGATACCCCGGCGATGGTAGATTCCAACAAATTTTCTCGAAAATGTGTTGGACGACGATCCACCGTAGCGTTAAATAACGTCGAGCCACGAGGAGTCCAAGGTATGACAGAAATATGTAATTGAATCGTAATTTATTGCTTTCGAAAGGAAACAGAAATACGAAAGATCGTACGCGTCGTACGTATTTCAGAAGCAGACAACGTAAGCAGTCGACGGAAGAATGTCGCGTAATTGTACGTTTCTCGGTGGAGACATCGCAGGATGTTGAAAGTTCGTGCTCCCGTCCAACGATCGAAACGTTTCAAACGAAATTTAAAGAGTGCTCGATACAAGAGGGTAAGGAAATTCTTTTAATTTTCAACGAGGGACACACCGAGTTTCCGTACGTGCGGGGGCTTCACCCTTTCCCTCGGGCTAAAATGATATCATTAACATCGCTTTACGTCCAATTTGACCGGCCGTGACGTTTTATTACAACTTCGTACCCGGTCATTTGGCTAGCACGACAGTTACCCTGTAATACGAAGTTGCACGAACCGCGACAGCGTCATAATTTCCAGCTGAGCCGATCGCAGCCTTCTTGCGTGCATTAATAGGTCGCACTCGCTGCTGCGTATACTCTGCTTGCCTCGATTAGAGCGGACAGCACCCGCCGACTGTGTATGTATACACGAAATGAATCGAAACCGCCGTTATTTCTCAGCTACCGTGCCATCTGTCCGCGGCAATTGCGCCTGGTGCCACGATTTTACTTGCTTATTGCCGCCCCAAGATTTCCGCACCATGTGTTTCTTTATCCCTTTTTACGGAGCTCCGCCAAAGAAAAATATATACCAAGCCAAGATGCAGAAAAAGGCGAAGCAAAGGAGTACCCTCCACGCTGTTGACTCGCCTATCCTCCAATTCTTTCATTCTTCTTCTACCATGTTTCTCGAAACAAGTAGCCACTTATTTCGCAGTCTCGTTCAAGCAATCTTACGAAAGTATACGAACGAGAATCGTTTCGCTATCGTCCTTTCGATACGACGACGAACGTATCTGGGTCAACGAGGATTTTTCCTCTCTAAAATGTTTCTCGACTTGCGTAATTCGATGGCAGGCCTCGACGTAAAAGAAAAACGCGAGATACTGTGCAACAGGACTCCCGTTTTCGGTTAGAGGCTGTAAGAATCAGCGTGTCAGAGCGTATGAGAAGAGTCGGGTGTCTTCGAAAAGACAGCACACACTTGTTCGAAAACCGAATGGTCACTTAACGCAGCGGGGGTGCCTGCTTGTCGAGTAAAAAGTTCTGCCGGCATCCGGAGTCTCTCTCTTTCCTTCTCGCCCAAGAGGGGGTGGGGCGGGCGGCTGGTGTTTTGTTTGTTCGGCAAACTGTCACAACAACTCGAAACGAACGACCCACCCTCCTTTTTATCTTCCCTCCGTCTCCTTTTTCTTTTTACCTCTCCCCGGTCCTCTTTCCTTCTTATTTAACCTCGAGGATCCGGAAACTCGAGTGGCTCTTTAACGTGACTAATACGCGTGTCTCCTTGGTCGCTTGGAAAAGAAAACGCACGACGATCCTCGGTTCGAGGACCGATCGTACGGTCCTCCACGACTCGACGGCGTTTCGACTAGCTAAACGAAGCGAAAAGAACGAGACCCGTGGCTGTAGCTTTGACAAGCAACGTTGTACAAGAATCGCATCGATATCGTCCAACCATCCTTCCTTGGACTATCCGCAAATTTCTATTCGTCTACGATCAATCGTATAATTTTACTTTGACAGTTTCCCAAATTTTCCGATATTCCCTTCCTATCGCCGTGAACGATAAATTTAGGGAATAGATAGAAAAACTTGGTAGAAATTTACCCTGTATAAGGGGTAACCTGTGTCGTCAAATGTTCGTACGGTTCGGACGGTCAGAAAAGCTTCGACAATTTTGCGTAGTGGCTTTCTTCGCCACGAAGTAACGGCACCAAAGATCACGCCTTCGTAAGAAGCGTACATTAGGTAGGTCCAACCGCGATCCATAAAAATGCGTCGACATCTCTGTACTTAGTCGAAGCTGGGTAAACAAGACTGCGCAAGACTGTGCAAGGGCCCACACAAGCGCGCGGCACTATTCTTTCAACCCTTTTCATCTCCGCTGGATCCAGAAACTCGAGTATCCCTTTAACTAACGGGTACTTGTACCGATTGGGAAAATAAAACCACGACGTATTCGCCGTGATCGAGTCTCCGCGAGTCGCATGGCGTTAACCCGTCGAATCCGAGGAATCGCGCGAACGTTATCGGTGAAATAGCTCTAACGGGACCAAGGATAAATAGGCTCGATTACGCGTAGGTGCCATGTTTAATTATAGAATCGTCCACGCCGCGTAAATATTTTCATCGCTTCGTCCGGCTGTATGTTAATCGCGAGACGCGGTCAGCCCCGTTATTATGACTGATAATTTCAGCCGCGACTATGTTACGCGGCGAGAGCGACGTCGGTGCTTCGCTTAATTACCAGCATGATCGTTTGTCGTTGCAACGAGCGGCTACGCGGACGCGTGCCAATCAGAACGCGCGGATGGTAAACAGACGCGCTGGAAAAAGGGGAGCTAGACTAATTGACGTGTAATTGATAACCGAAAGACCGCTTGGTTAACCATCCATCGACTCTACAACGAAGATCGTACAATCGCGAAATTAACAGACAAAGCGTACGGTGTACGGAGTACGTAACGAACTACTAACTAATTAACTTCTTTCAACTACAGAATCGCATTTAATATCGGATCGTTGTACGGCAGAAGTAGACGCGATACAGACAATTTTTCACCTCTTGTAAACATGTTTCTACCATAATATGTAATATATACAGCTGTTACTTTGCGTATTACACGATTCTCGTGACTCTATTACGAATCGGTATTGCTATCGTACACCATAAAATTTGTTTACTATTGCCAATTATCCTTCTCAAGCTCCGAGTCTTGCATATCCTACTGCTTCGTGGCTAATTTCGCCACAATCGGCGCTACTGCTATCAACGCTACCGGGAAAACGATTAACAAAATACTAGACCGATCGTTCACCGCAAACTAGAGCAACACGAGCGCGTTTTCATCGAGAGAGTTCGGAACTGCTTCCTCGTTCGAGGTTCCCGACAAACCTGTTATACACTACTCCGATCGTTACCCGACAACGTGGTATCTTTTGTTCGCGCTGTTCGATGCGCTGTTCGATGCGCTGTTCGATGCGCTGTCCGATACGCAGCTCGCAGGTTAGAAGCCCGTCGTAGTCGTTACGCTCGATTGTCCCGCGAACTGGGTTCGGCAGCAAAAAACGAGAAAATCCCAGCCAGCGCGAGATGCGACCTGTTTACGATGCACGGCGGTGCGGTCGATTTTGCGGGCTGTCGCGCGTAGAAATCGTTAGATCGTTCGAGTCAAGCAGACGGGGTAAAAAGCCGCCTCGAGTGTTATATGCGTGTTCCGCGAACGAGGGAACGCTTCCAACGTTCGACGGACGACGCGCGCGCGAGAAAACGAAAAAATCCACTCCGGGCGGGCGGTAATTTGAGGTAAACACGAAAACGCGAAACGATCGCGCGAGCCGAAGCAGGTAACCGATAAAAACACGCAAACCGGACCGGGGATCGTTGCACACCGGACAGACAGATACAATTTGCCGATCGATTCCTCGTTTGTGCGTTAAACCAGCCGAATCGGCGTCGGTCTAACGCCGCTTATTAAACGAAAGCGAACGCCTGCTTCCATTCCCAGCGACGCCTACTTTTTATCCAGGAAAACTAATCCACTCTTACGCAGTTTCCCCCTTCTTCTCTGCTTTCTTTCTCTTTCTTTCTTTTTTTTTTATTCTATTATTTTATCGCAAATAATATATATTTTCTTTATAGCGAGAAAATGCACGTAAAAGGATACTTGAGAGGTGGCAGGTAATAAGCAGCACGCAGCGACAGAATGTAAATGGTACGACGTTCTGTTGTTATCTTCTACGGACGACTGAGAGGCAATTTTTTCGATATCGCAATTTTGTATCGTTGAAGCAATTACTTCAAGAAAAACTTTACATCTTTTTTTTGACACCGCTGTTACGAAGAAAATAGAATTTAGTGAAGCAAAAAATTAGAGACAAAAAGAGGTCCATAATATTGTACCGTCGAATATGAATGTTGTTTTGGGTTACAAGGTTTAGAAACAAAAGAGCTATAAGTAGATTTCTATTGCTGTTTCTTGTAGCCTACAGCTAGAGCTAGAGCACCAAGGTTAACCTTTTTGGTAATGTCCTCTGCTATAAATGTACGAACCTGCTCCCTTATCGTATTCCATCGTATCGTAACGCCGAGAGAGTGAGGATCCGGATCATCGTTACACCACACCTATACTTGTTTCAATATATTTTTCTATTGGAAATTCATCCGCTCGTTCATCTATCAGTCAACCTCAACATGTATAATTTGTAATAAAATGGATCGATCCGAAAGAAACGCTCGTCGACACGTAATGAGGCGTACCGGGGTATACTTTGTACCCGGAGATACGATCGGAAGAAGTCTGCCCCAGCTTCCGGAATCAGCCTGTACGGTAGCGTTGCCGATAATTGACCCGTAGTTTCGACGATGCAGCTGCAACGATCTACTTGGCCCGTACAGTGGCCGATGAGAACGTAAGGTCGCTCTTACCCAACTCTTTCTCCAACCGAGGACCACTTCATATTCCGGAAAGCAAATTTTATCAAAGTCGCGTAAACGGTTCGGCCGATCGCTGATAAGACGAGGTACATGGAGTGGGCTATACGAACGAAAGCCAGGGTTTCGAGCGGGCAGACAGAGTGGCCCAAGCATGACGAGGGCATATATCGTCGAGAATCTAACGACTGGGTACCGTCGTAAATCGATACCTGCCTCGATTCCCGTACAGGGCAGCGTCCAAGCTTACCGCGCGGGACGGACGAAGAACAACAAACAGCCAGAGAGAAAGGAAGGACGCGTCTGGATCGAGGGAAAACGAAGGGGACGAAGAGAGAGAAGAGAGAGAGAGAAAGAGAGAGAGAGAGAGAGGCGAGATAAGAACGCCGCGTAAGTATAGAGAGCATAATAATCAGAAGTAAATTGCGGATACGTGAGGCTACCGTGTTGTAGGGGCCTCAGGCCTCGCTGACCGCGTCTCTCTGTTCCTTCGGTTCTTCTCTTATTTCGTCGATGTGTTCGATCCCATACACGCGCCAATGGCTCACCCATACGCCTCTACGAAAATACGTTCGAACGTACGTACGTATAAATTTCTATGGATATCGAGAAATGCGTTGGTACGCGTGGAACGTAGCAAGACGCGGCAGATACGTACGATCGGGAATACCTAACCCGGCGGTAATCTAATTTGAATCCCTGAAGCTCAGACTTCGCCAGTAATGGAACACGTATCGAATAATATTACGAGCGATTCGATTCGATATCATTTGTAATTCTGGTCCCGAGACCGCAAGCGGGCTTCTCTCCGTGAAGGCAACCTCGACCGGCCTGTCTGACTGCCGCGCTCGCTGGCTCCGATCGGCTCTCGTGTGAACAACGCGTTTTATGCGTATTCCGGGTGGTACGGGGTAAAGAAGGGGACGAATCGCGTCGTGTTCACCCGCAAAAACCTTCCACGGACGATCTCGCGCCGACGATCAAACCCCCAGCAGACTCGCCACCAGCCTATGGGATAATGGAGATGATCGAATTCCATCGGGAGCCCGGTACGGCACGTGAGAAATCGACAAGACACAGTACGTACGGTTGTATAGTTTCGTGAAATCGGGGATACGCGCAGCGTTAAATTCGTCGATATTTTGGAAAATACGTGTATGTAGGCGCGCGTATTGAACACGATCTCTCTACGGTATCGATAAGTTGCTTTTTCTTTTAAACAACACGAATAAAATAATTTGTCGAGGAAGATGACCGAGTTTGATTAATTCCGGCTAGTTTTCAATACGCGTGCGGCCAATCACGGAACCTCGTAATGGCCCCTGTAGCTGTTGCCTCTTTGCCTAATGTTAGCCCTTTTAAAGAACGTATCATAAATTGCGTAAAGCGAAGGCGCACCGGCTTTTATACCACGTTGCCCGAGGCGAACCGTTCCCCTTCTACTTTGCCGCCTTTCTCTCCTCCAGCGCGATCCCAAGACGCCCTTGCGCGCCGTTAAAAAGTGGCATTTCGGACGAAATATAAAATTGATAAAACCCACACCATACTCCCGGGGGCGTAAATCTGCGATTCCCAACGAATCTTCGTTAAACAGCGATATTCCTTCGTTATCGAACTATCGTTGGATTACGAGATTTCTGGATAAATTAACCTTCTCACGAGAATCAATCATAGCCGATGCATATTTCTCACGCGGTGTCGGTATCCTCTTACGTGCCGATACCGCCGACACTAGCGATCAAAGCGCGGTATTTCAGACGCGATTCGACTCTGGAGTAAATCCTTTCTCTTCTTCTCCAACATCAACTCGTGACTCGTGACGATATTATAAAAATTCGAATACAAAAGTCCCAAGATTCGGACAACTTGCGTTCCTTCCAAACTGCCGCTATTTTTTCGTCGCTATCCATACGGGCCGCGAAACGCATCGACTCGATCGCGCTGCTATCGTATACGACGTAAAAGACGCGACGACGACGTCTCTTTGTCGAAATGTTTCGCATATTGGCCGCCGCCGCGACCACCGCCGCCGCCGCCGTCGGAAGTACCGGCTCGCGTTTTCTGTATCACGCTATATGCAAATGAGACATATGCTCTCGCCGCGCCACATAATAAATTACTCGTGTAGAGATCGCCGGTGTATAGGTGGGCCTAAAATTACGTACTGGTCCTGCCAGGGACACACACGGATGGACGAGGCCAGACCCCGACCGAAACGTGTAACGAGCTATGGTGTCCGTGTGCGCGCGACCATCCACGTCTGGTCGTCTTACGGCTTATGGGATAATACGTGCCTCTTACGCGCCCCTCGAACGTAATGCCAAACTGTCCTTTCGTCAGGGAACGGGCTCTCCCTTTTATTTCTTCTTCTGCTGCTCTTTTTTCTCTCCTCTTTCTCTTCCCTTTTAAACCCGACTATATCGGGCGGCGTTCGTCGTGAAATTTTTTCTTCCTACGCCACCGGTACTACCGCCACCGTACGCACGGGGTAATTGGTCGAGAAGAACGGAAGTGCGGCATGAAAATGATGAACGACGTCTTGATGCCCGAACAATCCGGCTGTCTAAGGACGCGGCATCGTTTCCTTGTCATTAACGCGCCACCAACGTGTCAAGGAATATTGAAATCTCCAAGGATATCGACCGTCTGCTTCTTCCTACCGCTCTCGTTTATCGCCATACTCGTTTATCGCGTTACGCGCGTTTCTCGTATTCTTACGAAAGTGCAGGAAAACGAACAACTGAATCGACGTCTCGCGACCTACGAATTTCGTTGTAAGGTCGTCGCGTTTTCTTTCGTTAACGTTGTGCGCAGCGTCTTGACCGACAAAGGCAAGATATACGCAGGCTACGTTTCAAGGATACGAAACAATGCAACATTTGGCGGCCACGGATCTGAGAGAATCGGTTCTCTCTTATGGCAGCTGCGATAAGAGTTTCCGAAGAAGCGCTTGGAAATCCGCTTTAGGCCACCCCCGAAGAGCAAGCTGCTTGTTTACGTGGCCTGTCTTTCGAGAAAAAAAAGATCGTTTCCTTTTCTCGTGCAAACACGGCGGCGACGCGTAGCATAAGCCAACGGCATTGTAAAACAATTTGCCGAGGCTATGGCAAACAATGAACGATCACGAGGATGGTCGTTCGAAGGAACTTGGAGAGGTTTCAAGGTCCATAGAAAGCGTGGTTTCCGTCCGTAATTTTTCGTTTCATAAAACCCTTAATTTTACGATGATTATCGCGAGTTTCTCTGGCCGTTTCGGCCATTTTAATCCCGCCAACGATGCCAAGTTCGATCTGCGAGGCACCATAGGTCTCGGTCTGGGTTACGGAAAACTGGGTTTTACGATCTGCCGTCTCCGAAACGAGACGCGCTAGGAAAAGGGCACGTGTTTGCGCATTTACGCTTCCACGTCGGCTGGTTTTTGTTGCTGCAGGTAATTGGATTACAGAAAGATTACAGACGGCCGCCGCACGGCCTCTCTGTTTGCGTTGTCGATTTCCCAGGATATCATCGGCAAATCCAATTTTTTTTAAGAGTTAGTCTGTAGACCGAAAATTTTCTTTCGGAGCAGGACTCTCGTGTTTATTGCAGCTTCGATGAATTACTATTCCATTAGGACCTCGAGTGCCTCGATCGGACGTTCCGACGATCGAACGAGGGTACAACTTTTACTTAGCCCATCGTTTTTCGTCGATACTCGCGCCCCCTCTAAACCTACGCCGACAAAGGGGATCCAAAACAAACTCATTCATGGGGAAATCGTTCCAACTCGCAAGACAAACGTGTACAATTCCAGGTTTAGCCGCGTCTATTCGAGGTTAACGATCCAAGATGACTCATGGATCGATCCGTTTCCCTTTAGCGAGATACGGAATACGCAACGTCCGATATCATCGATGGCGCACGATGCGTACCATCATCCAGCCTGTCCCTCGTGTACTATCAATCGTGGCCGTCAACTGGTCGTCTCCAAGATTAATACTTCCGCGTCTCCGGGAATCGACGCGCGAAACAGGCCCAACACCAACCATATCGACTACCGTTTCGTTTCGAGTACGAGCCAGCGCGTAAAATCCAAGCTACGGTGAAAAATGTCATCGTCGTTCAATTACGGCGCATCTTGCAACAGACGGTAAGAGCAGCTACTAATATTAGTAGCGTTCGCAGAAGCCTGCTTCTGGAAAGTAGCACTTGGTATGTGCTCGACGACGCTCGTGTGCGCGCTTTTCCCTCGTCTCTAAATACCGTAACAGCCTATCCAACGAAGCGGCGCCTCCACCGGCTTCATCTAAACTACTTACATACTCGTTTTAATCGTTCGATATTCGCTCGCTCGCGAAACAAACAAATCTCGTCTATCTATTATCTAACACTCACTCCGTATCGGCCATCTTTCGACGAGCGGATATATTTCGTTGTTCCAACGACGACAACACGAAGGATTTATATTGCACGCGCATTGTCACAGACGACGGCTGACGAACAGAGATCGAGTATTCGCTTCGTACGACGATCAACCGCGTTCCAGTGGTTCCGGGATGAACGCATTGTGCCGGAACGCATAAAGGGAAAATCGTTCGAGACGACCATGGGTGATTAATATTTTTGATAATAGCGGATGTTTGCGGATGAGAAGAGGGTAAGAGAGCGAATTCGTGGGTTGCAAGCCGAAGAGGATTCGATTGGTCGCGTCGTAGGAAACAATAATAATAGCAAAGTATCGCCGGTGGTACCGGCGAAAGAAACGAAAGAAGCGAACGTACGGCGGTTATCGAGGTTCGGCGAGAACATCCATCAAAATTAAGGTCTGTATTCATCGATGATGCCACGATGGGAACACAAAAGCGGGCTTCCACCATTAATAAAGAAACCGTCCATTCGATTCTATTAAGAGTCGTTGGCTCGACGCGGAATTTGCATGTGCGAATGAATCGTGCCAGGCATTGTTTCATAGGTTACACCGGGATATCGTGACGATACGTATACCGCGACTGAAATACGACACACGTAATCAGTTGCTCCATCATGCTTCCGTAATAATTCCTATTTTCGCCGCGTGCACGATACGCGTTCAACGATTCTCTTTCCGAATAAATTCCGTCAAGTGGTGATACAGATAGATAACCGGTGTGCTCGTCGACGACGACAGCTTACGCAACGCGTGAAAATCGAAGCCTGTTACGAAAATGCTCACCTTGACTATGCTCGCCGGCGTCGAACGTTTTGCTGGTCATTTGGAACAACGCGTCCAGAGGACTTCCCTGTCCCGTTGTCCTTTTCCCGTGATGCCCGCTCTGAGAGCCGTGCTGCTGAGACGTTTTCCTCTTGAACTGTTGCTGCTGTTGTTGCTGCTGTAACACCGGATGATGCAGTCCAGGATGCATACCGTGGTGCAAACTATGGTGATGATGATGACCCAATGGATCGGGACTTCCGGAATCGGAGACGGAGCTCCTTCCGGACGAGGACGAGCTGCTAAGAGGTGGTTCGCTGATGGAGCTCGACATAGACGCCAGGGACATACCCATCAAGGAAAGATCCCTCGGCGTCGTGGAATGGTTGTGATGATGATGCAGATGGTGCTGATGATGAGGCTGCTGTTGCTGCTGCTGCTGCTGCTGCTGTTGCTGGAGATGATGGCGATGGTGGTGGTGGTGGTGGTGGTGGTTGAGATTCGACTCGACCGTGTCCCACGGACGTACGATTTTCGCCTTTGGCCGATGCGATAAAATGTCCAGAATGCTGAAAGATTTTACTCCTCGTTCGTTCGTGTCTCGATCCCTGTCGTCTTCCTCGTCCGAGTGCTGCATCTGCACCATCTTTAGCCGTTTCAAGGGTTTGAAGTAATCGTCCGCAGCACCGGCCGCCGAGGCACCGTTACTGCTAGTCCTGCTATTCGCTTCCTCGTCGTCCTCGTCGTCCTCTTCCTCGTCTCTCAACGTAGTCACCGAGTCGCCGCCGCTGCTCTCGTGGGTGCGCAGGCCTCTTCCGTTTGACATTCTGTAATCGCCACTGCGAGAATAACTGTCCTCGTCGTCGATCACGGAATCTCTCGGGTAACTTCTTCGCGGGCTCAGTCTCTCCGCGTACTCCTCCCTCGATTGGGACAACCTCTCGTCCTCGTCCGCGCTGGGAGCGACGACGACCAGAGGCAAGGGACTCGGGCAACCCACCGAGATCTCGTCCTCGTCGTCCTGAACGTCGCCTCGGCCGGGAGAAGCACGGCAGGGTGTCCGTCGGTGAGCCGGCGATCCTAAGCAGCCCGGCGTCGTGGCGCTGGAAGACACCGTCGTCGACGGCGACATCGTATACGATTCTGTCATTTCCGTGGTGCACATCCCTGACGGACGATCGTCGGTTCCCTGTGACGCGCGGCCGATTCTCCGGAACGACGTAAGGAGCCGACGAGACGAACGATCGCAGGATCGATTCAATCGACGGTCAACGGTTCACACGCTACACCCATACGCGAAACGAAAACATTCGCGAGTTTCTCAAAATCCATCGACACTGAAATTTCGTCGAGCACTTGGCCGCATTTTCGCGCTAGATTCTCCGACCAAGTCGTCGAGAGTCTCGTTCAGACCGGCTGCTGGTCCTCTCCGAACCAACGAGTCATCGTGTGCTTTTCGTACGAGGCAACGCGTCCGCCGCTCCACTTTCCGACGCAATTTCTGCTTTCAACGATGCACCGTCATTGTAATTCCCGCTGATCCGTCCTCAGTCATCGTTTCAACGGTCCCTCTTACATCACGGTAACCTCCTACGACTCCCACCGTACCGTCCGTCGTTGCGTACCTGTCATCCTTGGATCCTCGTCGAAACGATCCTCCTTTCCAATCGATTTTCGCACGATTACCAGAACACGAACGAGAAAACGGAGCGATCCAATGATACGTACGAGGGTTCGTTCGATCCCGAGGCACTCAGACACCACCGTCTTCGCGATCGAGCATCGTGTCTTTCGATCGTCTTGCTCGGTCCACGGCTCACACTTTGCTGTCGTTCGTTGCGAAACGAGTCCGCTGCAAAACTTAGTCCACTCCGAAACGAGTCCGCTCCGAAACAAACGCGGAGCGTTGCCTGACGCTATAGAAACGGAATTTCACACGCGCGTAACGCTGTCGGACGTCTCGGTGGCGACACTATCACGGCCTCGTAGCACACAACGATCCGAGTAGTCCGGTGATCCAGTGGTCGTCAGACGCGAACATATCGAACGTCGGTTCCGTAGACGCGGACGAAACGTCAATACGTGGATGGTAAACGAGCTACGGGATTTCGTGGCTCGCTATCAGGCCAGGCCAAGCCAGTGACTCGAAATGGTACGGGGACGGGTATCTCGGGCCGGTGTTTCTGCAGGGGCAGGCACTTGGCTCTCGACCGCCTCGAACACGACCGGAGGAGGGAGCACGATCGTTCGAATCCCCTACTACGTCTGGTCGGTTCGTGCACCACCTCTGCCGATGGGACGTTCCTAGTCGGTCTTGCATGGGCGGCCTCAGGGTTAGTCCTGCCTATCCAAACCCCCGGTCAGGCCTAACCGTATCCCCTTAGACACGGCAAAATGACGCTGCCTCGATGGAATTTTTACGAGACGTACTTAACGTCCTGTGGCGCTGCTCCACCAGCCTTAACGTACCCCGGCCCTTTCGTCCTTCCTTCCTTCTTTCTTTCTCTTACTCTTTCGCCACTTCGTCCCTCCCTCGGCTCGTCCTCCTTCTTCCTCTGCCACACGCGGTACGTAACGCTCTTTCTCTCTTTCCGGCTCTTTACTATCTTCTCTCTCCTTTCTCCTCTTTGTCTCTTTCTTCCTTCGTCCAAGTTGACTGCGAACGTGGGATTGACCCTCCACGACGAAAAGCTCGCCTAACGAGGCCCACCGTGATTTCATCCCACCCGGACTGCCGATATCCAAGTTGCGCTCGGCCGCCACTCGCGGACCACCGCTTACCAAATAGCGCGATTTCCAAACTCGCGTTCGTCCACGTTCTCTCGCTGGCCATCGTCTTCCATTCTCTCTTCTTTCCTTCCCTTTTTCCCCTCTTTCCTTCCTTTATACGTCGCATCGTCCGTGTATGGTCCGATTCTTATCCGAGTTTCTTCGTTGTTGCTTCGTTCATCGACGCGTGAACGGACACTGTTGCCACGATGCGAAACGTCCTTTATTACCACATACATATCGCTTTATCGCTATTACTCCAACTTTGGTACAAAGTGCTTGTCACAGTCGATCACGGTAATGGCAGCAGAGCAATCCCGTTCCATTTGATTCATCGATAACAAAATCTACGTACACGCGCGTACATTTTCTCTGGTAAGAAAACAGAAGCAAGAAATCGGGATCGTCGAGGAAGAAATTCGTTTCTACGAAGGCCGACCTTGACGAACCTCGATACGATCGCAGCTCGTATTTACTTCTTTTATGGATGTTTGTTCCTCCGTGGCGTTGTCTATCCAAATCGAGGTTTCAGCCATTGATGATGATCGGTCGGGACAAGCGGAAGTCACCCGCGGAGCACGATGGCGAACATGTTTCCGGAATCGTTGGCAACGATCGTCGTGTAGGGTCGGTCGAAACAGGCAGGGGCGGGGATGGAGGGAGGAGAGGAATGGAAGGAATCGTCGACCGAATAACGTCGTTTCGAGCCGCGCTCGTCCGGAACGAGTCTAGAAAGGTATCTCGCGACTATTACATACAGACTATTATCCGCGATCGGTGCTGAGAATCGATTCACTCGCCATGTAATTGTAGCAATCTGGTCGACAACTAGCAGCCGACACGACACGAAAATATCCATCGAGCCTCTTGCCAGAGAAGATCGAATTTTACCCCCTTGACCGCTTCACAGTTCGCTAGAGAGGACCTGTGTATTTTTCGTCTCTCTCCTCCTCTCTCTGCCTCCCTTTCTCTTTTCGCCTCTATCTTAGGAACAGTTGCGTGACGTTGGAGTTTCACAGAAAACGCCTCGGTCTTTGTAAATTAATTTCCATTCGGATGGACGAGCTTTTGAAACGCAATTCGAGCGCAAAATTTGGTTAGATCAACGCGTTTTAAAAGTCATTTTCGGAGATTGTTCGCATACCTTGACCGCGAATATCGTATACGAATTGCTACTACTACGTCATACGTCGCAGAAGCTCGCGAATCGTCTGCAAACGTTCCGCAAATCTTGCTCCATACGCGAACAATGTCCGCAAGCTTCTACCGCTTTACGGTTCACGCGTCTCGTCGTTCTCAAAGATAAAGTAACTCACAACCCAACGAAATCGACCCGTCTTTTCGTTGCGTAGCTTCTCAAACCGTAATATAAGCCTTAAGTTTACGTAATTCCCCTAACAAAATACAAATCGATACTACGGTCTTTCCTGTGGACTTACGTAAGAGATATACTCGTTGTTTCGAGCGTAGCGGACGAGTGGAAATCGCGACAACGATCAAAGATCACGCGCAACTGGGAATCGTGAGCGTCTTAGGGGGCTACGATTTGGCAAATACCAAGGCGGGAAGAGATAGCGCGGTGCAGTTGGAGCAGCAGAGGTATACCGAACCAGAGCAACGGTCCATCCGGTCCTTTTTCTTCTCGTCTCTCTGGCCTTCCCGTCGGCTTTTCTATCCCGATACAAAGAGGCGCGAGCGAGCCTAATTATTATGATAGCTCGCCACTGGATTCTGTCGGTCCCTTTGATCTACCGCCGTTTAGCATGATCCCCCGATATTTAGGTAGGGCCCATTGTGTCCTGTCGGTGGAAGGGGATACCTCGTGCAGCGAATCGTTATGGTGGGGTTGGTCAGAGGACCACGAACTTGGAACGATCCTCTCTCCCTCTCTCCCTCTCTCTCTCTCTCTGGGACTCTCTGGGACGCGATAAACTATTCATCAATGAGCGGCTTTTTTCACAGAAATTTACACTTTCGTCCAACTTGCTTCCCTCCTTCGATCGTAGACCACACGCGTGCGCCGCCAAGAACCTCGTAAATTCAAAGACGAATCGATTCTCCGATATTTCTTCGGTGATTACCTTATCGATCCTCGAGTGTACGTAGGTATTTAGCTTGTCGCCAGACTGAATGAAAAATTTACTTGCGCGATACCTGTGTGAATAATTCGATGAAGAAATAAAGAGACAACGATCCAGCCGGATAATTTGCAGCGTGTGACGGAAGGACTCGCGAGGAAACCTCTTGGTTCGATGCAGCTTCGACGAGTGCTTAATGAAAGGTTATTTATGCGCTAACGGATAATGTTATTTATCCGGCGACCAGCAATCACGTCGGATACGCGTAGTCTATCCACGTCGAATTCGTTGGTCGAATAAATAAGCAGCCACGAGTAGACCTTTCGCAACGTTCTCGAGTGTTTCGCGGTTCTAGCAGAACCGGTGCATAACTCTGACTTTTCTGACATTTATGGGAATGTTAGCCGGTCGATACGGACGTTACCGAGATTCCGAACGAGTTCGAGTCTTGAATGTCACTCAGCTATCCGTACGCCGCGCTCTGTACCAACGATTAAAGCGACAAATCTTTCTTCTCGTTCCGAAGGTACGCAGATGTTCCAAAAACATTTTTTCCTATGGAAGAATCGAAATCCGCGTCTGATTAACACGCCTCTTGCGATTTAATAAGTCGTTAAGCACGCGAAACGAGGCGGGTTCGCAACTACCGATAAAATTACCATTACTACCAGCAGAGAAATCCAGTAGGTGGTTCGTAGCGCACGCACACCGGCTTCCCGAGGCAAGGAAAAAATGACTTTACATCGGGTCTACGTTTAACGAAATACCGCACACCGTGCTGCCACTCGTACGAGTAAAGCGACGTGACGAGCACTAATAACTATCCAGTACGCCGTCATTCTTATCGAGTCGTTCCATCAAAACCGAGGTTCTCTCTTTCAGCTGATATAATGGACACCTATACTTAACGGTAATTGCCGCGTGCATCTCGTCGTAATAACGAACCGGTGAACAACTCGCGCGGCCCACGGCGGAGGAACGCTTGTTTGCTTGGCCTTCCCTCGAGGCCTTGCCTCCGCTTCAAATCAAACAGAATTTAAAAGAACCTTTCGTCGTACGCTTCATCCTCCGTCATCCGTATAAGCGTAAAGTCCCTTTCGTTCCACCGGCGAAATCCACCGTCTTCTTAAGCGAATGAAATTTCAAAGCGCCGTGTCTCTTTCCAGGCAATCTGCCGCGAACCAGCTTTTCCGTAAATTACACTTTCCACGATCAAATTTGCCGAGTAAGCGCAAATATTCGCGTCGTATCGTCTTTGTCCGTCTATCGTTCGGCGAACGATACTGCCCGGATAGACGATTGGTCGATTCTCTCTGGCTTGTAGGTAATGGTATAATCGCTGCACAAACGCGTCTCGTAGCAGGACAAACGAATCGCACAAAGGGCTCCACCCGTGAATAACATTAGTCTAAACATGGTTCGGTGTTTGGACGGCGAGGCTTGGTCTTAATCAAAGGCATCGAACAGCGCGCGGCGTGACGACGCCCGCTAATAACGTGTATACGACGTCTTCGCCGCGCTATCGACCTGTTCCATCACGTTCTGTGTCCTCTCCGCGTTAGACGCGATACGTGTACTTAGCCATAATTGACGAGAGCCGGGGACGAGTCACGCGAACCCGCTCTCCGACAGCAGTTTAACGTGGCTTTGGCGCATGTGCGTTCTCCTCTCGTTGCACCACTCGCTTGTTCCCTCCGGACCGCTGCCACCGCCGCTGCCGTGTCATCCTCACCGTCGTCGTCGTTCACGTCGTCGTCCACGTCGTCGTCGTCGTCGTCGCCGTCGTTGTCATCGTGGTCGTCGTCATCGTCGTCGTCGTTGTCGTCGTCGTCGTCGTCGTCGTCGTTGTCGTCGTTGTCGTCGTTGTCGTCGTCGTCGTCGTCGTCGTCGCAAGGGGTAGGGAGCCTATCTATTTTCCCCTTCTACGCGCCTCCGGCATGTACTCACCAGCATCGGGAACATGCCGTTGAATTAACCCCACTCGCGTCCATCGTACAGCCCTCAACACGCCCTCGTACGTTTCGTTGTCTCTCTCCTGTTCAAGGTTATCCTGCCTGTTCCTGGTACCACCACCCTTCTGCGCTCGTTCGGCTCCGTGCCGCTTCCGTTCCAGTCCACGCCTCTGCCCCGTTCTGATTGGCGAACGAGTTTCGACGCGCCGCGACGCTGATCCCCGGGACCGATTTATATCTCGCGGCTGTTCGTCGCCGCCACCACTGCCACCATCACCACCCCTCTTCGTCGCGAAATTTTTATGTCCAACGGGGGTTGCGCCAACGCTTCGCCGCGTCTCACCACCCTACGCTACACGCCTATTTTTCTCATCTACGCGCCAGACTCCTACCTCTGGCGAAATTACGTGGCCAGGCACTGATTTAACGAGCTTTCCTCCGAGATTGCTGATGGATCTGTCTCCGTGGACGAAAACGCGCGTCGAAAACACGAACCAACCAAGGGGGTGGAGAGAGCGGAAATGAAAATCGTTGGATAGAACGCCTCGTCGATGTTTGACGCGACGAAACGATCGTCGAAATCGAATCGCTGCGTCGTGTCCTGCGCGTTATTTATTTATTTAGTAGGTTTCGAGCTATCGGTATCTACTCGAGCGGTACAAAGAAGAAAAAGGTTTACGACAACGGATGGTAAATGTATAGCAAAGAATACGGAAAGAATATAAATATACGAGCGAAGATGTGTAAAAATAACACAGAGTTAAGAGTTAAATAATTGCAAAGAGATCGACTCGTTCGTAGATACCATCGCAAAGAAGTCGTGCAAAGAGTCGCTTTTGTGACTGATCGAGGTAAATAGGTACCGTCGAACGACCAGGAGTCCTTCGAAGCTGGCCGATGACCGCGACCAATCGAACAAACGACCGGTCATCGTTAACCCCTGCGAAGGTGTCGGAACTTCGAAGCATCTCTTAATAGGCACGCGACCCCGTACAACGAAGATGGCTGCTCTTCGACTGCGAGTCGGATGGGGAACAATCGGAGCAGCTTTTCTATCGGAATCGGCTGTGAAGAAGGGGTTCGTTTCTTTAGAAAAAAAAAAAAAAAAAAAAGAAGAAAGAAAGAAGACGACGCCGGATCCAAGTGGAAACTACGACGACGTTTCGAATTTGTTAAATCGAAAGAGAACTTCGGTTCGAAGAACGAATCGTTGATCGATTACGTTGAAATGAAATTGATATAATCGCGTTACTTAGAAGCAATACGGAGGTATTTCGAGATGTTAAAAAATTTTAATTTCTGGTCGACTATCTTTTAAGAAAAGACTTCTATCCTGGCACGAATTCGATCAGCCACTTTTCCTTAATGCACGAAGCCATTTCGCTGACACGGCCAGACAATTCCGGCAGCCAGAGTTTTCGCTTTGTCGATAGACTAATGACACCGTCGAGGGCGTTTAAACCAAACTTGCTAGTCTTCCGGTTCTACACGCTCCTTACACGCTCCGGCGGAAAGGGAATTCGTGTTCTATCGCTCGGAAATGATTCGATATAGCTCCGGAGAACGTCTGACCCGGCGGAGCAGCTAGGGTGCTGACAAATCGAGTCTCGTCTCGGTCACCGTGAAACTCCTCCGAGATTCTTTTCGTTCGCCCTACGATCGATACCGCCTTTTATCGACGAATCTTCGACTCTCAAACCGATTATACGTTAAGACCGTACGTATTACTCGAAATGGAAAGATTCCCCTTGCAACCGCCGCCAAATCCACCCGCTCTATCTTTCGAATTCACCCCGAAATGCCAAAAACGTTCGAGCTTGTTCCGTTTAGAGAAGAATCAGGCCAATCAGCGTTCATTCTCCTCGTCTCTCACCGATTCCACGGCTACTCGTCTCGCTATTATTAATTTCCATAGGGTTTCCCACAGATTCGCAGAGCTTCGTAGGCGCGACGAATCACCGCCAGCTTGCGACATGTAAATCGAAAATTCGACGATGAACTCGAGGAACTCGTTCCGTCTCGTTTCACCACTATCCGTGACTGTTTCTCCACGATTCCGCCTGTCTCTCTTCACCTTCGTATTCTATGGCAGTTAGACACGCTTGCCTACTTCGGGCAGTATCTATGGGTGGGCCCAACGATGGCGTTCGACGCCTACAGCCGTGTTTCACCGGAGAAAGAGCCCAGGTAGAGACGCGAACACGGACATCGCTCGAGCTCTCCGCAGGCGTTTATTTGCAAGCGTGACTCTGGGTCCGATCGATTCGCGATACTCCGAAACTCTCGCCGCTCTCTTCCACTCGCTCCTACCGTACCAACGACTCGTCAAACACGCGCTCTCTTCTCGTTCGCACGTACAAACAACGATTTTTGCGCGATATTGCTCCACGAAGGCGAACAAACTTGCCGAGTTTCGGAATCTTATCATTTTTTATCTTAGCAGGGACTCTTAGAACGATATCAGAGCGTTGCGTCGAAGCGTTATGCGATCGGATATCGTCCACGTTTCGAGATCGATCAACGCCCCTGAGACCTGTACGGTAAATATCGTCTCTGTAACCTGGAACTGTTTCAAAATTGTTGGACATAGGTTGGTTAGCGAGGAACGATATAAATTTGGAAAAAGTTTGGAAAAAGAAGCGAGAAACGACGGAGAAAGAAGAGGAGAAAGACACGCGCGGGACGATAGTCAATGCTCGTAATAAAGGACGTCTACCATCGAGAAGATAGCAAACGGGTACCGTATCAGTCACGCCCATCGATACTAATAAATCGCCGTGGTTGCTACCGACCGATCTATTCTACCGAAACGACCGAAAGTCGTGACACGAGTGGAAGCGACCGGCCAATCAACGATTCTCGACGGTTTTATTCCCTATGTTCGAGACGTCGCCTCGAGGCGACGCATTTAAATTATAAATTATATAAGAATCGGCGAGGTACCCGCGTAGAAGGCATGCCGACCAACGGCCAACGACTCCAAACTATTCCAATAGTACGAATTTTAATCTCTTCGCTCTTCTAAAGCGAACGTATCGATCTGGCCGAAAAGCGATCATCGTCCGTCCATGCCGAAGAACGGTCGTTTCCTCGTCGGGCAAAAAACTTAAACGTCCTCCATTTTCGAACAGTTTAAGTTGCCCCTTCCTCGAATGCATGGAATGAAGCTGTCGACGGGCACACCGTAACCAATACACGCACACGTACTCGCGATATAAGTCATTCCTCGCAATTTGACGTGTAGTTCGAGCCGCTTGCCTCGAGGGGAGCCGGATACTCCATCACGCTGAGTTACATAAATCTCTTCATCGAATGACCCTAATAATTGGCAGAGGGATATCGATGGCGGGCCTGTCCTTCCGGAAAGGCATTGTCGGCCTAGTTCGGGGCGGGTTTACAGAGAAAAGGACGAGTGTGTTCTATTCCGGTGGTCCCTGTTTCCACCGACTTGTCTATCGTACGCGTTTGCCACGACGCGCGTATTTCCTTCTCGCGTTAACGCGTCCAGCTTGCCATCGATATTATTCGTACGGTTATAGTTTTATAGAGTTACACGTATTATTTACATAGTTGGAAGTTACGAAGGATTTGGAAGCGACCCGGGTTCCGCTCATCGGAGAGACAAGCGTCGTTCTTCGTCGAGAGAAATCGTGGATGCTCGCGATATTTTCGTCGTCAGGTAGCGGTCGATATTAACCGCAGTTCACTGTGCGCTCACTGCTCGGTTGCCATACGACGTCGTAAATTCCTCGTGTATTTCCTGTTGCGGTTACCGCTGCGTTTTCAGCCGGCGCAGTTGCAGCCGAGGTAACATGGCGACGTGTAGAGTGATCCGGCTAATCGACAGGGATACGATTTTCAAAATTACCCTTTCAACAGAAGAAGCTCGTAACGTTCGGCAATAAACATCTCTTTTTTTTACTTGCTGCGCGTAAAGACGATCCACCGTTCATTGGCGTTTCTCTTTTCATTCATCGTTGCGGAGAAACGCGAGGGACGAAGCCTCGCGGAATCAAACGGACGACGTGATCGAGTGAAAGATGGCTTCGAATCGGCATCGTTCCATCTCATGGTAAAACCAAAAAAAGGACATCTTGGAGGCAAATTTAAGAGCGCAATTTCGACGCAAAGTAGCGCGTGGCGACTGGTGACAAGAGGCCTCGTACTCTGGCTGGCTGTCGTACGAGCGGAGTCGCATTCAGCTCGTAATTGTAAGGCTCAGGGTGGTCAAACATTCGAGATGTCCCGGTTGTACAAGAGCCAGCGGCGCAGCCCTGCCAGTCAATTCCAACTCCATTTAGGCTCCATTTAGCTCGAATCAGTTTCACTAACCACTTTTCGAGAGGGAAGGCGGGTTTGTTCTCTCTTTCCATACAGACGCCGTTCCATTCACGGGCCGATTCACGTTGTGGATTTTCGTCAACCATCGACACCAACCTCGAACGCTCTTTTGTACAGCGACTCGTCCGTGACGTTCCATCAATTTTCCGTTGCGGCTCGCGCCTCGCGCCGTCCCTTTCCCCGCTCGTTTCACACAATCGAATCGAAGGGTCGCTCGTCGATCGTGCTACGCGACCAACCAGGCCTCTGCCGACCTCTCCAAGTTAGTCGAGCCAACAACGACATCGGCGTGAATTCGTCATGCTCAGAGAGCGTGATTCGTCCTCGCCAGCCACTGAATAGTCGTTGATGACTTGATATTTCGAACGTGCACGGAACGACGACTCTAGGCGCCCGTATTACCCGGCAGTCGTTTTGTTCGCGCCTCTTTTTTCACTCATCGAGGCAAGAGGAAAGAGGGTGCCGAGACGTTTTAACGTAGATTAAAACGACGCGTTACAACGGGCAGATTTCAATTTGGCCGCATCAGGGCCGGAACGCCACCGGCATGACGCGATCAACTTCCGTTGTTTAGGTCGCGCGATAGATCCCCGTGAGAACGAATTTTGCAACAAGCTGATATCCGTCCTCCAACGACTATTCCGTGTTCCGATACTCTGTTTCCTCTTCTTCCTTTAATCATCCTTGTTGAATGTTACGGCTAACGTGGAACGAACATTGGCATTTACTTTCGAATTACAAAAATTCGTTAACGTCTTTTCGAGAAACGTCGTCTCTTCGATAGAAGGAAAGAGGAGAATTTCGTAATGTCGGGAAAATACCGGAGAACGCGTTTTCGCGAAACTGTCGATGGACGAGCCGAGCGGGGATTTTCGTAGATGCGCGGCCGGCCGACCTATGCCGTTCTACGTAGCACCGTTGAAAAGGTATTACACTTTAGTGGTACACGAGTTAAAGTAAGTATATAAAAGCAATTCGTGTGTGGCCCGGAGATGGCCGGTTCTTCACCTCGCGAACGAGAAGTCGGTTCCCTTTGATGTTCTGCCTACCCGCGTCTGGTGGGAGTCGCTTCTCCCGTCTCCTGCCCCCACCCCGCAACCCTTGGTTCAATCCCTTTACCCGCCACGCTAACTTCTCTTCCCTGCTTCCTTCTCTCGCGCTACGTCCCGTCTTCGTCGCCCTTGCGAGTTCTTTTCCACCGCGCTCTCCTCGTACATTTCCTTCATCGACGTTTTTACACCTCCAACACACGCCTCGCGATGTGCTTACGCTTTATGCTCGGCTACCTGAGATCTTGACCGCGATACGTCTGATAAGAAATCGTGGAATTCCTCTTTCTTCGAATTACACGAGCGTAACGAATCGATCAAAGTTTGCTCGTTGAAAGTTCGATAATATGGTACGAGGAGAAATCATCGGCGCACCAGCTGACAACGGTCGATTTAATTAACGGCCATTATGGCACGTCGTTGCGATCGTCCCGAGCACGTTCCATTACCGCTTTGACATTTAATAAATGCGCTCACGGCGCACAGCACACGTGCAAGCATCGGCCAAGAAGCGGAGTTGTCGACGCTCTAATCGTTGCATTATATTTAGACGCGAGCCCACGCCAAATCACCGGTGATTAATGGAACGTTACGACACTCGTGAACGATAACAAAACGATAAAGGCCGTGCCGGAGCCGCGGCATCGTTCCATCTACGCGTTTTCTTTTCTACCTCCGGCCTCTAGCGACTCGTAGTTCCAGTCTAATATACAAACAGTCGTTGGAATAAGTACATCGTTGTCGGACGTAGAATCGGCTGGTATTATCGATACCGATCGAGATCGGCCACGTGCCTAACGAACGACCGCTAAACGGCGTAAACCAAATCGCCGAATGTATCCAAATCGGATATGAATCCAACGATCCGATAGGAATATCCGAGCATCTATCCGAGACGGTGAATACTCGATCCGCCAAACATGGGAAAGAAAGGAAAGAAAAACGAGCAAGTGGAAACGCGTTAACGGGAGAACAGTCGAATCCGTAAAGTAAACTTCAACTTGAATCGCGTTTCAAATCATGCTTTATCGCGGTTTGTATCAACGAAAAGTCGACTAATTACAGAAGCGCGCGTGATCGTGAATCAAGCCGGTCGCCGACGATCGCGCGTACCGAAGCTGAAATTAAAAATTATCTACGAATTAATTAGCGCGAACGCGAAGAGAACGAGAGAGAGAATGAGAGAGAGAGGGAAAGAGAGAGAGAGAGAGAGAGAGAGAGAGAGAGAGGCCGCGTTAACGAAGCGTGTCAGCGTTTGTCTATCGCGAGCGCGGCACCGCTTCGCGTTGCGCCCGAGGACAGAGCGCGGCGCGGCGCCGCGAGAGATTCGAGAGATACCCCGAGGGAGGGTTCTGCTTTGCTTTCAGAATTCCAGCGTAACGTGAAATTAAGAATTACACAAGCAATTACCTTGCTCGGTTAAAAGCCTAACGTGGTGTATCATCTTCCAATTACGCGGCTCGCACGCGGCTCGCAAACTCTCTGATGCGGTTCGCGCTCGCGCATACTCGCCCCGGATACCGTTATAGTTTCACGGCGAAACGACGAGGGCCGCGCGATTACACGAACTATCGAAAGATTGATTATACGGCGGAGAGTCTTTACGAGAAACTTTTGCGCCGGACCGAACGTTCTCGACGGTTCGTTCGTTCGTTTGTCCGTCCAGTCGTAGTCGAGGCTGTAGTTACGAGTTCTGAGAACTCGATCACGAACCAACAACTCCAAACAGTCACGGACTATCAAACTGATTCAACATTGGCTCGAGCAGACGAGAAAGAGAGAGAGAGAGAGAGAGAGCGCGCGCGCGCTGCCGGCTGTTTTATTCCGATAGTTTGCAAGTTGCTCGAAGCGGTGTAACACCCACGCGGCCCGCCGCGACAGCTCGATCGATGATAAATCGTCGCTCGACCACGAAAACTAATCTCGTTCCGGATTCTATGTTCCTCTCTCGTTTCTCCCGCGGCCGTTACTCCGATGACCATCTTTACGTTTCGATTCCTACGCGCGACAAAAGTGAATTGGATCCTTGCAAGAATAATTATTTCACGTTCCGATCTCACCATTGAAAATTGAAATTATTTTTACCATGCTTCGGTTCGGACATTTTCCATCCGCGTATAATATTCCTATCTCTCGCGTGAATTAGAAAAATCAAAATCTCTCTACTACGCAAACCTCTCGTTTCGTCGTGTCGCGAACGAAACCGAACCATCGATAGATCCATCTAGCCCGAGTTGGTTCGCCCGAGAGCCAAACTAATAGACGATCCTTTCACGGACGAAACTGCGCAACAATTATACGCACGGCACGAAAAGTTTCCGCCAAGTACGGATAATAACCGGCGGCCTGCTATCTGCATCTCCGACCGACGCTCTTGCACGTTCATCAGGATCCTACGGTGGCATCTCGTACACGGAACATTTCCAACAATTTACCTCGGATGAGACAAACTTCGTGCCGTCTTCCAGTAGCGGGAACCTCGACCGTTCTAATGACATTTTCTAATCTCGATTGCGCGTTCGTGTCCACCACTCATACACTCGAGCGCAATCGGCGCGAGACCAAGGAAAGAGAGAAACGAATGACACGAGATTCGAGATGCAGGAACGAGCAAGAGGCAATCGAGGTGTATTATAATCGACGGCTCGCAACACGGTGTATCCGATTTTTTCCGCGGATTAATTGCCACCGACGCGGCTTTTTCGTCATTAAAATGATATTATACCTGGAAACGCGGACGGCGGACAATTTACATGCGGGGTGGCGCGGACGCGATAATGGAGAGAGAAGCAGCACGAGCGCAAGGGGAGGAAAGCTGTACGAGACGTTACGGCATTTCGTTGATTACCTCGGATCGCCTCCGTGTGGATCGACGTAGATGCCGATTTCCATGCTAGACACGGACCATCTCGGATCGGTTTTAATTACGTTGTTCGCGTTTCCTAGAGACGCGGCGAAGCTTCTGTCGCCGAAAGACAGAAACCAACTTGCCGCGTACAATCGAATTAGTTTGTTCGTACGACGAGAATTATATCGATTCTCGACGCTCGAGATTGTGGTTAACCACGAGCGTGTCTCGAGTCATAGATTCGCCGTTGTATTTCTCGTTCCGTCTATAAGATCGTTTGGAGTTTCTATCGCGGTCGCCTTGCTTATAGTCCGCCGTAGATTTCTGTAATAACTCTTACGAGTTTCCGTATCGAGTATTCGCAGGAGGGTGAGCCAAAGTAGACGAAAGAAGAGAAAGTAGAATTAACGACCGTCTGCCCTCGGACAGTTTCTTAAGATTCTTCGGCAACACGACCGTTCTTGTCGAACTTGAAACGAAACTTGATCGTCGAAACAGTGAGGACAGGAGAACTTAACGTTACGATTTTAATCGCGTTAGGAAAACTCAATCATTTCCTTGGAATAGTTTTTCTCAAGATTGCCAGAGAACGGAATACGATTCCAGGTAATAAACGTTCCACGGAATAAAAGTTAGCCGTGGAATAAGAGAGAAGAGAGAAGATAGAAGAATCGTAACGTTACTAGTTCGTGTCAGAAACAAATTCCGCCGATGCAGATGAGTCGCAGTGGCAATCAGCCGAGTCTGGCTTAAACCTCTTTTTCGATTCGACTTAACAACGGTAATCTAGCCGCGGCCAATTTCCACCACCTACGGACGCCATTTGCGGCTCGCATTTTACCGATTCTCGTCACGAGAGCGTCGCGTCGCGTCGTACCAACTTCACGCGGCATCGCGAGAATCGTACCGCGCCGTATTTTCAGCTTCGGCGATGACTTTCCCGGTCCGAATATAGCGCCGAACGCTAATAAATAGCGAGTTTTCGCGTACGATTAACGCGACTGGTCGCCGACGGCGTGTCCGGAATCCACCTATCGAAAGAGAAAGCAGGAAGAATAATAGGCTGAGGACAGATATCTACGACGCACGTGTATTTCCTACTAACTACGAATTACTACAACGCAATCGGGTCGCGGCTGAAAACCATAATTTCATCGTAACGTGGGTGTATCCTCGTAAATAGGCTCCGCGAGTCATCGATAAAGTACACAAGAGCGGCGTATTGTGTTACGCGATCGCCGTTCTACCTGACGGTGTGCCGTTGTCGCTAAATATAAATTATCCGTTTGCGATATTCACGACTTCCCGTAAGTTACGGTATCGCCGTTCTCCGCGCATGTGCCGCCTTCCGACTCGTTGTCGCGTTTCTCTTGTTCCATCGTTCGTCGCGCAGTAAAACGAAGAGAACGAAGAAAATGCCGCAGATACGACTTAGGAATATGGTAACGCGAGGGTTCGATCCACGCCGTCGATTAACGACGAACGATCCAAAATGGCGACTCGATGTACCACCTTAACGTATCGCCTTGTTCTCGCGTACGTACCTGACGCGAGTGTACGGAGCCAAGCCTATAGATAAAGAGGCTAACAACCCTCGTTGTTTAATGCTGCACGGCATGGAACGCAACATGGCCGACGTCCTAGACGCATCAAATATTCAAGAAATCGAGCCCTGTCCCATTTGCCACCCTCCTCTACCTACCTACTAGTTTCTTCCAATACTTTTGATAAAACCCGGTTGCTCTCCGTTTCTCGTTTCGATCGGTACCCTTTTTTTATCCGCAAGGAACGCTTAAACGGTTCGAAAAGCTACGATCTACGATCGAATAGAAACGATGAGAAATAAACGAACATCGTCTCGCATTCACAGGCGAATCGAAAGCATCGACGATTCGTCGAGGGTTTGCGCTTTGGCTAGGAACAAGAACAACGACGAGATCTTAAAGTGTTTCTCGCGACCAGTAAAATTCGTTACGAAAGCGGAAATTAAACGACGTAGGAAAGGATAAGCGGGAGGCACAGACAGGTTGCGGGGTTGCACCGCGTCCGCCATCTCGCAAGCTGCTGCACAACGTTGTCATTTGCGGCGTAATTGCCTTCCGGTTACACACATCGAGTTCTGCGTTCGATCCGACACTTTGTTTCATTTTGCTGACGGTCTCGCAGCTTCGTGCAAACAAACAGACGGCGCCCAACACGGCCGACAATTACCACGTTGCCCATTGTGTCGCGTAAACGCTCCAACAACTTTAATAAACGGGAACCGTTCCAATGGCCATCCTTTTGCTTAACTGCCGCGCCTCCTCCAATATCTTCCAGCCGATATTAAGTAACGATGTTACGCGTTCGCGTGCGTGACTACACAACGATCGGTTGAAAGGTTGAATATGAAAATTGCTCGTCCTCTGGCTCGATTCATCAGAGAATGATAAATGAAAATGGTACTACTTGCTCGTTTATCTAGACAACGGCTTTCAGTATAGTTAGTCTCGTTAATCTATGAACGACGCAAAGCTTTTCTGCTTATCTACGTCACCGTCGACGAATGAGCCGCCTAGCCTGCTTACGAGCTTACGAGTACTTTGCGTGCACGCGGGTAATCGGTCTGCTATCATTAACACCGGAATGTCAGTCACGTAGGTTTGTCGAACGATCGCGGCTTTCTAGTAATCGTCGCGGTTCGCAATGGCGGGCACTGGGGACCGACGACCGACGACCGACGACCGACGATAGCCGGTGTAGCGAGTTAAATAGGATTACAGTTACGAACGTAATTCGATAAAATTACGCGCAGCTATCTGATTCGCGATTAGATGGACACAGAGGTCCGAGGAAAAGGCTATTACGCTTCGAGCAACGTTTCCGTTTCATCCGGTAATCTCCATCTAACAGCTAAAACGAAGCACGATTCTTCCGCAATTTCCTGTTAAACGTTTAATTACGAATTCTTCCACTTCCGAGGTCAATTACAACGAAGAAACACGCTCATATCGCTCGTTCGTTTCTTCAATTTTCGTTAACCGTTGCACGCTGTTACGAATTTTCAAACGTTATATCTAAAGACACAATCGCAAACACCTTCTACGATTATTTACGACGATCTTTATTGCCAACAACTCGTATATCCTTCTGCTAACTTTAACCATATAACGACACCAACTCCATGATCCCCAGTTAAGACCACGGTACAAACGCGAACCAAGAAACAATGGTGCTTCGAAATTCTCTACTCCGTTCTGGTCTGCTCTCTCGTCTCCGACATCGCTCGGCCATTCGCAATCCATATCCACTTCGTAAAAGGAATTTAAAACGTAAATTTCTGCGTTTCATCTTCAGAAAATCCCCAAAAAGGCCAACGATTGCCGTTAACCGCAATTGCAGGCAGGCCAATTCGAATAACCGCCGATCGAGCGAATAAATAAATACGAGACACGTCGGAAGAGAAATCTGGAACGTCCGTCGTATTCTTGGGTGTCAAATTTCAGGTTGATGGCTTTAAACGTTCGCAACATCTGTGGTCTAGTAGCGCCAGACCAGAATCGACCGTATCTACTGCGAGTTCTGGTCGATCGCGTGCACGCCAACAATTTTAGACTTGCGTCTTCCGCGCGATCAAAACTTTTCGAATTAACGGAGACATCATCGATCAGCAAACGTTTGCTTCGCGTCGGACATACTGTCGCACTGGCTCGACTTGCGCGATTAAATATGTAAGCTGTCGTATAGCAGCGAGCGGCCGCGATTGACGTTTCGAAGGAACGACTGTTGCGCTTTTAAAAAAAATCATTACGCATCGAGCAGACGATATGCAGAATATCAAGGATTTCTTTAGTCCGGAACAGCGGTAGAAATCTCGGATGCCGCGTGTGAATTAAGAAACCGCGACTGTTTCCGACGCGAGTTACGAACGAAACCTCCAACGACACGGATGGGTCTTTAATTCCTAGGATTAAGGTCTAGAACGTCGAAAATCACCAGCTAATGCATTTCCCTCCATTAGCCAGCCGGTGCAACGGCGTTGCCTTCAAAATGGCGCCTAATGTCCTAAAGACCCGTCCCCACGATTCTTTTGTTGGCGTCGTGGGTATGTCTTAATACGTACCAATTTGTACGTTATTTGCCGGTACGCACAACCGGCTAAATGGTCCCAGAAACGTCGCTCGTTCGTGACCAGGCAGAACCCTTCTGTTTGCGATAAACGAAAGAAACGAAAACGTACGCACAAAGAAGCTCGTAACCATCCACCCTGTCCTCCCGTGGAAAAGAGTCTCACGACTTTTACACACTTTTGCGCACCACTTTGTGCCCCGGCTAATGATAGCCGGCGCGCAACATCCAAGTGCGTGCAAACAACGTTACCTGGAAAATGTCGGTGACTCATGGTGTGTGCGTGACAACACGCACGCACCTACACGCCAAATTTTTCTGTGTCAACGAGACGCGCTCGCGAGAAAACGGCGAGCGCGTTCGTCCCGTGCCGCTCGCACGCTCGTTACCTCGAGCAAGTCCGGCTCGTACGTAAGCCTCCTCTGCAATTTTAATAACCACATCCTTCGGCCTTCTCGTAAGATGGCGGATCACTCGAAGACAGAGTGCCCCGCCGCTCGAACGAACCCTCTCCCCGTCGCGAGGTGACCGCGACGCGACGTTCTCTCCGCAACTCGGTACGACGCGTTACGTCACCGGCTATTGCCAAGGAAAATCGAGCCGAGTTTAATATCGCTTCCGACCGCAGGAAAGAAAGGCCGTTGCCGTTACACGAAAGGTGCCGGCGTGCCGCCACCACGGCCACGGGGGTACGCGTCCTTCCTCCCATAATGAACTCGTCGACACTCCATTTGCATTCGGTACGCACCGAAAATTGCCTCCGCCATGTGCGCCATATGCGCCTTCGTGGCCGCTTTCAATCTCGAGATGACGAGTAACTACTCGATATTATGTACACGACGAGTTCAAGTAACGCGTTCGCCGTTGATTATTTCACAAATTGAAACTCGTGTGCGAAACGTAATTCCATGAGAATTGCGCGAAAAAGGCTAATCTCGCGGCACCAACGATTCATCCAACGATAAACGAGATCATGCTCCTTCGAAACAATCGTTCGCACGACTCTAAGGGGTTGTTCCACGGCTATAGATACGTCGATGTAGCTCGAGTTTCAACCGGGAAGACCTCGAAATCATACACCAAGACTACTTGCGCGATAAACTAGCTATCAAACTCGACCGAAACCTGCCATTACTCCGCTACCTGGTATTTCCTAACTATTATAAAACGATTACTCTCGAACGGCTAAACTAAACCCAGGTGGAGGAAACGCGGAAACGCTGCCCGATTCGTTAGCATTCCAACGCACGGTTGCTTCTCGATAGCTCTCGATTCCTTACAAATACCAGGGTAATCACCGTGTGCGTAGGCGAAATGTCAGAATCAGGACGCAAAGAATGCTTGAAAAGAATCTTTTTCCCTCGCTACGCGTAGTAACTTCAGCATCTCCGTGCGTTTCAATTAAGACGTTACTTTCGAGGGCAGAGTAATTCGCCGCGAAGGCGAACGTCAATAACCGGTATAGAGACAACAATTGCGTGGTCGAGGCGAGCGCCGAGATAAAATAAAAGGACGTAGTTCCGGCCGAGACGAGCAACGGGGAAAGAAAACGAGGAGAATTAGTTCGGCGGTGTTCGGTCGCTTGGCTTCTCACCTACGGGATACCGTTCGAACACTTTGGAGTGGATGGTGATTCGTTAAAAATTTGAATAGCTCGAGCTCGGATTCTCGATCGAACCGTGAAACGGATTAGCCGTGTCAGGCTCCATAAAGGGTCCTCTGTTACGCGCGTCCGAGTCAAAGATCGTCGTCGGTCGGTGCTCTTAACCGATCAACGACAGGAAGAGAGTTTCGTACGATCGTGCGTCTGCGGTAAGACGAGTCGAGTCGAGTCGAGTCGAATCGTTGCGACGCAGAGCGACTAGATAAAACGATAAAACGACAAACGGCAAGGAAATTACGCGAAGTTGACGCGAGTGGCTCGTTCGATATCGGCAACCTATCGGGGTAACAGGTTTTACGAAGAGGACGCGCGCGTGATGGGATAGGAAGTTCCTCGTTCATCAGCAAGGTTTGTCGGATGATCAATTGGATATTGCCGGTCGGTGTGTGTCTCGCTCGGCTTCCACAGACTTCTCCGTTCCTCTCGCCTGGCCCATTAGCCCCGAGACGCGGGGATCGGATAATTAGCGAAGCATTCGTCCGATTCTTACCTCCTTCTCCCGGTCTGACTTCTTCCTCTCTCTCTCTCTCTCTCCCGTTGCGCAGGCCAGCAGAGAGTCCTTAATAATTGTAACTGGACACGGAGCCAGCAGCCTCGCCTATCGCCGTGCCTCTTCTTCGCTCTTTCCGCTCTCGCTCTCTCTCTCTCTCGCCTCCTCTATCACCCTCTACTCTGCCTCTCCCTCGCACCAGATCTATCCTTCCGTCCGCTTCACTCGCACGCTCTTCCTCGCTGACTGTCTTCCCGGGCGCGCTGCCCACTTTACAATACACTTTGTCCATCTGCCTTTTAAGGAGTGAAAAAATGAAAAAAGGGGGCGTGGCCATGGAGATCAAAGGGTGCCGCCGCTGGTACCTCCGCGAGAGCAAGAGCGAGAGGGCAGGCTGCGGGGGAGAGAGACGAGATCGGACGAGACATACAACCACGGTGGTATGCACGCCACACGCTACGTTCGCCGCTACGCGTTACTAAGCCGCACACCGCGCGCTCCTCTAAACTGCAATACGCTATTCTCTATATCGTCGTCGCCGCATCCTCTTTGACGTCTTCTTTCTTTTTCGACCTTCTTCTTCATCCCCCTTGCGATTCCTCGCGAAATCCTCCTCCAGCACAATGCCGCGCGCATGCTTGCTCTCACGAAATCACGCTTTTGAGAGCACCATGCACGCCACTCTCGTGGTTTGCATAGAACCATCTCGCGATTTCTTTCCTTTTTTTTCCTCCTTTCTTCCTTTCTTTCTTGCTTGCTTGCTTGCTTGCTTGCTGGCTGGCTAGCTGACTGACCGACTGACTGGATTGCTTCTTTCTTCTGACTTTCTATTTTTGTCAAAGTTTCATAGTTTACGTGAGTTTGGTTCATTTTCGGTCCGGGAAACGGCAACGCGTTCCGTTCTCACTTTCGGGTCCATCTGTCTCGCGTATAGACATCTTATTATGTCGTTTGTGCTTTGTGCGCTGGCAGCCGTGTTCTTCGCCATCGTCGCCGTTGCATGTCGGACGGCAATCTTCTAGGCTCGTTAAAAGCACCGGCTATCGGGCAAATAAATTTTTACGTCGACGATTCTGGACGATGTAACCGAGCTAAACGTTACAACGTGTTGTTGGCGTTGCGATATCGGCCTGCAATGTTACAGCCGTGGAACGATGCCAAAGAAATTCGCGCTCGTCGGGGGTGCGCGGGATCGATAGCGGCATAGATGCGTGGACGTTTTTAAAACCGACGCAACGAGGTCGTTCGAGTTTCTGTCATTTTTCGTTTCACTTTGTCGTTAAAACAACCTTAAACGCTTTGCTTTATTACGCTCAAATTATGCATTGCGCTCCGAGAATATCGCAGCCTTCTACGTTTTAAGCGAGAAAAAACAAAGTGCGAGAGCCGAGAATAAATTATACGTACATACGTACTTTAATCTTTGATATTTGCAATCTCCGTTCGAATTACTTACTTAATTACGAATATTATGAAATCTACTTCTCGCGTCACGGCCGAAGATAAAAGAAGAAAACTAACATAGTAGAATGACGAAAATGCATCAGGTTTCTCGACCTTTCCGATATCGAAACTTAACCAGCTTCTACTCAAAAAACGACTGTCCTTCTTGCACCTGCAAATTGATTCGACAATTCGACGCTTAGATATCGCGACCCGTGAAACGCCGAAGAACCGATAAAGTCGAGCATGTTGGTCCAACGATCCGCTAATGAATTCCCTGGCGCTGTTTGCCGGCTACTTATTCGGAGCATCAAATATACCGCGTCCCGGGTAATTGGTTGATAAAACCCCGGAAGGCAGCTCTCTTTTCGCCGTGATTAATTGCACCCTCGAGCGAATCTGCTCTTATTTTCAAAGTCGAACCCCCGACTCACCTACCCTAACCCGACCATGTTCGCAATTAGTCCCTCTTTATCGCGTTGCGTCATTCGGCCAATGTGTCAGGAAAGACGCCGGCCAGAAAACGTTTATCGTTTAATAACATTGCCGCAGGAAATTTGTAAAAAATGGCGCTGCACGCCATGAACGGTCTTTCGATTTCGCGTACACGTTCGTTCCCCTTCTGCGATGTGTTTCGAAGAGTTATTTCGAGCTCGCGATTCACGTTGCAACGAAACTTTGCGAAACTGGGACGAAAGTGCGAAGGATAATTCGCGAGTACGCGTGATTTTTCGTCGCGAGATTAATTCGATTTTGCGGTTGTTCCAAGAGTAATCGCCGATGCGAGCGTGTTCTAATTGTGAGTTATTCTAACGCGCGGAGAAAAACGGATCGATCGGCGCGATAGAATCGTTCGAACGGAACGACTTGGTTAAAGGTTTTTGTTTCGGAGCTCGAGAAGACAATGGGAAGGAAGCCGAACCAGGGCTTTGGAAAAAGGTGGCTCCCGGATCGTTACCTACACGGCGATGCTAGTCTAATAAATAACGACACAGCGGATCCATGATCCCGGATCCGACCTTCGGTATCTCTTTCGACGTAGAAGCGAATCGGTGGAATAAATCATCGGTGGCGAGAATTGTCCGGTTGAAGTTCAAGAGAGCGAAAATGAGTTGGAACGGATGTCGCCGGACGCGATTTGGAAACGGCGCGAGCCAAATCCACGGAATCGATTCTTCACACCGGAATCACGTGTTCCTTCGTCAACGTGAAATAACCGAAAGAAAGATGGACAAAGAGGGAAAAGAAAGAGTGGAAATTCGCACTTGATTCGTGAATGTCCGAACTGAGGGAAGGTCGGTGGGCGTACGCGAAAAAGGGGAAAGGGCCGGGGCGGTTATAAGCGTTCAAATTGCAAAATTGCGGCGGCATTGTGCGGTGATCGCACGGTCCGAACTGTCTCGAAGCTTTTCGACGTTTATGACGCCGCTTGATTTACGATTTATTTATGCCACGGACTCGTCTTTGTAATAATAATAATACCAGGTACCCGCACCACGGAAAGGACCATCGAGAAGAAGTTGGCTGCCTCTCTTACGAACAAACGACAGCCATTTTAAGAGGCCCTTAACTCTTTAGTGTTCTCGGGAAGAGCGGCAATCTCCATATAAAATTCGATTCCGGCCGCTGCGCTGCGCCCAGAGGTCTACGCTCGGTCCCGAGAGTTGGACCAGGAAGCGGGGGCGTGTCTCCCTTTGAATGCGTAAAAGTTGTAGGTACTAAGTAGAGTTTTAACAATGTGTTTAAAACCTTTCGTTATGTCTTTGCCCCGACAAACGCGACCAATCTCCTTTGCTCTCTCGCAGACCGTCGCTCACCAGTGCGAATAGGCGAAAAAGTCGCGACTTTATTTTTCAAGAATTTCTGCTTCCGTCTTTAAACCTTCGTGTAATCGTTCCATATCGTTATCCGTTGCGTTCTTTACTGCTTCAAGGTGGCACTCTTTTTATTACCAATATTTTTACCATTATCGCTCGACTTAAAAATTGTCAGAGCTTATCGAACGGACTATTTCGATATAAATACGAAAAGGTAGAGAGGTAGGCCACGCTTTATCGCGCGACACGTACAGACAAAAGCAACGCGCGTTTTCGTATCGAAAAAGATAGGCGACTAGGCGAATTTCCTTCGTTCTCCGGACGATTCTCGTCCGTAACTCGGATACGACCAAACGTCGTAGATGCGACTCGTTAATCTTTTTACCGTACGGATAAACGCGCGCGCACGGATCAACGAGAAAAAGAACGAAAACCGCCGTACGCTGTTGAGTCGAGCTCGCGGTGCAACAGAAACGGCTCGACAAACTATAAAGCGAACTGCCGTTTGTATACGATTATTACTGCTCAGGTGTCACTACCGTTTGCACGCGGCCCGGTAATGTGCCATTCACGTATGCCTAAGCGAAGAATGATATTGCCAGCGTGCGTTGTGTGACGTTTCGCGAAACCATACAACGGTCGCGGACAAGCGCTAAGCAATTGCAAATGAGCGACACACGGTGGTTCGCTAGCCGGTCGACGCGTTTTCAACCAAACGTTCTATCAACGTTAACCGCAAACAGTATCTGGCGAAAATTGAATCAAAAGAGTCGAAATCAAAAACGAAGAAGAGAATATTCGTTTCGAGAATGCATCCGAGCTTTGTCTTTTCTGCCGTTTTAGCGTTACGTGATTAACGATAAAAAATACTTTTATAATCAAAAGTAGCAGCCGCACGATGAAAGAAATACCGGCTGTTTGTTTTTAAAGAGCAACGAAATCCATGTTTCGTAAAATGAAATTTCACGTGTTCCGATCACCCTGCATCGATTATCCGTCAGCGGTGTTAGAAAGGCAAATCGAAAACGGTTAGAAATTGTAAGGGTTCGAAGGAGCAGTAGTGGTGGTATGGATTCATCGAAGAAAATAAGAGGGAAGAGTTTGTATCCGCTTCTTTGCTAAAACACCTGACAGACACAGCTGATCACTCTTTGATAAAAAGCCCGAAAAAAGGAAAGAGCCGCTTAACCGCAAAGAGCTGGATGTTCCCCCTGAGACAATGCCACTACGCTTTATACGAAGATGCTACGACTACGGAGCGGTGGCGTTGGAATGGGTTTCGACGTTTGACGAAATATAATTATCTTTAAAATCACCGTTCGTTTTGAACTTTTAAATTTCAAATTTCAAAGAAAACAACGTTGACTACATTCGGTTCGAGCCTGCCTATTTTTATGATCCTTCCTCGATGGAAAGCTTCGTTCATCAACGTTTCACGCTACGAACTTAACCCGAAGCGGTGAACACGCAGCGGCCAATTAAATTCGTTCCTCGCGATTCGGGCCTCGTTACCAAACTCGTGGCCCGATGTCTGGGGTAGATAATATCTCCGAGACACTTTTCTCGTGCGCGCATGCCACCAATTAAACGTTTCGCATAAACTATCCAACAGCCGACAAACGCTCGTGTGTGGCCTAAAATTTCGATTCGTCGACGCTTTCGATCTTGGGTACGATCGTTTTCAAAACGCGTTACATTACGAATTAAATTACGAAATATAAATACAATATATATTTCGTCGATAATTGCAGAGTGCTTGTAGAAAACGTTGTAAAGGCGTGTTTTTCAGCGCGTTATCGTGCTATTAAATTGCTATAAATAGAAAAAGAAAAGCACGGACAAAAGCCAAATAACAATTAGCTTACGTTTATTCGCACTTGTGTCGCGTAGAAGTCACGTTGCGGCTCTATCTTGTAGAATTACACGACCATTTAGAAACGGAAATTGCACTTAAATACCATGTCTCGAGTTTTCTACGAGAACCGTTGTATTTTCGACGTAAAGGCGACATAAAGGGACAGGGTTCGTTCGATCCGAAGGGATTCTTGCAACGTTCGTGCGTTTACAGGTCAAGAACGACGATATCGTTCGCCCCTTGACGAACTCATTGGCTACGAAATAACGCTACTGGTCACAATGTCCTCTCTTCGACAAGAACGAACGTGGCCAAGTCCTCAAGGAGCTACGCTTCGGTGCGTTCCGTAACAATACGCTAAAGACGTACTCGTAGGCGGTCATTTTTTCCATATCAGACCGCCTCCTTCTTCCTCGCCATTTTTATTACCGCCACGGTAGTTACATTTCGCAGAACACGCCGGTCTACTTCATTGTATATACACCGTGAACTGTACGATACTGCGAGGGTCTCTCTCTTTCTCGGTTCGGGTGAATCGATCCGTTTCAATTACCCTCGCAGAACGTCCTCCTATTGTAACTTGCGTGGCGAGAGGATGGTGCAAAACTGGACATTATTTTCTTTTATTCATGAAACTCGGCAGAACGTTGCTTTCCTATTTCTTCGGATAATTTAAGACACACGTAATCGAATCGTAACCGAATCGTAACCGAATCGTAAACGTTCGTAGTTACGTTATAAAACTTTGCTATTTCTTCGGCGCGATCGATTCTCGCCATTTATATCGTCGCGCTTCTTCGCGATACGATTCATCGTAAATAAATCTCCACCTAACAAACGTAGTTTAATTATTTCAGGGCAGATTAAACGAACGTATCTTCCCACGCTACGTACAGTTTCGTTTAAGAAGACAGGAGAAGCGAAGCGATGTTTAATGAGGCTAGTTTACATTCGGCTAAATGTTCGCATGGCGCGCGTATCTTGGCGCAAATTTCGCTTTGCAATTTAGCAACGTTTCGGCAAAATAAGCAGAACGCGGCACGGTTGGCGCGTCGTCAAGCGCTCGTTATTAATACGCGAGTCGTCGCTCGCCAAAAGCCCGGTCGTTTTCCTATTTTTTTCCCCTCGGGACGGTGTATTCTCCGAGGAAAACCAACCACGAGAGGCAGCGGCCTGCATCGCGGTGGAAAAAGGCGAGGCAAGGATGCTATCGGTGCACCTGTCGCTCCTAAATCTTGCTACTTAAGACTGCCAAGTGTCACGGTCATTTCTCACCCTTTCGTCTTCGGCATTGCACTTAATTGGCTAGCGCGTGCTTGCGTGTTTCCACGTCCGATGCGGCATGCGTGCGCGTGTCTACTCCGAATTAGTCTCAGCTCGGAGCCTAGCATTTTCATGATACTCGATACGAGATTAAATTAAACGCGGCTTTAAACCACTCGTCGTTCGTTCGGGATGCTTGCTTTCCCTAAGACGACAAAGTTCGTCTTTGATTTTAATCATAGGCGAGAAAATGTTATTTGGAAATTAAACTTAATAAGCGTTCAACAACGATCGAAGCGAGCGTAACGCGTTTTAGAAACGATCGTAATAATATTCGTCGTTGATCGGATAAAGAGAGACTGGACGCGGTGGAACAGCATCCGCCGGTCTTTGAATCTAACACGCGTTTAGTTTAATGTGTCTCGGCTTTGGCATTGTGCTTCGTGTTTTCGCAGGTAATTGGTTTGCGTGTACCGACCAACTCGCTATTTCCAACCATCGTACTCGTTAGTTTATTACTAGTCGTTTTATTCTCGCGGCGCGAAACTTGCGTCCGTGTTCAGAGTTCGAAGAGAGACTCTGGCGCTCGTTAAACGAAACTCGTTCGATTTCGAAGTCAACGATGGAAGCATTGGCCCGTTCCGATGGTCGAGCAATTACTCGAGAAAGCAAAGGATCGTCCGCGTCTTCCTGCTGCCAAATAAGCGATAACAAATGGCTCACAGCTTCATTAAGTCGACCGGATAGATCCGTTTCAATAAACGTATTTTACGACATCGTTACCATGTAGTGGAAACATAAGTCATCGTCAAGCGTTCGCCATCGTTCCTAACCTCCCACTCGTTGCACCACGACGAACCGCTGCCAAACGTTTAGAGATGGACGAATCTCGACCAAGTCGTCAACCGTGACGACGACGACGACGACGACGACGACGAAGAAGAATCGGTGACGACCCCGTATCGTCTCCATCGAACAGCACCACCATCTCCTGTATCGCGATCGAGCGATCGTTCCTGTCGTCCTTGGTGCGCGGATCGGTTCGCAAGGATTCTCCTTGATATCCGTTGAGCTTAAAGCGGAGACTAGTCGGAGGTAATAATGGCGAGCATTGCCGAGCATTGCAGAGAGACAGACACGCGTTCGAGAGAGTATTCTGTCGTCGAGACTCGTGTCCATCGGCAGCAAGAGGAGGACTGCTTCCAAGTAATAATCTCGACTATTCCCAGAGCGAGCATGTACCATCGGGCGGCCGCGGTCGAGAAGATCCGCCGCGACGGCCAGATCCAAGATGGTGGGTGCGCGATGCGAAAAGGCACTAGGTCGGGATGTACGCAATTTAATAAGGAACGTAGTTTATGAGGCGGCGCGGGAGCCACGCGGCAAGCTGTTACAACCGAGATTTAACAGCTACGACGAAGACGCGGCTCGTCTCCTCGTGCGCGTTTCCCCCTTCTACCTTGCTCTTTCTGGTGTTACGCGGTTCGTCCGTCCGCTGCACGGTCCATCGAGGGCGACGTTTCACGGCGTAAGCCGGTCGGCTTAATGTTGTTTTAATTAAGTAGGCGGTTAGCCGAAAAGAACTCTGTACTTTCAGGCTGCCTCTTCTGCTCTTTCAGCTCTTTCCCTCGCACGTACGCGCATCTCTCCTTCGCCGTCTCGCCGTATCTCCGTCTCTCCGTCTTTCTTTCTCTATTTCGAGAGGTGCGGCAGAAGCTAGTCCCCGCATGTGTTCCTCGTATGTTCAGACGTGATGGACGATTTCGCTTGACTAATCGCCGTCTTTTTAACCATACTCCTTCCCTCGCCCTTTCCCACCCGTTCGACCCCTTTGTAGCCTGCGCACCGTCGCACCGTCGCACCGTCGCACCGTCGCGTCGTCGAGAAAGTCGCCATTCCACTCGGCGTTAACGAAGTTGCGGCAAACACATCGGATGCGTGGTAACGATCTCACGGGACCATGAAATAACGAACCGCGTGTGCATGCTACCGGTAATTCCATTCCGTTTAAACCGTACTGTGATTAAACGTTACCGTTTCGACGCAAAGAGGATAAAGATAGACTATCGGACGAAGCTACGACGCGCGGTTAATTTTCAACGTGCATCTCGCGACCGATCGCACTCGCGTGTCTGAATTTCGTGTCTCTGGTTACTAGCTTCCATCTATCCGCGCGCGATAATGCCTCGCTAAAAAGCAACTAGTTTCGCGTGCGATCGCGCATCGATGGCTGCTTAACAACCTGTCTACCGCTTTGATCGCTTTAAATCTAGAATCTTGCGCGAATGGTACGCGTTAAACTCGCCATCAAATCAATCTCTTATCTGGTCGATCCATCGATTCAAGCAGACGAGATAGACGCAAGAGCGAAACGAAGGAGCAGTGTTTTACGATTCGCATTCCCCTAAATAAGAGATTTTAACGAAAAGTACGGCCGACTAAAGACATTGGCGTACATCGCATCTTGGCATAATTCGTTCCGAGTTTTCGTTACTTCGCCTGGCCATTTCGACGATATCGCTACCCTAATTTTACGGTTCGTTTAAAAACCGTCTTTGCTCCATGCACTTACATTGTCCATGTTGGCCTTCGCTTCTCGTTTTAAACGCGTTAAAGGAGGAAACGACGCGTAGGAAAAAATTAATAAAGTTGCGCCAGAGATCGAAAAACGAAATATTCGAATCGCCCGTTAAGCCGGCGATTTAAGCACGATGAAACCGAACCCAACCAACAATACACTCTCATCGGGTCCGTGCTAAATTATGTTCCACAATGGCGTTCAACCTCTTCCTACTTGATACACCGTATGCTCGAGGACACGCAATCATTAGAAATTACAAATTAGCGAGTAATGAAGCGAGAAATAATGCTGTTGCGAGTCTGTCCGTGTACGATGTACATTCTATTTACGTATTCACTGTAAAAACTTCCGTGATTAATGTTTCAGAGGAAATTACAGTTAGGATAATATGATGGCTTCCGACGTGATAGGTAGTTGGCGCAAACGAAGCTGCGCGTATCTAATATATCATGTTGCTAATTAGATACATTGTTATCGTTATACGCGGTCAAGCCATTGATCGCGAGTCATAAAAAGAACAACGCATATGGGGGCTATTTAAATTACAAAATTAATATTCATACGCGCGAATTTTATGGGTTTTCTTATGCTCGTTCCTAAATGCGACGGTAGAGCCATCTGCCGTTCGTCCAAAGTAAACTTTCCGTGTAAGCATATACCGTTCGAGCTTCCGAATGAGTCTCCATTGATAATCGAGGCAGTTGAATATATTTTTTCTTAAGCAAAAAGCCGATAACTTTTATCGCTTATACTTTACCATCGACTAAATATCTCGCCGGTGACTTTATCATGATTTTAGTACTAAACACAGGCTAGACCTGACGTTAAATGGCACTCCGTGTCTCGTTGGTTCTGAAATACCGACCTTGAAAAAAATCACAGTGTTTTACACGCCCTCTACGATTTATAACGTTGCGTCGCGACCATTGTAATTACGTACATCAAAAAGCAGAGATACAACCCGTCCTCCGTTTATTCGAACAAAACTTGAGCTAGCACTTCGTTAAATAAACTTCATCGAATTCGTTTATTCGAACGTCAAATATCACTATACGAGCTAGAAATCGCAAATACATAGTAGAGACTATGTACTGAGGCTATGTAAAAGTCTAAAGCTGTTTACGAACGCTACCTATATGAAAATTTACGATTTAACGAAAGCAACGTTCACAAAACTTGTTGCTTTGACTGCAAAATTTGCCTGTCGCGAAATTTCTTCTTGCACATAAAATTTCATACATTTTTGCACGGCAGAATTAAACTTTAATATCTCTATATGTATATTTTAAATTAATATTCAAATTCAAAAATGAACGGCAAACAATTAAGTCCATCGAAACAATGCCATCGGAGAACAGAAGGTGAAAATGAAAGATGACTTATTATCATTATCAATAGATACGCAATTAGATAGATAATTGCAATTTTGTTTTGTTACTGCGAAATATTTCATTAAGCCGTTGCAATTTCTGTTCGTAAATATATATTTTGAATACATTCCGACTTTACGAACACACCTTCAATCACAAATATTCAAATTAATTGTTAATATAATATCGTTTGTACCAGTTAATATCATTATCAATATTCTTAATACAGAATTTGTCAGTTTCGTGTAATTAATATAAAAGAAAAAAAAAAACGCGATGTGCAAGAAGACCTATCCTGAACTAACAAATAATATACAGAAAAAGAAAATGTTACTACTCACGGGTATAGTAAATACCCGCGGTTACTGTGTTCGCAAAAAATTCTACGTAATACAACCAGTCACCCGTGTCGATTCGGACCTTTCGTCCTACGACATGATTGAGTGATCGGAGGAATAAAAATGCATGCGACTCACGATAAGATGCGAGGAACGTAGTCATCGATGCTGCGGTAGCCCAGGGGAAATCGTCGCGAAGACCGCCATCAAGGAGGGGACATGCAATTTCATCATGGAAAAAACTGTAACAAACAATACATGGAATATCGTAATTTACTCTTAAATATGACGTTAATTAATTGGAAAATTTGAAGTAGCGGAAGATTAATCTGTTAAAATTTCAATGACAATATTTAAATCAGGAATAGCAAATTGAAATACAAGGACTAGAATTAAATGAAGTACAGATTACAAAGTTACTCACATTCTTGGCTTTTGAATCCCCACTAGGTCCCTTTTAGGAAACAGAAGAGAGAGAGGGAGAGAAAGGAGCGATAAACCTTTAACAAAATATGACTTATTATACATATATGAATATATCCGTGAATAATATATTTTGAAAACTAAGTGGTAAACTTTAATAATAATAGAAAGATTAAATTGCTAGTAAACTCTAATTACTCTAACAATTGAAACTCTGATGTTAAATTTTAAAATCAAACTTGTTTTTTCATTATAAATAATTAAAGTAGAATAATCAAAGGAATAAAATTAATTGGAATACTTACATGCTTAGTTTTGAAGCGTCACTGCGTCCTTTCCAAAGCACAGGAAAGTTATGAAAAACTGAAACAAAACATGTGAAATATTATAATTTGTTCTTAAAAATATATCCTTCGTTGTTTAAGGAGTCTAAGCTAATGAAAAATGAAACTCTATTCAAAATTTCTAAACTCTAATCTCTGTTCGAAATTTTAATAATAAAACAAATTGAAATCCTGTTAAAGTCCAATTACTATAAAAATAGGAACGCTAAAGTAACAATATTTAACCTAGGAATGTTGATAATCTAATCGTTTGCGAAGCATAGTAAATGTGGCATCCATTTCGTATCAGTTCGAATTATCGATTATTAATCGCCTATGGCGTCTGTGATGTGAACCCCTATTCTTTCAGTCCCGTGACCGGCCAATAATTTATACAAAAGGAAACCAAAGCGATCTCAAATAAATGTATTAAAAAACCATTAATTTACAATAACAGAACAAATTATAGTAAGATAAAGCAATAATAGAGTCCAAAGTCTGTCTCAAAGGACGCTAATGTGAATTATCGATAATTTTAACTACAGAAATATAGTCAAGAATAAATGTATAATAAACCAATAAGACCCAAATTCTGGCTCAAAGACCGGTAATATAAGCTATCGTTGATCGTAACCTGTCAAATACGCAATCAACGATGAAAGTAAAAGAAGATTTCGGATACTACTTAATTTTACAAAAATTATAATCAATAAACGGTTAAATACGAACGTACTATTTGTATGAAGCAGATAGAAGTGTAGAAATGTTGATAAAGTCGAAATGAAAGTAGTAATAAGGACAGGGTAACGCTCGACGAGACGAATTTTCGCTCCAGTACGTCACCCCGCGGCACGTTTCTCCTCGAATCTATGACTTTCCAATATTTCGCACCAATAGGAACGCTCGATTCGACGTGACGATATATTGCGCCAATAGAAACGCACAATTTCATTTGACAATATTCTGCACCAATAGGCACGCCAAATTTGACTTTGACAATATTCTGCGCCAATAGGTACGCTCGATTTGACTTCGCTATACATTGCGCAAATAGGAGCGCACAATTTTCGTATATACAAGCGCACGCAAACTTAGTTTGTTCAAACAGTGAAATTGATGAAATTGAGAAATAGGAAACATATTTAAGACAATGTTCAGTAACGATTAGGAATAAGATTATGTTCTTAATGAAAAGCTTTTATGTGTTACACGAGTAAAGTTGTTATTATTACATAAAATATGGTATTTGGAAAATCTGGAGAATTGTTCTATCCTGCTTTATAAGTGCCTTTAAGACATTAATGATTAAAGACAAATGTAATCCTTAAAAATTGTTAATAATTAATAGTTTAGAATAGTCCTGGAGAATCGATAGCGAAACTGTCATAAAAAGAGAAATTTTTTAAATTGAAAATAATTTATCATTGTTTACTTTGCTGTTAATTGATGTTTAGGTCATAAAATTTGTATTTTATAATACCAGAGAGGAATTTCTACTATTGCCTTATACGTGTAATCGTTTAAAAATATAGTAAACGATTAGTTTCTGTTTCTTAGGCAACTTATAACTAGCTTCATTATTGCATGATTTCGTCATTCTTATGCTTGTCTATCTTGGATAGAATAGTAGATCTGAACTTTTCCATAGAATTGTACAATTAAATAGGTTCTCGTAGCATGAAACTCAATACGTTCTTGTCTATATCAACGTGTAACCAAACAGGGCAGATCACTGATTTTATAGGTTCTTGTACATACTAATGTCAATTGAACTCAGCACTTGACCGCATGGTGCAGCACCTGTACCGTGAAACAACTAGATCTACGGGCGTAAGCATTCTCATTTCCTTTCTGATGGAAGCATTAGAAAGAGAAAAATCGAAAATCAATAATTTTTTATTGTTGACGATATCGTCATTATCGACAACGGTAATGTTTAACATCTATATAAATTTCTACGGTTTTTAAAGCTTACGTTATTACATGCCGATATCGAATATTCCACGGGAGTTACAAAATATTAAGCTATATTTTCAAATAAAGATATAGACCACAGTCGAATAATATCAATCTATATTTAAATAAATAATTGTATCCTATAGCATATTACAAAATTGTAGTCTAACCGTATATCCCATTCAAATTCATTTGAAATTCAATCACCGACATTATCCCATTATATTTGCAAAAATGCAAATGGTATTCGTGTATTAATGAATTATTTATCCCGCGTAATACGTAACAATAAATTTATAACGTCGTTCGAACATTATGATGTCAATTAAGAACACGTTAAATATATGTACTTACTACATCGAAATTGTGAACTGTAGCGAAATAGATCGAGATTATGCAGGAAATCGTTCGACTTGACCATTTACTGGCGATGAAATACGATCCAATAAGCTGCTAATTCATAATTTCACAAATACAGAAAGCACGATATAAACAGAAACGTTGCTCTTGTTTGGCGCCATTTTGCAAAAACATACGAATAAAATTTCCATCTACGATAGCATAATATAGGCTTGCTTTATTTTGTTGTTCCACCTCAATTTATTAACGACTTTCTTAGAAATACATCGAATAGGATAACTACGACCAAAGGGACAATAAAATATCGCTGAATTTATCAGTAGACGAAACGTTAGAAAAATTTTCCCAAAATTTGTCCGACACGTATAGCTAGGAGATTGGAATCGTAGATACGGTAGTGAAGACGATGGACGCGCCTGCGCATTGTCGCGCTCGCTTGCCACTACAATGTCGGACGTCGAGCGTTCGGTAGTAAGACGGTCTCTTGCGTTTTTCGCGATTTCCTAAGTGAAATTTCGCGGCCGTGTCGTTTTTATTCGTAACCGATATTATAATATGATCGTGTAACCGATCGTTTACGACGAACCGCCGTTAAAAGCATCGTAGCTTGTGCCAGTCGGAAAGATGGGTGAGTAAAAGGCGGAAACCAAGTGGTGAATGCCGGCTAGCTTTTCTCTCTCTCCGCGGCTTCGCTATTCTCGGCGAACGTGTGTGCGTGGCTCGTGTGCTTCCCATTGCCAAAGAGTTGGAAACCGTGTGTGTGCGGGGTACGCCCCTGTATCGTGCGGTTTCCTTTTGATTTTCACGGTCTTTTCCTCGTGATGAAGACGTCGAATGTTTTCTGAAAGGATCGTACTCTAAACTTACTCGGGGGGCTATAAATAGGTGGATCCATCGGTTTGACGTTTCCTAGGGTGAGCCCCCCCCTCCGACATTTGTACCTCCACCGACTGTTTCTCCTGTTCATTTTGTTTTCCCGCTATTTGAGAGTGACCTGCATTCTCGAGTGATGCTGGTTCGTATCCGATCTTCACCTAGGGTTGCCACCTTTACAACGATTTTCACGGGACAGCCCATTTCTCTTTTCTCCTAGTCACACTTTTTTCCACGAGCTTCATTGATTTAACAGAGGCAGAAAAACAAAGTAACGCATCGCGTGCCATTCAGCCTTTTCAACGTGCCATAACTGTTGCGTAATCCCGCGCGTTTAGAATACAAATGTTAATTTCTGCAATTCCCGGTCTCTTCAACGTCAAATATACATGAGAGTTTCTCGCAAAATACATAGGAATTATTTCAAGGAAATAGTCTACAACGTCGTTGGTTCGCATAAGACTTTTCAAGCTGTCCTCGCGAACCTAGTATATATATATAATAGGCAAATCGAGATTGTTTCTTTCCAAACGACATAAAAGCATTCTTTTCGTTGATCGCCTGAAGCGTAAAATATGGACTCGAGTCGAATTCTGTCCGTAGTCCGTGTGCGTGTAGCAGCTATTGCAGGACAGAATCTGAGGACGCCACGCTCGTAAATTTGCTCACGCAATTATGCGTTCTACCCACGCAACCGTACCTCGCACGATGTGCCGTGTGTGCGCTTCAATGCCTATGCAACGTCGAGAGGAGTAGCGACGTACTGCAACGCGAATTTCACCAGCTACGGTACCGCATTCTGCGACAAAGGCTACGCTACTGCCCATTATTTTTTCTCGTCTTTCATTTTATTTCGATGCTACTCTATTCAGTTTCGCTTTCTCGATATATTTAAATACACCGATTTCAATTTATTCCATCGTCTACTACGTAAACGGGTCAACGAGGAGGGAGGCTTATCGTTCGTTAAACATCGAATTGAATATCAATCCTGTACATACGAGGCAAATATAGCGGCGCGCTTAATGAATCGTCCCGCTTTTTCTAAAGTAATATGTAGCGTGGCGTCGTGCGCGTCCATTGCCTTTAAATATTGACTTCCCTCGAGTATAATCGCCATATTATCTATGCCGCAGGAAATTACACTCGCCATTAACGTGCTTAAATTTTGTCACATACTTGGGATATTTGGACGTCGTTACATAGCTATCTTTATCGCTTACTATATATCCTACGTATAGCACATCGTCGAGAATATAATTAGAGCGTATAATTAGAAATAATTCACGTTCAGATCGATCTTCGTATAGAACGACTTAGGTCGATCACCCTGAATTAGTTGGCCCTTTCCGCAGAAATCGAGCTACGTTTCGTCTCGCGCAAGCCCCCTTTTCGCGCCTATTCCAACCAAGTTTTAAATAATACGCCGATCGGCGAGTAGTATTGATTTTTCTTCTCTTTCGCGTCCCTTGTATATTGACATACATTTGGTACAAGGGTCCTATCCGTGGAGAATGTCGTTAACTCCGTTGCCGGCTTTCAGTGAAACTGCAAGCGCTGCAGATCGATACCACCCGCCCCCTCGTGCCCGATTCACGCTGCGCCACTAACCGGAAGGGACAATCCCGTCGAGTGAAATGCATCGAAATTGGCGTGGTCGTGCGCCCTTTTTAACGCAAGCAGTACACGCTGTGCATACGGCGGATCTTGCACGAACGACGACTGAAAATTCAGATGAATGCGTCAGAACCGTGCCACGTGGAATCTTATCGCGGGGCCGTAATAAACGGTAAATAATCGACGAGGAAGTGGTTAAACGCGAACAAGTTGATCGAAACTACGGAATAAAGCCGTTCTTATACCGAGATTACGTTCTTGTTGAGAAACCTGATTCGAAAATAGAGCAAGTATGGCTGCAACAATGTTTCTATCCGAAGAAAGAGACAGATGTTTGCTGCTGCGGTTACGCGAGTTACGTGTCTGGTGCGTTCGACGGAATCTAATTTATACAGGCTGACCCAATTTTAGCGATTCCTATAAATCCTGCAGATAGTTTAGGAATTGCGAATAAAAGGAAAGCAACGTTTTAGGAAATGCCAGTATTTCGCCAGGCTTTGTTCTCAGCTTCTAACAGAAAGTCGGAGATTCAAAAAGATTTCATCTACCTCGGATAAAGGTCATTCACCCAAACTCTCGGTCCTTTTTCTCCAATACCTACGAATCGATATTCTACCTCTACCTCTAGTCGTATTCTGGAAAGGTTACTGCTAGATGGAGGTCCTTCGAGGAAGTCACCGGAGTGGATGTAACGTAACTCCTTGATTACACAAGCTGTGGATTGCGACGAAATATTGTTTATTATCCCATAAGCAGATATGGTTACGTCTGAATATTAATTCGTCACGTTCGTCTGCGATTCTCTCTGTTGCCCACGGGCAAGTGGTAGGAAAAAATACGTCCTCTTTTTCTACAAGCATCTCTAGATGCTATATTAAAATTTCGGGCTAATTTCCTAGAGTATATATTTCCGCTTTATCGAGAAGTCGCTAATAACCGTTGCAAGCTACTGGAATCTCCGACACGAGCAAAATCGATGTTAAATGTCAGGGCACACGGCCGAGACTCGCTGGAAGCAACCGTTGAAAAAGCAGGAGAAAGCAGGAGTGTATACGTCGAAGCGAGAACAAACGAAAGTTGTCTTCCGAAGCTCGATTCTCTACTCTCGCCGCATCGATCGATTAAAGTATATCGATTAAAATATATAATCGATCGATTAAAATATATAAATTCGAGATACGTGTATTCCGATAGAAACGTATTTTTAAGCTTACTGCTTGATCAACCGGTCGATTACAAAATTACGAGAATGACACGCAGATTGCGAACGAATCGAGAAAAATAGTTTATCGCGTGTGAACGAGTACGAACCAGTTGGCACGAGATGCGAATGCTGTTCGGTTTGCGGAGGGTTAACGCGTATCAAATTCGCGAAACACAGAAAGAAAATCACACGAGTCTCTGACTCGCTCGCTACTTAATTGTCTTATCATGGAAACAAGTTGAGCGTGACAAAATGGTAACGCACGAAGGACTTAAGTCTTCTTAAACGGATTGACGTTTTCTGTGTACGTAAGTACACTCTTCTATACGATCTTCTCACGCGTTGTTTAGCGTTATAGCATTATAAAGTCGATGAGATAACGGAGACGTTATTGAGTAGAGATTTCCGACGTCTCGCATTTTCGCAAAGATAAGTGCACGCGCGATAACGTATCGAACGACGATCAGAGTTACGAGTGGAAAAAATGATGGCGGAGTAAGGACGGACCGGTCGTCGGAAGCGCGGCCTTTCGATAACGACTGCGCACCAGGTAAGAAAGGAGGTTTAAAAAGCCGCTACGCGACTCGGTCACGCAGGTATCGACACTCGACGCGCATCACGCTCTGCCGTCTTATTTTTCTCTCTCGTTTCGCGTTTCTTCGATTCGTTGCACGATACCAGCCGTCACGCATTCCTGATCCGCGCCCTGATCGATCACGCCCCGCTCATCTTTCATCCATGCGCTTCGTTCTTTCTCTCTCTTTTTACTCTATTAACAGAATCGTTGTACATTCAAATCTTTTCTCTCCTCGCGAAAATTCCTTAGATTTGTCTTTACATTATAGTTATATGTATATTGTTACACATATTACAGATTCATAGACGATTCGGAAGACGATAGAGAGAATTTTCTAAGCGTAGTTTGAAATTCACGGTATATGAATATAGACAGGTAGTCTCTTCCCACTTTTCATAATGGTCCTTGTTACGTCCGGTGACTCTTTGCATAAACCAGAATCCATCCCTTGGTCAAGACTGCAACTAGCTTTGCAAATAGAATTAATCCACAATAATCCTAAGGAACCGTCATAAAATTAACCACTTTTACTTTATCAATGCCTCTAAGTGCTATAAAACATCTTCGAGTCGAGACGTTCCTTAGGGTTATTGTTCAATCGGATAAAAAATGGGAAAAGCAGGTTTTTGGGCTAACCAACACCCTTCGATAGTTTTCCTCCGCGACAGCATCGTCATCGAACTTTATTGGATTTTCATCTTTTGGCCAGTCACTATCTCGATTGGTTTTCCGTTCATCGATCAGTCATCATCTTAACTTGTTACTTACGCTTCGCTGAGAATACATCTAGACGCACCACGCGTAACGACTTATATCTACGAGGTTGTTAGAATAAACCGTATATTTTAATCCGTTAACTAAGCGTTATCATCAGCTCAACCACCGCTATTATCCTAACCGAAATAGGAGATCGACCGAATCGTGGCGTCGATTATCGCTTCTTCGCGATCGCGTTTCCCCGCGAAACGATCGAACAGTCTCGTTGCATCGAGACACCCTGTATTTATGTATCGCTCTATAAATGAATGTACAGTGTACACACGTGGCGCGTGCGGGAACGTACACAGGTGTTCGATGACTATAATCAAGCATCGAAAGCTGTTTCAGTTTACAAGCGAAACGTACTTTATCGTCAAAGTACCGAACCTTTTCTTTCATGACTAATCCCTTAATTTTAATCGTTTGAACGATCGACGAACGTAGTGCGTCGATCGTCGTCGAATATAGAAAAATCGAAAAAGACATTTAACAGGTATATGTACATCTAAATCCTATATATTTCCAATTGCCATTGCGTAAATTTTATATTTGATCGCAAGGTATTTATTAATAACGTGTATACGTGCCTGTAACGCATACCAGTACTATCTGAAAGCAGATAAGCCCTGGTCGGTATAGAATTTCCTCTTGTTGCATATATATCTGGTAATGTAATAACACGGTCGCGTAATTGATTTCGAGATAAAACACGGTCGTATCGTGCGCGAGCTATGGCCAACTATTCGGATCTCGTTTTCATCCTTGATCGAGTTTCTTCTCCAAAATGGAGATCCATCGACCGAAAGATTAAAAATTGGGCCTATCAAAGCGACCGAACTTCGTTGATCTTAACGAACTATCGAGAATCTTGAGACAAATTTATCGTCTGACAATGAATATTTGTCGTGTATGGCAGTTGATTGCCGATGGTTGTAATTGCACGTACAAGTTTCTGCTTGTTTCTCGGTAAAGAAGGGTAAATAGAAATTTATGCAAGCTCTCTTGCGTGTTCGTTCGTTGGTCCTCGACCTAATGACACCGCTCTCCGCGCCGCCTGTATAGTTACCATACGTGACTCGATGCTGCAAATAGTACCGAGAAACGTGAATGAGAACTGCAAAGTAAGATTATCATATTTTCCAGTCCTACCGTTAATTATTTCAAGAGGACGCGACGCTGGTTATTATTCCGCTGCTATTCCAGCACGTAAGATTTCTTTTCCGTGATACGCCGCGTACCTTGATGACCCTCGCTTGTAGACATCGCGTAGACTCGTTGCTTCTTCGGCGGTCGAAAAGCCGATTAGGATTGTCACGCTCTTTTTAAGCATTTGATCACAATGTCGTCGTAATCGTATCCGTTATCCTCGTTTACCCCTTAAACGCGATAATTGCCCACCCGTACAAAGAGCTATGGCAAGTTATTTTAAGGAAAAAATGAAATAGAGACGCGCGATGCAAGATACTGCGGTTTTGAAATAACCCGGGAGGTATCGCCCGATTAAATATACCTGCACGCTGACTGGAAACAGCTCGCGTTCCATTAATAAGCCTTCCATTGCAAATAATCTGCGCTTTGGAGCTCGCGGATGATTTTACATTTCGTACCTCCGCCGCTATGCGATATCGAAAGCTATTTCGTAGCATCTACGAAGATATGTATACGTAGATGTTTAAAATTTAAGGCAATACGAACAGAGGCATCCGATCGTCCGTTAAAAGCGATCTTTGCTTTTAAATCATTTTCTTAGAAACGCATCGACAGGCGAGGAAGACAAGAAATATGGAAACACCACTGAATTACATAACAGTCGCCGAGTTTCGTCGGTCTCCGAGCAAAGACTTCCATTTACGGCTGGACGCACGAATTAATCGGTGAGATCGACGCGTCGATACACAGGTATTTTCGGCGTGGATCGAGGAGCCGAGATCGTCGATGTGCACGCGTGCAATCACGGCGGAGGGACGGCCGTGAAAAGTAAACGTCAGTGTTGCCGCAGTCGGTTGACGATCGGAACTCGACGCACGAATCTCAGCGCCTCCGGTCTCGATCGCTCTCCGCCGCAGCCGCTCTCGTCAGTCAGTCGGCGATCGGCGCTCGTGCTGTTGGTTTCGTACGCTTCGGTGACTGCGAATCTGCTACATCGATCGCGATCGCTACCCGTCGTACGCGCGTTCGTGCGAATCTTTCAAAGTGTCGCCGAGTGTCTCGAAATTGTAAATTTTTCGTTCGAAGGTTCTGTCCCGCCTTGTACTCGTTACTTCCTTTTCCCCCTCGGGGTGATCGTATCGAGGAGTTTGATAGATTCTTCGTTGCTTCCAATCGTGATACGGATCGATTATCTTATCGCAGCCCGACCAGAGACGAGAAGAGGAGAAGGTGTAGATCGCCTTGTGGGATTATCGCGAATATTACGCGATCATCGCGAGCAACCGATATAATGAAGTCGAAGACGAGCGAGAATTTTATTGCGAGTGAAAGTAACGGGGTCAAGAGGGAGCAGCAATTGAAGCAGAAACAACTCAAGAGTGGTAAGAGGTTGTTTTCGCATCGAATAAAACCTGCAACCCGAGACAATCACGCTTGAAAATGACGCCGAGTTATATTTAACGGTACGAAAAACCGCGTACTGTGGGTGTTTGGAATCAAGCCGTTTTGCCTTCGCGATCCTCCGGTTGTATCGAGCAGCGGTGTTCTTCCGCTCTGATTAAATTGAAAAGATCGAAAACGTTACTCACTCCCACTCCCTATCCCGATATTATTCCGCATATATTTACGTTGGTACAAGCAAATATAATGTTCTCGCAAGAAAACTTTCGTGAGCGTTGACTCGGTTTCTGCCTTACGGTCTAACTCCAGAGTTGAGCAAAGGGACTTTGAATTTCTCGTTAATCGATCAATCACGATAGGCAGATGTAATTGCGTCGATTCGCAAAATCGCACGTAACGCTCGACCACCGTGTGACATCATCCGCGACTCTTAGATAACGCCGAGGAGGTTTTGTTTTTGATGGAAAATGTTCAAATTTGAAATCAGCGACGACTGGATACTAGACCCGATAGCGACTGCACGATTAGATAAGGCGACGAATAGCCAAGTGGAACAGTCGCCGATGTTGGAAAAGAATGGAAAGCGATAATGGCCACTCGTATAATCGACGTTTTCCTTCGAGTTTGCTCGCTGACACGCGAAAAGTTCATCGGTACGGTCCCTTTCTTTCCGCCGTTTCCTCGAACGGCTCGTCACGATTTTCTCCCCCCGATGTTCGTGACGTGACCAGCAAAAAGAACGTGACTGTTCAGACACGATCGATGCATCTTTAAGCAGAGAACGCCGATGAAAAGCCCCGAGAAAGGAGTAACAACTTTCTCGCTACTCGCACGAAGATGAATAATCCCATGTTTCGAGATTTTTTCCTTCCTTCGAAATTCATCTAGCGAATTTTAATATTCCTTCGCGTTAGTTTTGCATCGACTCGTCAAACGTTCTCTCGTTAAAAATGTTAACCTAAGATAGGTTCCCATGTGCACGGTGTTTCCCACGTGTGAAGCGCGGTTCGATATCATCTAGCGCGTAATTGTTTCTCATTGATTAGAAATTAATGGAAATCAGAGAAAGACGAGAAAGCTGCACCACGTGACTCCTTCGCATCGTGGCTAGTAATTATCGCGATATCGTTTCGCTAATCGCTCGGCAACGCCTCGATGAAAGTTAAGTGGCCGTTGTATACAGGCCACTTTGTAATTCAATTCTTCGTGCATTTGTTTCTCGTGGGCTACCGCCCGATCATGTTCGATACATTATTAAATAGTTGTAACACACAGCCACGATGCGGTTAATTGCACACAAAAGATGCATCGCATCCTGTTGCATAAGCAACGAATGATTACGGTGTTTCGCTTCGCGATGCGTTCTTTTAATTACTTCAGGTTACAGCGAACGTGCTTCGACGTCGGTATGCTGCTACTACGTTTCTTTGTCCTTTTGGTAGCGTGATTTTCAAAAAGCGTTTAATCCTCTGCTTGTATCTGTCGGATATTTCAAAACTGGATATTGATGATAACGCTTTGGACTATTATCGAATCGTAACGAATGATTTAGTGGCGCATGCTTGGTTCTGTTTGATAGGCTGTGCAAAAATACCGATAACCGTAGAACGAGCATTTAAAAGGCTTTGATAAGGTGGAATCGCCGCGACCGAATCTTAGTCTGTACGTAATCGTAGTAACGGTTGGAAAATACCGCAGTTATACGGACCAAGAAATTCGTAAGTCGAATCTTTCTAATAACTCTTCGATGTTTTGGTATGGAACGCCAACGGTGTGGTGCTACGTTCGTCTATAACTCGTGCCGTTTGATAGCTTCGACGAGCTGAATGTTCGACGAAAATTTGCAAGTTCGTTTCTGTTACTCGAAAACGATGCGTAATTATCCATTAGATACGTTCGATCGTTGGTCGATTCGTGTGTGACCCAGAGTGCATTAGGAGAAAGAGCCGGCCACTTAGGGGTCGTCGTGTTTGACCCCACTTTACGACATCCTATTTAGACCACTTATGAATCATATTAACATACCGAAGTGGAGAGGAACGTACGTGGAACGGGTTACGCTCTGGATGATGGATTGCCATTACGAGCTGAATCGTGCGACATCGTGGAGCGAGCGAAACCGGTTTCCTCCTGCGTCAAGGGAAAAAAATCCGCACGGTTTTCAGCGGTTTCGTCGATCACAGTAACGTTATCTAACATCGTAGAACTGGCAGTAGAATTGGCAGCGTGAAACGAATCGAACGTAGAACGGACGCTGCTGAGTTCAAAGTTCCTTTTTCTCCGGACGCGTACATCCGTGGCCTTAGGGGATCGATCGATTTCCTCGAGACCAGAGAACAACCAGGGCACTCGTCTTACTTCGTTTCATTATTGCTGCGACCCGCTTTAAGGGACGAATCAAGGGGTGAAAGGCGGTAAAGTCCTGCGGTTTGTTTAAAGTAACCCTCGTTACAAAAATGGATACAAGAGAATTGATCGGCTGCCATTTATACGAACCTTCCTGTAGCCTTTATGTCGTCGTGCATCCCTTACAAGTACACGAACACCACCAACGCGCTCGCGCGTCTTAATGAGATTAAATAGATTCTAAACCAGTCCGTGTATTTATACCTCAACGGAGCAAGATTCGTTAAGGAGAACCGAGTATCACGTTGAACGACTAACGTAACGGAAATATAGCACACGAGCAGGTCTTTGACCCGCGGAATTAATAAACAAGGAATTTAGGATCGGGTTTTCGGTAACCTGGAAACACGGTTTCGCCCGACATCCCATTTAAACGAACTTATGAATCGTATTAACGCGATGAGGTGTACGTGGGACGACGCGCGTGTGGGTGAACCGCGCAATTGCGTAACTTTTCCTTTTTTCCAGATACGTGTTCCGTCGTTTCGAACACGTAATTATTTACGTCAATGAATTCCCATCGTACTAGAACGTTTAACGAACGAGTGTCCGAAAGAGTTCGGCGGTGAAGAACGAAGAAAAAGTCCGAGGCACGAGCGGTGTTTCGTAGGTGTCGTAGATCGTAGTTCCGCTCGATCGTCGTTCGTTAGAAATTCCGGCCTCCTCCTACGAACTCTTACCGGATTGCGCGCCACTAACGCGCTGGATTCCACGTCAGAAATGTCTGCGGGGACTATCGAGCATTGTTTCTACACGGCGCGTACAAATGGCACGCGCGTTCGCCATTGCAGAACGTCACGCGCGAAAAATAGTGACGGATCGAGGAAATGGATAAACGTGCTCCATTTTTGCCAAAGCGATCGTCGCTTTCGACCATTTCTCCTCCATCTTATCGTTGCTTATCGCCGCTTTGGCTTAGAATCGGAACGAGGTCGTCTGAGATTACTCGTAGACGGGATTTCTTGCTCGTGCGCTGGTATGCGTAGCTTGCGGTAGCTGGTCTATCCAATTATTCCAATCAATTGTTCTAATATTATAGCGTTTTGAAATATTTCTGCAAAGTATAAATGTATCGAGGTGGTCTTTTACGCGTATCTGACAGAGCATCGGCCTCGTTACTAACAGTCGATGCGAATGGTAAATAAGACCAAAGGCCTTCCATGATTCTCACGACGATATCACAATGATACCGTACAGTTTGTATTCGTCGTTCTTCCCGTCATTTCATTCTTCACGACCATCGTCGTGACTAACCGTAATCAGCCACTAATAGCTTCACGGCTACGATTGAGCGGACCTCCGTAGAAGTTCTGTAAAAATTACGAACAGAGTGTTAGTAAAAAATATTTTAGGATCGTTCTAAACCTGCTACGATTCAACGAGTAACAGCTATCGCGTGCTATAAGGTTAAATCAATGGATTCTACGGGGTTGCTATTCGCGCGATCTTGTGTCGGACTTCCTCCGACGAGTAGCTGTTAATTCTACACGAGCAGTCGATCGAAAGCTAGCGTAAATTTAAGGCGGCAGTGACGCGTGGTCGTGGAGGGTGTGCCGTTTCGACGGAGCAAACTCTGTTTATTCCATACAGAACACGCCTCGTATCGAAGTTTCTCGCTAACAATGAGTTTCATAGCGGACTCGCGGTATCGTATCGTATCGTATCGTATCGATGTGGAAATTGCAGCTTTGTTGCCAAATGGAACCAAACAGAGAATCTTCGTCTGTGAAACCGCGAATAATTTCTGGCGAAATTGTTCCTTGATTCTGTACACCGCCGCGTTTTAGCTATCAACGAGCAGAGCAGGTAGATGGAAATTGCTCGTCATCGAGCCCTCCTATAGACGGTTAAAATCGCTCGCGGAAAATACAGCCGCGTGAGAATTGCTTTTAACTCACGTGACAGCACGGTGACGTCAAATATACGAACGGCGAGTCGGCGTGATGTCATCGCGTATTTTTAAATTTGTCGCCGTGTGAACGTGGTAAACACGAATTTTTGACAATCGTACGTATTTTTGGATTTGCTTTATCGCGATCGATAAAAAGAGTGGAAAGAATTTTGGACAGGTGCGTTTGCAATTTCAATTATATTATATTAATGGCAGGAGTTACGTCCGAACGCTTATCTTATCTCGATTTTTCGATAAATGCTTCGATAAATACTTCGATAAATAAACGGTTCTGTCTGACTCGCGATTCGACCATATCGTTCCGTTCGAGTGTATCCATGATTTGGCGATTCAGCTCGGTGTCACCATGGCTAAACGAGGCTAAACGAGACGAGCGAGAAAGCTTGATTTATACATCCGGAAAACGAGACTGATCGTCTCGCCGCAGCGAAAAAACGTCACGTATCTCCTGACAAATCGACGCGTCTTCGATACACTCGGTACGATGTAATTATTTGGTTCGCGTATACGTACAGGCAGGTTCGGAAGTTTCTAAATTTAACTTGAAAAGCTATTTTGTACATTTACCACAAACACGCTCGTTAGCTTCCTAACGTTCCAAACTTTCCAAGTTTGCAAAATGTTACACGTTGCATTGCACGAGGTAACGGCAATAAACTATTCTTATCTTCGTACGTTCTACGTATTTCTACGCACGAAAATATAATTTCCTCGAGTCGTTATATCGTGTGAAAGCTCGCACCGACGCGACCAATTAAAATTGGACCTTCTATTCGTCTCCGATGGCCACCGAAATTCGGCGATCTCATCTTTGAATCATCTCGTATTTTCGTTCGGATGATGACATCGCCTTCGCCGTCGGTAGACACAGGAGTTTCGTACGTGAAATTTGCACACGAATCGCAGCCGCATTTTTTTCACGAAAGAAAAGAAACGCAAAAGTATCCATCGATCCATCGAGAAAGCGAATTACGAGTTGGTCCTGCCACGACCGCCAACTGTTCCACCATACTCGACGGAAATAAGATTGTTTGCATAACGATCGATCGACTCTGAACGACGAGATAAACCAGTCTTCCTTCTTTTCCGGTCGATGAATCTTAAGTTTTGTCGCAGTCTCGTTTCTTTTTCCTACGTAACAATATTCCAATTCGTAGATAGATGGAGATAATTGATGAACGCCGTGTACACGAAGAAAGACTGAATCATTGAATTAGTAGAACCGGATTCTCTCGTACACATGGGAAAGTTCTTCCATCGGTTCATCATCGAGGCTGTCACGCAAACCTCGAAGCTCTATATCCAGTCTAACCAAGATTAATCCTAGATTGGCATCCTTGCATCATAGAGTCGATTCCCCGTAATTTGAATCAAGTTATATACTCGATTGTCCTTGCCTTTGGTTTACTTAGCTATGATTTATAATTTATCGTATAAACTATAAAATACGAATCAAAAGTAAATAAAGTCAAACATAAAGTATCGTGATTTAACAATAGGACCAATAGGAGAGCATTTCCAAGGTAAACCTTAGAGATCGCTCGGATTTACTGGATGTACGTTAATTGAATGGTCGTTGCGTTTCCCGAGGCGAGAAAGGAACGTTTCATTTCACCGCGAGGAAGCCGTGAACGACGGAGAAAAAGTTGCGGCGTGAGTCAGCCCGCCGCTCGGACTGGTCGTGTGACGATCGTACTGTTATTTCCTTTAACGCGTTTGCCGGTTCTACTAGCCGAGCAAAGAGGTACTTACTTACGTTCGTGGTTGTCTTCTCGCTAGTCATCGTCGTATACGGGGCTAGCAGCCGGACATTAAAAAGGAAAAAGGAAAGAGTCGATTGTTGCGTAACCAAGTATATCTCAAGTTGTACGTATATCTGTTATTCCAACCTTTGTCTTCCTCGATGACAACGCAGACACGGGGGATAGATCGCGTCGTTACACGAAGGGTGGCTAGTTTTAGCTTGTCCAAACATCGAGTCGGAGGGTCACGCCTTAGGAGAAACGTGGCGCTACGTTGAAATAAACTCGAGCAATTGGCACCACACGCAGGATGTTGGAAGGTGTAGCGTTATAAAGAAATTTATTTTTAGCTTGCTAGGAAACTTGGTATATATATTATTACTTTAAGAATACCGTAGGAAGCGCAGGAAAGATATCGCGGTACAGATAAAATAAAGTAATTAGAATTATACGAACGATAAAGCAGAGATACTACGATAATAGTTTATTCGTGATTCGTTCAACGTGGCACGTTTCTTTCAGACTCTATTCTCTTTGAACTTTGACTCTCGCTCCCAACTTGGACGATTCCCGCTGACACACGACGCGCGTGCGACTAGAAACACATTTAGCACTTGCTTTATGCGCGTTTCTTAAATCGCTCGTCGATCGTTTCCGATAGTCCGTCACAAGCGTTCTCTCAGTCTTGCTTCGTCCGTTCGAATTCCCATTCCTACGATACCGAGAACTGGAACAAACTGCTACTTATACCGAAGTCTCAAAACTCGACCCTGGACTCTGGAGAACGTGGTAATATACCGAAAACCTGGAAGTTTATATCGTCGAGGACGCGATACCACGTTAGAAACTGCTCGATCCAAACCACAAGGGAATGTAATAATACCTGAGAAACAGTAAGACTTGATTTACGGAGAACACTGTGTCCAAGGATGTCCTAGATTCGGTTTACAGCGGCAGATCGTAACATCTCGACACCTTACGACCTTGGCAAATTACTGGCGTCGATGGCGTCTAACTTTTTCCGGTTAATCTGCTCCGTGAGACCGCTTATAAGCTTTACGTAATCGAACCGTGCACATCCGAGTATTTACTCTCTAGGTCAGCACAGGTCATACCGAAATAAAAAATCTTGTCGAGTGGTACGAACGTAAGCGTATCGTTGCGCGATCAGCGATCCCCGTTCCCTTTTCTCCTTCCTTCCTTCCTTCCTTCCAAGAAAACTTTCTTCTTAATCGTTTTATCGAGAGGTTTCATCGGTCGAACGTTGTCTTGACGCACGGCCAAGTATCTGCCACGTCATTTAAACGTTAATTACGATCGACGCGAGGTACACAGTGATTGGTACGATCGCCGTTAAACAGCGTATCGAGCGAGCGTCCAATTAACGTAAAAACCGGGCGGCCGTGCGGTTTTTGCGTTACCAAGCACGTGGATAATTGAAAAGTAGACGCGAAACACACCGAAATGTCGATTAACCCAATGGAAAGCGGCAGACGTTGAAAATTATTGCGAAAGATCTTTGCATCGTGCTGGTTTTATCGTACGCAACGCAACGATTCGATCGCGAGACGACGGAATCGTTCTTTCGAACCGACAGAGTCTCGACGACCACAAATTCACGACCACGTTCGAGACTACACCTGGCCCGACCGCTTCCAACGCTGGCAAAAGAGTCAGACCTTCACCCGGATTCGATACGCGGCTCGCGTGTAAGCGTAAGCACTCTGACAAGTGCTCGAGCCGCCTTTTTCTTCGTCCCCCTCCATCTTTTTCGCTCTTTTTATTTTCGTTGTTCTCTCGCTTTTTTCTCCATTTTTTTCTCTTGCTCGTCGTGTCGCTTCGCAGACGGCACATTGACGCACGCGGTAAGCAGGCTTTGAGTCACGCTTTAGAAGTTGGACGACGAACGGATTACGCGTGTAACGCGCCATATTCGAGCGATACGTGCGTCGCGTGCCGATTGGGCCCAACTCCATCGAATAAGCCGACCCGTCAGGAACACGATCATCTTACGAGTTTCGTGAATCGATTATGCGCCAGTGTGCGCACGGGTGAAACAGCCGGTTAGCTTGACCGATCCGACTGAAAATTCACGAGAAACGCGGCAACTTACCTTTACAGATTACGACAGATCTATCCGCTAGTTTTTGAAATAATTAGAGGAGAAAGAGGCGGTAATCGTCCGTGTGGAGTTAGGCCGGTAGAAAGGTAAAAGAGAAATCGAGCTCGATCGCGGGAGATAAATGGAATTTCGAGATGCGCAAGATTTCGTTTGAAATTTTCATCGTTCTCACAGCTGTTCTCCATCGTTTGATTATTTGATCGTTGCGAATTGGCGATGCTCTGGCATAAATGTTGAAAAGACTGGTATCTAGAACGTTTGTATCGCGCAAGAATATCACTGCTATTACCATGATCCAATTAGAGAGCTGCCGTTCACAAACGATAAGAATCAAAAGCTGTTTTTAAAGAAACAGTCGATGCAACGAGAACGTTTCCGTTTCCTAGAAACAAGTTACGGTAGAGGATGTAAAACCCACGAGCAGTTCCACTCCATTTGCTATTAATTGGCGTGACGGGTAAATTTCAGAGCTATCCGTTCGAGTCTGGACAAAGTGGTCGGACAAATTTCTTCGTAAAGAACGCGACTATTATCCGAACAGAAATGGATAAAACGAAGGAGTACTCGTTTGTGCGCGACTTTTCTCCCCGACGAGTGAAAGACCGACAGTCGTAGATAAAAGTTCGGGCTGGGAAGAGATTTCCTTTCTCCTCGCGAAAACAATGCGTTGAAGAAATTAACGGTCGACGATAACGAGACCAGTTCGCTCGAGATCGGTTGGGAGGACGATCGTTGCACGTGGCGCGAGCTCGTTATCTATGGTTATGGTGTTCATCGAACTAAGATCGATAAATTAAGTTGGCGGCTCAACGTTAACCCTAATAAACGCGGTCACAGAACAACACCCGTATCACCCTTCGCGGCATTTCGCGATCGCGATAAAAATACCAGGCAATCGGCCTGTCAGACATCAACCCGTTAGTCATTTCGCGCGATTAATCATCCGACGTTGAATGCAGAAACGAACGAACGTAGAAATAGTTTGTTTTTAATTTGCTGGATTTATAGCGTACACCCTGATTATCGCGGAAAATAGTTCTACTATCGTTCCAGCATACAACGAGTTACGTACTGTTTGAGTTCCTAGAACTCGGTTGTTTTGTACACGCAATACGGGCCTTTTTCTCTTTCACCGTCGTCGATCGAGTCTTAAAGTATTGGTTGCGAATAAAGAGCGATTCTAGAAATGCAAGTGGAGATTCGAATGCGCGATGCTACGTACAAAGATCGAATCTCGTACGTGAGAATTCTTTAAGAGTGCTGCAGCATGATGGGAAAGAGTCGGAGTTGTTGGAGAATTGTCAGAACGTCGTCGAACGGGCGTCGTGCGAACAGGAACTTCGTAGTCGCATAGTGAACGCTAGCAAAGAAAATTTCATTTGGTCCATCTGTTGCGAATTCTCGACTAACTGGCGGTCAGTGAGGTTGCGACTGATCGGTTGACATCGCGAACCTTGAACGAGATTTAAGGCTCAAGGTGGAGGTAAATTAAAGATGCGGAGTAGTATTATGTTCAGTTAATTTATTCGCACTGTATGATATAACGCGAAGAGTATGACGATCCTTTCGATCTTACGATTGTGTAGCCTCGTGGCCGCATATCGTCTGGTATCGCTGATTGACGCGGGATGTTTACTTTAGAGCGGACCCATCGGACACTTAGGCTGTTAATTAACCTATCGATGAGGTCCTCGTCGTAAGGTTTAAAACTTGACAGATAGGAAATTCGCACTTACTCAAGAGAGGCAGGTGTGCTGTCCGAGTTCAAACGGACGTCCACTCGAAATCGCGAACACTATCCACCGATGCTGCTACACCTTAAACGATTCGTTGTATCCTGTATCTCGTATAAAATCGCGCCGTTCTTTTTCATTACAGGTAAAACGTTCTGTCAGTCCTGCAAGAAGAAGTGCAGCGGGGAGGTGCTACGAGTGCAGGACAAGTATTTCCACATAGGGTGTTTCAAGTGTGCTCAGTGCAACGCGAGCTTGGCACAGGGTGGCTTTTTCGCGCGCGAGGGCTCTTACTACTGCACGAAGGTACTGGAACGTACGAATAAGAAACCAAGGCGACGATAAGAATGACGTAGAAAGCGAGAGGACCGCGATTATATAGAGCGCGTAACTCGAGACGCGATAAATAGACTCGTTTGCTTTTCTTCTTGTTTCTCGTAGTTTTGCCTCGAAATATTTGACAGAGAACAAAAGGACGAAACAGTCGCGGTATATCGCGTTACAGAACGTTGCAGAAATTCCCAATAAAATCTCCGCGTAAGATTCGCTAAAAGCTGTTCGTTCGTTCGGAGTATTTATCTTGGCGAATACGCAAATAAAGCATCGCGTCCGGTGCGACGACGAATTTCACGGGCTGCCTGCGCGATACGATGTCTGGTGAATAGTCGGTAACGGACTTGCGGGTTTGTTAATTTTTCAGGATTACAGAGAACGCTGGGGGACAAAGTGCGCAGGTTGCGGAGAATACGTGGAGGGCGACGTGGTTACCGCGGGGGACAAGCACGCCTTCCATCCGAATTGTTTCCATTGCCAGCGGTGTAGGCAACCGTTACTCGGCCAAGGGACCAAGGTGTCCCTCGTTCAAGGTGAGCTTCCTTCCAGGATCAGCGAAACGGTCGTACCTCGTAAGGAGTGCGAGGTTCGAGTTCGTTGCTATTCGATCGGCGCAATTGGAGTACCGGTAAACCTGTTAAAGCAAATTACCACTTAGGTGTATATCGTCATCGAACGAGGCTACGCTCGCGTGGCCTTGTAACGATTACGCGGCGAACGCTTAAAAATATGCGTGCGTCGAAACGAGCGTATCGCGAGTTAAACTTGCCCCGTTTCGCTTCTCCCCATTGTTTTCCCGTGCAAATATTTATGCGCATCTTTTACCATTGCTTTATCGATCTGGCTGGACGAGGATGCCGATAAAGCTGCGTATTTTTAGAGCGCTAGTTCCACAAATACACGCACGAAGCTTCGATTCTCTGTTTCTCTTTCCGACCTTTCAACTCCGCCGATTAGAAGCACATAGAGCGCGTTCAGAGAAAATTGGCCCTCGAAAGGACACGAAGAAACGCCTTGATCGATCGTAACGATGAACGGCGACCAAGTACGGTCGGTTATTTATACGCGAAAATACGTAAATCGAACGACCAAACGGGCCACGAATGCTTCTTCTCCGCGAGTTGACGTTACGCCGCGTTGTTTGTACGCGTACAAACGATGAATCAGCCGCGAAGATACGGCGTGCGTGATCGTTGATTCGTGTTCGTTTCTCGAATAAAAGACAATAGAGCGTATGCGTCAGCGAGTCGGTCGTTCGCGGTCAGATCGTCGACCGGATCTGTCCAATCTCGACTAACCGAGCGTTATCTATAGGTCAAGCTCTGTGTCATCGATGCGTCGGTATCCCGGTTCGAGAAGCCTCGACGCCGGTCGGCAATAGCTCCGCTACCAGAGGATCCGGAGACGGGCCCTCCGACCCCGGTGCCTGCGCTGGTTGCGGAAACCAATTACGAGAAGGTCAAGCTTTGGTCGCTCTCGATCGACAGTGGCACGTATGGTGCTTCAAGTGTCACACCTGTGACACCGTGCTTCACGGAGAATACATGGGAAAGTGAGTGGGAAAATTGGTTATCCGTTTCTCATCCCTCGAACATCTACTTTACATTCCATATCTCCGATTTGGTATTCTACGATGACTTTGATCGTATCGAGAGATTTCTAATCGGAGATCGTAGAGCTTGTAAACTTTTCATCGAATAAATAGGTGTAGTTTATATATATATATAAACACAACTAAGTGAAAAAGAAACTAGAGAAAGCACGATTTAGAAAAGAGCTCGAGCAGCGTTGAAATTTCGCTGGTTTTTGATAGCCAGAGCAAATTGCCGTGCATTAATATTTACCTAATGCGCGAGATTAGGATCGGAGAAAGCCAAGATCGTCCGCCAAACACAGATACCGGTACCAACGAAACTCCTCCACTTTGATTAACAGAGATGGAGTGCCTTACTGCGAGAAGGATTATCAGAAGCAGTTCGGCGTGAAATGCGCCTACTGCAACCGTTACATCAGCGGAAAGGTGTTACAGGCCGGAGACAATCACCACTTTCATCCGACCTGTGCTCGTTGCACCAAGTGCGGCGATCCTTTCGGCGATGGAGAGGAAATGTATTTGCAGGGTGCAGCCATATGGCATCCCCGTTGCGGTCCGGGTCCTAGCGGTCCGAACGGTATCGTGAATGGTCACGGCGAAGCTCACACGCCACAGCATCGAGAGTCAGAACGGATTTCCAGCAGCGCTTCGGAGATGCAGGTAAGACCGCGAGAATCCAAGGGATCGAAGAAGTGAAAAGTTGAAGACCGTCGGCCGTATCGCTATTTTCATCGAGATGACGATCGCTTTCGATCGATCGTTAAGAAAATAGGATCGAGGTTTCCGAAATTTTTACTTTATCGTAACCGCGAACCGTTAAATTGGAACTGGCGAGAACTGTATATTGTTTCTGTAAAATATTGTATCATACGTGTATATTCGTTGTTACTGCGTATTCGTTTGTGTATAGATGGTGGTCGGTCCGTTTGTTTCGTCATTTTATCGTTGTTCGTCTTGATCACTGAGCAGCGATTGTTTTGCCATTCATTTTTCATGGAATCATTCACGCGTCATTGAACTTGGTAGAAGAAGCGCACACCATTAGCATTTTCCGTGCGGATGTAATATCTAACGCCGCCCGCTTCTATACGTTACGTTATAACGCCGTGATCAATCGCCGCATATAACATTCATTTCGAACGTCGACATTCGTAATTGCACGTCGCTGTCTACGTTCGCCAATTGCATTTTTTTCTCCTTCAGTTGCATCGTACACCGTTGAACGACCTAAATCGTGTCCGTGCGCATACTTGAATTTTGAAGTTCGCTATATCCGATTGTAGAAGAGACAAAAAAGTAACCAAAAGAGAGGAGGAAGTATGTTGCCTTCGAGCCGGTTCTGGCCCGAAAAAACATGAAACACGAAGTTCAGCTTGCATCGTGCTTATATTTGGACTGTTGTACAACACGTATTTCATGCGAAACGCTCTTTGCTGCTCGGTTAATTTTTCTGTTCGATATACACAGCCACTTAGAGTAGATCATTCTAGTACCTAAAGTAATCTACCTTTTTTTACTCGTAACCAGCTTTGTGTATAGCTTCGTTTCCATTTTATTCGACGATATATATACGTATTACGTGGCTTTTAACATGCATTTGTTTCTTAACATGTCGTAATTTTGCCGCACGCTTCGATGTCCCAACTTTTATATACACACATATGTGTGTGTGTGTATATATATATATATATATATATACACACACACACATATATATATACGTACATACATCACAGTTTACCACATGATTTTTTATCTTTTTTATTATTTTTCATTTTTATTATTGCTTTCTTAATTGTTGTTTCCTTTTTTTGGCACGGTCATTGTGTATAGTTTTCATTGCGGTCACGCACGCCAAGCCTGAACGGATCACTCTGCAGCCCTTACAGCAGCCTCAGTCGCAAGGTATGCCATGTATCTCCTAGCCTAGCACACAAGTACTCTCTCAAGAGACACCTTCGATTACTTAATAAATACTACTTTAAAACGGTTCGTAGATGTCCGCGATTTTATTCTGTAACGGTTAGTTTCGTTAAGGGTTTGAAACCTTTCTTCGCTGGTGGTGGATGGTGTGTAGCGCCCTCCAAAATGTTCCATTACTCGGTCATCTTTTTTACTTTAAAACGATCTTGAGTAACTACGATACAACATTGGATGAACCTTCGAACGGCAATGCATAATTTCCAACTAACCTTGTATCGCTCCTCTGCCCAGCCTTCGAACGATATTAGAGTGTCTTGAATATAACGGGGCTTCTAGTCAACAGAGATACTACGTTTCATCATAAACCTTTCAAGATGACGTCATTATGTCAATTTATTCGCAAATCCTCGACGAAGCTGGCGTATGCGATCGTACAAGGTTTTTTAGTGGTATTCCTAGCAGCGGGTTATCTTGAGAGAGAATCGAAGCGCGGTTGAGTTTTTATCTTCATTTGCCGAGTAAATAGCTAAAAATTAGCCGTATGAGAGACGCTTTACGATCCATCGAACAGAGAGAACGAGTTTAGCCGTGATAATATACGTTAATTGCCTCAGTATTACCCTGCGCGAACTGGCAGTCCTGGACTGATATTGCGAGAGTACGGACGTGGTCCATCCGAAGACGTGTCTAGGATTTATACTTATTCGTACTTGACCGAAACGCCGAGCCAAGGATACTTGAGACGTCCGATACAGCCGTACGACAAACCACCGACTAGCCCACACTTTCATAGACCTAGCTGTAAGTACCTACGTTTCTTTCTCTTAAGATCGAATGTAACGAAATTCTACCGCGAACGAGAAAAAGAAAGGACAATCGATTCTCTGGCGCAGCGTAGCGAAATATAGAAATTGGATCGTGGACGATATACACGCGTCGCTAAAACGTGTCATCGTTTTATTTCAGCGTCACGTTCGATAAGAAGCAGTGGCGGACGCAGCAGCCGATCTGGAATGCGTGCTCTGGTCGATGCTCTCAGCGAGACCAGGCCCAAGTCACCGGCCAGTCAAGTAGATAATGACGAGCCAATAGAGCTAGCGCATTATCCGGACGCCATGAAACCTCCTCCTGGAACCAAGCCGCCGATCGAAAGAGACGATTTCCCTGCCCCGCCTTATCCCTATACAGATCCTGAGAGACGTAGACGATGGTCTGACACTTACAAGGTATTACCGCGAATGCCGCTTACTTTGTGAGCTTTCTACGTATTTTATTCTCGATTCGACGTTTCATCCACGATTTCAGGGTGTACCTGCATCGGATGACGAGGACGAGGTGGACAACAAGACGTATATAAAAGAGGTGGAGGAGAAGCTAAAGAAAGAACAGGACGAGCTAAGCAAAATCGACACTGGAATAGCCAAGGTGTTCTTGCAAGATCGTGAAAAGGATCGGGAAAATTTGAGACACAAGGCCGCGAACGTCGATCCAAGAAACGCATCGAGAACTCCATCGGCTGCCAGAGAACCGACATACAGATTGCGATACGAGAGTCCGGTTGGCGCTTGTAAGTTATCGCGATTCACTTTTTAGCCTCTCTGTCTATCCCGGTGCTCGTACTTAAATTGTATAAATGTTTTCGCGTAGCGCCATCGAGAAATATAGATCACGCTCGACCGTGGGAAGACGACGATGGTTTCAGTTACAGATCGAGCGTAGGACCCAGCTATAACGGTAAGCTTCTCTCAGATTCATATCGAATCTGGTCGTCGTTAAATATTTATATATATATATACATATATATCTCATGATCGTTTCATTAACATTAAGTGATAATCTCATCTCATACATGTCCACACGTTCGCACATAACACTAACATTTACCACTCTACCGTTTGATGCAACATCGGCTCGTTAGATTTCGAGGCGATAGCGGGGGTGGGGCCAGCGAAAAAAGATCGTTCCTTTGGTATCACTAAAAAAGAAAGAAGGATAGAAAGATATAGAATAAAATAAAAAAAATAAAAAAAATAAAAAATTTTCTCTATCGTTGATCGCAACGTAGCAACGTGCGAATCTTGCAGTGGGAAGGGATAATGATGTTCGATTAACGAACGATAACACGCAGTACGTGTAAACTACTTGAGCAGGAGTTTATAAGTTAAGTGGCATAGCACCAAATACCACAGCACACACTGGGCGTCCATTAACGTGACAGGTGATGTATTTATTCCGCTTCTGCATGTGGTCGGCATATTACCTTCGATGTGCTTGCCTCTTCTTATCTCTCTCGATTATCTCTGCATACGCCAATTCGAGTAACGGAAATAGTGTGCGTGGAAAGTTCATCCTCTTTCAAGTAGCGTAATATCGATTCCCATTATTTCATACGTGATCATTCACCGATGTTTACATCTACGTATACCATAACCTAGTCAATATTTTTGCTATTCCTCCCATCCCCCTTCTGGCATGGTAATATCTATTACAGATTCCACTCTTGGCAACTTCATTCATTCATACACAAACACATATCGCTCCAAACTTCATTCTCTCTCTCTCTCTCTCTCTTTCTCATACCTTTTTGGAATGTTTTTTCTTTTTTTTCTTTTTTTTTTTTTAATTACTACACAATGTTGGAAGATAATCGTAATATACGCTCAGTACGCTATTGTACATTTTTAATATCGTGCTATATATATATATATATATATGTACGTATATTTGCGTGTACATATTTTCGTTTGGTCGCATGAAAGTTGTATCTCTTCAGCATTGCATTACTTTGTATCGCTTTGCGTACAGGAAAAGGAATATTATCGTTACAGTACGTATACTTTTCGATAGTAGGCTGACGTATTTTTGCGAGATATTTTAGCCCGGTCGAACTGGCAATATCTTCCAATGTTGGGACATACAAAGAAAAGTCGATAGGATTTATCGCTATCTATGTTAGCCAACACCGCTACCTGTATCATCGTGTCTCTATTTGTGTTTTTGTGTTTGTGTTGTGTTTGCGTGGGCGGCAGTTGGGAGGTCATCGGCACGTTCCCCGGCTCCCAGAAACTATCCACCCCTTGGTACTCAACGCGCCTTCACTCTTCCAAACGCCGCTAGGCACTATCATTCGGTGAGTCCGAGAACTTTCCAATTTACCTACCGTTGATCTCAAGTCAAGTCCAAAATTAGCGTACACCGTAAAGAAAGGAACGGAGATTCTCTTTCTCTCGTCTGACAACGTGGCAGTGTACTGCGAGCGAATTTCATTGGTCTGAGAATCGTTTTTTCAGCGAATCGTGAAAAGGGAAAAAGAAAAAAAAAGAAAAACGTACGAGACTTCTTAAGAGCAGCCGTCGTGTAAGAAAGATCGAGAGAAAAACGCTTTCGACCGACGCGATGATTCGTTGACTTGTCTTCACGGGAGGCATGCTTTTTGTTCTCTTAAGCTTATTTGGAGAAGCATACGTTGATCGTACTTAAACACATAGGTGCTGGCTTCTTCGTACATACGTATTATATATTTTGTGTGCGTATGTGTGTATATATATATATATATGTATACACACGTACGTACATATATATTTATATATACATATTCTTTTTAATCTTTTTTCGTTGTACACACACGTACGTGATACCTTGCACAGTATTGAACGAGAAATAACGCTTGTGCACTTTGAACATCGGGTACGTTCCCCACCATCTTGCCGTGGAGATACGATATAAACAGGTCGACAAAACTTGAAATTAAAACTCGAACGAAGAGGGTACTACTTATCTTTACACAGTAGTAAGATTTCTTTACTTTTTTCTCTCTCTCTCTCTCTCTCTCTTTTTTCTCTTTCACCTTCGACGATTTTCTTTTCTATGCCTCCCCTTAAAAGGAAGATCGTCAAAGATAAACTTCGATCCTCTTGTTCGTGAAGCGAGATAAAACGTATATAAGATAACAGAGTAGAGTGAAATCCCTCGATGATTCAATCTTGTACACGAGCGGAACAGCGAGACAACCTTTGTAATTATTTTAATTATACACAGGATGTGTGTTTTTCTCACTTTCTTCTCCATTTTTTTTTCTTTTTATTTTTCTTCCCCCCTTAATGAAACGTATTTTTTGGCGAACGTTGGGCATTCGTATGGGAATGAACGATTCCATTATTCCCGTTGACACTAATCAGTAATACTGTCGATTGACTGATTTGAAACCAGTTGTGAGCTCCCTTCGGCACATCCCGAAGCCAGGGTACGGTCTGGCACCGCGAAGTCACACCTTCTCCTCGACCGGCGGTTCTGTATCTGCTCTCCCTGTAAGTCTTGCACCGCGTCACAATCGACGACCAAACAAAAAATCTTCTTGCACCGTTGTTGCTGATATTTACAAAATAATAAAGAATGAAAAAAAAAAATAAAAATATATATATATATGCTGTAGAGATAATGATACACGTTTTAATTATCGTATCCGTTGATTAAATCACGGATCCCTGCGCCTCGGTTGTTTCTAAGATTTACGCTTTTCTGTCGTCTAGGGTGATTATTCGTTCAGTGGGATGGGAGACAAGACGCACAGCACTGATTTCTCGTCTGGCAAATCAGATAGTGAGTAAACCCAGAAAGGAAACCAATCACACATAACACATACGCAAACACACGCGCGCACACACACACGCGCGCACACACACACACACACGGTTATCTTGCAGTTCTCTTTTTCGAAAGTACAATCAAACTTTTCAGTTTGTACATGCTTTTTTTTAAATTTTTCATTTTTACTTCTTCTTTCTTTTAATTCACGAGTAGGAAAAGCTCGTGAGAATGACTATTTTGTTCTCGATTATTCTACCTGATTATACGGCTTTAATATCTGAGCATGCTTTACTAATGCATCATTGCTCTATCATAGACACTATCTCTTCTTTTTTCTATCTTGATTTAATCATTACGCCTGAGTATCACGATTCGAACGGTACGATTCCGTGTTAGATTAAAGATTGCATAATAAGATTTGTTTGATCCATTAACCAGAGGAGTTTATAGTGTGCCCAAATGACAGTACCTCCTATTCGCCAATAACGTGACTTAACGACACGATAACTCTTTGATCATTGACAGCTGGTATATCGTGTAGCTTAGAGACTGAATTCAAATCATATGTATAATATAATCATCGAACATTCGCTTATAGTTATTTGATCGAATCGATCGTATTCCCGATCGCATTCCTTGAAAGTTCAACTGGTTTCGTTAACCCGTTGACGTAACGTTATCTCTTACGTTTTCCAGTTTTCTTTTTCCATCCATATGGAATACGATCGATCGTTCGATCGATAGAAAGAAAAGATTGTACTTAACATATCGAAATGGTTTGTGCAATATGGTTTGACATGGTTTTCTTTCCCATTTTTCCCCCAATTTTAGTATCGACAGGCAGCATCACGGATGTGGATCGACGGGCATTGGTATGTACCACAGCCCCATACTACTCCCGGCGAATTAGCATGGTTTGTAGCTTGTTTTGCATATGAATTATATTTAACAGCATATTGCCACAGCCGCGCATTAATCGTAACATTAAACACTTTCGTGAGTTCTCGAGACACGGATGGTTTGCGTAGAACTGAGAAATCGAGCGTCGGCAAAATCGTTCGACTAGACCGATCGGATTAGACGTATTTGTACATAACGAGCACTGCCGGTTTGTTGATAATATATGTATAATATAACGTTTGTACATACTAGATTGTACATTGATCGACGCATGCACATGCTGTATATTTGCTGCGATATTCTTTTTTTAATCGATCCTTTTTTTTTGCATCTTTTTGTACAAGTTTTTTTTCTCGCCTTGGCATATTTGAAGTTTGCATTTGATTTCGTATCTTGCGAAAGAATCGGACACGATCGCGAGATTTTAGCTGAACGTTCGCAATGTCTTAGTATAGACCGAAGGTTGAATCGGCTTGCTCATTCTTTAGACCGATAGATTCATGACATATACGTAGTTCGTTATTTTCTTTTATTATTTCCTTACGATAACACGATGTGAGTTTCGTGTGCGATGATCGTGATCCTCGAACGCGTGTACGAGTTTCGAAAATAGATGAAATCTCGAATAACGCTAACGAGACTGACGCGTAGTTGCGCTGTTCTCGCGATTTGACTGCATATTCTGCATCCATGGCATAATTTGTGCGTACGTGACGGAAAACGGAACTATACGCCTAAACTGAAATTAACGTGCACGAGTTTGTGCGTGTGTGGCGCGTGACCCTATTGCTTTCTTGTCTTTCTGGTTTGTCGAAAGTATTTAAAAAAGTAAAAGAATAAATCGTGCAACAATTGTATCGACTAGTTTAATGTACATGCACGCAACGATTTCCTATCGAAAAGCAACGAATCGAAGGATTAATCCGTAAAATGCCAGTTCCTATCGTTCGTTTCAGTCTAACTATGTGGTCATAGTTCTGTGGTCTGTCCCGTGTTAAGTTGTGTCGAATCAGTCATTAACAAACGCGGTGTTTCGCCAACTTTTTTCTTGCTGCGATATATCGACTCTTGTAAGAAGAGATGAAAGATTCTCGCAAATTTTTCAGAACGTGTACATTTCTCTCTCTCTTTTTTCTTTCTTTTTTTTTTTTACCGTATCGATTCAAGCAGAAAATCAAAATTGAAATTTCATGCGAGAAGCTTTTGAACGGCTGCACCGCTATTAACGCTCATCACACGTCATAATGAATCGCGTTACAACGAAATTAACGATCGAATGGTGCTTCAGAATGATGGTGGAATGCTGCCATCGTCTACCACGTATACAGGTGGCCTAGGTTCAGTAGTCGGAAGTCACGGGGGCCATCACGTAAGGAGATCACTGCCAGATATGGGAACAGCGCCGTCCGAACCGCCGAAACTCTACCCTTACCACTTGCTTGTCATCACCAACTACAGGCTGCCCGCTGACGTGGATCGTTGCAATCTCGAAGTGAGTTATTAAAACGTTTGATTATAACGAGTCTAGAACACGTAGAATTCATTTAGGACGCTAGAATAACGTTTGAATTTTTATTTTGTAAAAGACTAAAGTAATAGGACCTAGAGAAATTGGTCGATGAATGGATGAAATGATCGAAACTGACGAAGCAATTATCGAGTAAATAAAAAATTTCTCATCCGGCACGAACAGAGATGATTATCTTACTGATGTTTAATTGTGTTTTCCAGCGGCACCTTTCCGACGCGGAATTCGAGGCAGTTCTTCAATTTACTCGTGCCGAGTTCTATAGACTACCGCAATGGCGTCGTAACGAAATCAAAAGACGAGCCCGGCTGTTTTAACCGGCAACAACCACGCTACGTGTTCTACTTATTACCTTCATCGTGTCACGACTGTGTTATCGTGTTATAGAGTGTACATTCCTTCAGCGTGATAGGTGTATAACGAGAGAGAAGAAAATGAGGAACACATGTTCGGGGAACCAACGATCCGTACTGGTCTTCGATCACGAACACCGATATCAAATCATCGTCATCGTCGTGGATGAAAACTGTTCGAGAGAATCTCGATCGTACGCTCGTACACTCACAAAGAAACGTATAGATGCATACACACGCGTATAAACATGCGTTCGACGTTCACACGATGGCGCAAACTCATAGACACAAAGGAGCGCACTGCAATTCGATGTCAATTTTGTTCTCTCAGCAACGAATCCACAGGCAGCTTGACTCTAATCATTGACAAACTACTTCATCACCCTGTGACTTCGGTGCTTCTTTCGGGACAATCTTCGCTGTTCATAAGAATAAGGGAGAAAAATATGTTTATCCGTTTCTGTGCTTAACAAAAAGGACCTCCGCCGTACATATAAAAGTCGAAGACGAAACGGAGAACGGAAACAAGTTGAAACCTTCAAACGCTTGGTCCGGCATTATTAACGAAGGAAGGTCGTACATCGACTACTGCTAATCGATGATCGTTTCAAAGGGAACGATTTGAGAAAGAGGGAGCTGTCATCCTGTATCTAACATGTACACTTTCATGACCATGAATTTCACGGTTTGAAAAGTGAAAACGGTAGATGGGTAATAATTTTAGCGAAGTAGCTGAATATAAGGGTGACAAACATCGTCCGAGGTTTTATCATTTAACAGGAACATCGTCTCGTAACTTAGAGTTTTTCCCACGAATGTCGACGTATAAAATAGCGCGGCGGGAAGATGTGCAAGATTTAAAGCGAATAAAAACCAGAGAAATGGTAACACTATGTAGCTGACATACATACGTTGTTGTAAATAAACGAATGAACCAGAAAGGATGAAAGAAGCAACGGAAGTACGAGGAAGTGTATATATATATACATACATGTATATATATGTATATATATATATATATACGTTCACATACGTATATACACCATTTTGAGAATTCGCTTGAATCACAGAACACATTTACTATTTGCAAAAGGTTATAACACAAACGCGCTGCCTGCTATCATAGGAGCTATCACTATTATTATTATTATTATTATTATTATTATTAATTTTTAACTATTATTATTATTATATTTTACTATAAGCAAGATGAAAAATTTAAGATACATGTAAGTAAATAGGAAGTTCAGCTTGCCGGATGACGTAATTATCAACGTATTTAAATATTACCGTCAATTTTGCATGTTGTTTCGCTATTTCAACACATGCGTGCAGACGACGTATCTGTTGGCAAACTACTATACATAGGTATAAGATTTTCCTTAACTCGATTTCCCTTGACTCGTATCGACGATACACGAAAAAGTGTTCTGCAGTGCGGGCGATTAAAGATATATATCGCGAACGTATCTATGTGTATTTGGATAAACGAAAATTATGGAGGAACAGGAAGATAAAAAAAGGGGGGGGGAAATAACATTTATCACAGCCAGTTGTTCTACCTTATGCGAGTACGTCAAGCGGCAAGCTGAAGACGCGAAAGAAAAGGTGTGCGTACGTTGAAATGCAACTGTTAAATTTGATCCAACGGGATACAAATTTTTGTACGATTTCGTGGAGCGTAAAGTATATCAGAACCGATCGCAACTTTACGACGTAATGAAAAACGTAAGAAAAAAAAAGAAAAAAGAAATAACGATGAGGGGGTGCGTTTTCGATCTGGCGGGAAAAACATACACGCGGGAATGTGCGTCCTTTGAACGAGCTGAAAATTACATTTTATTCTACATTTCGCCTCGTCCTAAGTCATACGTGCCTATATATATATAAAAATCGGTGGAGATTTCTGAACACGCGAAGTCGTGAGAGAGCGCTTTCGATAAAGTACGCGTCGCGTACGTTCGTGAAATTTCTTGCAGTTTTTTTCTCACGGCTTCGTTACGAGAAGATGGGAACGTGCTCCATGATCTTGTGCAATACGACTTTGCGAACTCACCGGACGAAGAGGAAAAAAAAAAACAAAAAATTTAAGGGGAAAAGTAACCATGTACTCTGCGTGAAAGAATCATTTGTGTGTATATTTAGCAGAGCAAACGAAAAGGGACAGGAACAGAGAGTTCTCTTATCCGCGTGATATCGTTTCTCGTTTTCTAGTTGTCCGCTTTTGTACACACTTTCAGAACCAATAAACTGCAATATTCCTCTTTCATTTGCAATATTTTATCAAAAGAAGCCAAATTTCGATCGTTACTCGAGGTTACTTTCGTTTCTTTCGTCGATCGTGCATCGTTTTTTACGTTTTTTCATCTCGTTTTCTTTCCTACGTCTCGCTTCTCTTTAATTTCATTCTGTTTTTTCGTCCTATTGCGTTTTTCCGGCTCGTTTTTAATCGAACAAGAGTCATACGTTAATGATATATTTTAATTTAGTGACCGCTGTCAGATCATGGTGCACCGTGTCGTATATTACCGTGCAATGCGAACCAATGTATATTTCTGTTGTATAGAGCACATTGCTTCCGCTAGTCCCTCAAATTAAATGAACGCAAACCTACACCTAGTATTCACGCGTCTCTTCGCATTCTTATCGATGCATTCAACGACGCGATCGAACCTTTGCTCGTATCACTTGCGTACTTTCCACGTCTCGTCGTTGTCAAAGTGATGCGTTACAAACATGCGTGGTATCGATCCGTTATTGTACAAGATTTTCTTCGAACGATTCTTTTTTCTCGAAAATTTTACTCCTACTTTTTATTAAAAACAGCATGGAAAATTATACGTTACGATATATCATATAAACGATTCGTCGTTCGCACTTTGGTTCCTAGTAATTTCTTCGCCTTACATAATACACTTCTGTCGATCGTATTTCTTATTACTATCTCATGAAATAAATAAATCACTTGTCCCAGCGTTGCCTTTCGCAATCTGCCGTGTTCTTTTATTATCCACTATCTTCTATTATTGCAGCGGAAAATCTAAGAAACGTTCGATTTCTCTCGAAGAATAACGAAGCCCTCCAAAACGCTGGACAACGCCTCGTACTCGTCTAGAGCAAGTTCTGCTCTTTCTCCGGAGGAAAGCAACGTTGGTGTCGTGTGAACGTATCCACCAGAGATGGATTTGGGATTGCCAGCTTTGCCCACGATGTCTACAGCTTTTCCAACCCTCACAGACACCGGTAGACTCTGATCAAAATACAATCCGATCGGTCTCAAATATTCCCGTAGCGTTAAATTATCTTTGCCTACGAGAAAAATGGTCGGTACATACCTGCAAATTTTCGTCCAAGGTAACCAACCATCTAGGTTCCATTGCAAGCGCCAGACAGTACATCAAATAATGTGATTTCGATAGGATCAGATTTTGACAATCGAGAAACGCCACCAGGACTACCAGTAATCCAGCTAAGGCGACCTTGTCCAACACCTTGGAAGCGTATCGCAAAGGAGATATAGACAACGTACCCTGATAAACAATTTTTTATTTAGTAAACCAATCGTTCATCGATTAAGATCGACGCAATTTATAATCGTCGTTTTTTACTTTGCCAAGATGGACCAAGCCTTGGGAAATTCGAACGAGGAATAGGTGCGTGGGGTTCTTCGCGTGGTAACAGGCTAGTTGCCTCAGCATAGTGGCGAGACGCGCGTTATTCGTCCCAGCACCGACAAGACCGAGAGCAAAGATCGCATTGTTAGCTACGTCAGAATCGTTGTCGTGGCTGTATTTGTTCAGTACATCCAAGACTGACAAGTCTGGATTTGACAAAAAGGATAAACCTAGAGCGAGTGGCATTGCGCGTCTCGCAGCTGTGGGACCGTATCTTCCTATCTGAAGAACAATCGTTCGTGCAAACAGACTGATCACTTTTATTCGTGTTTAAGGACTTTTTATCACCTGCCCGAAGATCCTCGAGTCCTCTTTTCCCTCTCCTAATCCAACGGCAGCGACACCCAACGTAGCTATGGCCTGCGTCGATCCAATATCGCTGAAGAGTACGCAAGAAATTGTAGAAAAGTGGCGGTAGATATTAACGATAGATAAATGTGCGATTACTTTGATTCTGCGTGCTTCTCTTCTAATTTCTCTTTTGTTCTCTTCTCAGAAAATTCGACGATTTGAGACCGCTGATCGCAGCAGCAGCTCGTAGGACTGTTAACCGGGGTGACGGGAACGCCTTCACCGTTCGCCGGTTCCGAACAAATTCGTAATAGTCCTTGAACGATCAATACGTCTCCTGTACCGGCATATGCACACACCTGAGACCAATGAAATATTTTCGAATGCTGATGATTATAATATTTATTCGGTATTGTATCATAGAGCATTTTGACAAAGGAGAAAGCATTGCCTCCAGCATAGTCTGTGCAGCAAGCTTGTAAGGATCGGGTAAGACTTCAAGCGCAGCTGAAGGCGCGTCTATGATGTCGCGGCAACCCATGTAGATCATACCCAGCGCCAGCGGTAGAAATCTACAAAAACAAGGTCAAACGAACCCTCCTGCATAGTCGTGAAACGTATTTGATAGATATACTTTTGTCTTTAACCTGGAATAGGTACTAGACAGCTTTTGAGGTGTAAGCTCTATCAATCTCTGCAGAAGTGTCGACGAGGCTTCAGCGTCGGCAGAGCCAACGTTTATCAAACCTATCGCGATCGCTCCGAGAGACACAATTTCCATGGTACCTAAAAATTGTTCATTCGCAAAATATCACGTACTGGGAGCTAATCATCGTAAACGTACTTGCTTCGTCTACCAATACTCCGGTTAAAAGTTCCGTAACATCGGACCTCTGCGAGCCAGCGTAGGCCAAACCCAGTCCTAAAACTGCTCCGATTCTCAGTGTAACGTTTTCGGAATACACGTAGTCGCTGAGGAGCGCCAACGCCGGATCGCATTCGTTGCGAACACCACAGTTGACCAAACCTATCGCGAGTAAAGCGCCTGCTTTGATGTTGTGATCGTTGGTGTAGAGATATCTGCGAAATAAGCGTATCTCAGTCCGCGGGCGTTTGTCTATAAATCATAGTTGCATTACGATAAGAGACGCGATTCACTTGTCGATCGGTACCAGACCACCGTCTACGTCCCACATGTGTATCAGTCCCAAAGAAGCGGTTGCCGAGAGCATTCCGTGCTCCTGTCAAACGGTTTTCTTCGATTTAAGCTGTTTAGAAAGTTTCTATTTCAAGAATCTCTGATATTTATACGAAAACCTTATTTTTATAAACCCAGCAATCGGCGGTGTTCGCCATCAGTTTGTCCTGACCGAATCCAGCGTGAACGAAACCGGAAACGAACGTAGCTGCTAGGTTGGCCCTGGCTGAGTCGTATTCCGCTCGTCTCACGGTATTAGTTTCTAACCAGGTTTTATAAATGTCATCCGGGTGTTTGGGTTCCAGAATGTCGAGTTCCCTCGCGAGCAAATGGTAATGATTATTGACGTGACTGTTGCTTAAGATAGCTTCGATATCCTTGGCATCGCCTCCCTCGTAATCCTTCTTTAATGGATTCTCCTGAAGAGCGATAAATTATGCGAATGGAAAATAGAATCTCGCGAATAACTCGTGTAGAATCCGACGAATTACCCTTTGTCTTACGAGTATGAATGACAATTGTTTTCGCATTAAATCGTCAGGGCAGGTGGTGAGACATTTGTGCACAAGATCCGAGTCTGCCAATTGAAGGGCTACTAACATTGCTTTGCAATATTCTTGGAATCGTAGATAATGGTCGACCACGGTCTGCAATATTTGTCTTCTTTCGATATCCTCGCTGACCGTTCGAAAGACGTTAAAAAACGGGATAAAGTTGCTTAAATTTTAGTTGTCGTTTCAGAAAATTCACCTGTAGACCGCACAACTCTCCAGATACCGACAAACCCTCTCAAAATTCGTATTATCCAAACTTTCGTTTAAAAAGTTCAATTGATCGATCTCCAAACATAGATCGCATCCAGGTATTTCGGCGTTGTGCTTCATGTCGAATTTTATGATACCGTTTACCAAAGGAGTAAGCTGTGTTCTACCATAAAGAGAAGGAAACAAACAGATAAAAGATTCCATTTCATTTCTTATAATCCGTTCATTTTGTATATCGTCGCCATAAATATTATCACATTTCTTCGTATCTAAAAATACCTGATACGTTCCTCGTCCTTTACAGGAGCGTTCGTCCACTCGTCTACAATTTCAGCTTCGAGCTGTCTGACGTATTCGTGACCCCACTCGCCAGGGTTCGTCACTTCACCATCGGTGCAATATCGCAGACATTCTTTGGAACCAGGCGCGGCTCCAGCCATCGATAATACGCTCAATACTTCCGCGAATTGCCGTTTCACGTCCCTCCTTCGAATCTTTTTATGCGCGTTCTTCATATCATTGTACGAGTTTTTCAAATACTTGAGAGGTTTTGGTACGGAAGTCATCGATGTTGTCGAGGTTTGCATCAACAATCGAAGTTGACTCAGGGATATCAACATCGCATCTTCGTCTTTCCCCTCGAATTTTAATTAAAAATCGGGATCGATGTGACACCGAAGGTTTGAGTTAGGTAACGATCGGATTTGAATTTGAAATTGTTTTAGCAGCTAACGTTTTATGTAATGTAATCGCATGCGTATCTATGACAGTTATTAGGTTAAGAAAGTGAATTGCATATAGCGTTATTATTACCATCAATACGTCGACCAACTGGTACAGCTCTTCTTGCAAGCGTGCGTCTTCCTCGTTCTAACAAATGTTTCCTTGATTAGAAATGAATGAAAAACTTGGTATTTTTTTCTTTTTTTTTTTTTTTTTTTTTATTAATATGATTACCATTTCTGACTCCTTTCGCGGGCCGAGTTTAGCCATCGTTGCAGTTTGCAAGATCTCAGTGAATCGTTCTCAACGGAAAATTATTTTTTACATCGACGAGATTCGTGAAAATATTTGACGACGCTTTCTCGACTCTTCGTGTAACAGATTCGATTCTCTTTTTTTTCGCTTGTCAGTTACACGGAGCGATCAAAGCCCCGCGAACCTCTCGAATTTCAATCTTTGCGTCTGACACAAACAGACTCGTACTACTAAAACAGTGGAAAAGATGGGATACAAGGTTGAGGTACAAGAAAGAAAGGAAGGAAGAAAAAGATTTCACCTGTTACTTACTTAACGAGTAATATTTTAAAGTTATAATTTATTTAGTTGTAACAAAAGTATCGTAATTACACTATACGTTTAATGCGTAACAATACGTACATACGTACATATATGTACATATATACAGTTGCGTAGGATATTTATATATATAATGTATATATATATACATATATATACAGTATCGTCGATAAGAAGTTCCTAAACTTGATTTCCTTTGTACCCTGATTATTCGTTTGAACGTTATCACATTCTCTCGTTGCTTCGCACACGATACTCCACGTGATCATCATACTCTATTTTAAAAATCTACTTTGCTGACAATCGCGTGGAAAATCGTTATCGCTCGATCTGTCTAATCGCTTCGAAGGCCTCGCGAACAATGCGCGTACTTTAATCATTTTTTTTTTTCCTCCGTGAACAGTACAATTTCCTCTAAACATGACGTTACTTAAATTAAAAAACAAAGATAATAACACGTTCTGCGAGCGCTTCTCTTCTCGATCCAAGTGGAAATTCCATACACCGGGTAATTCGAACGTCACTTGGCCGCGGTTCTTTTTTTCCTGCCATATTCTTTTGTTTCTTAATCGAGTTTTTAAATTACTTTTTACACGCGCGTACAATCGGGTCATCTTAAGCATATCTTAGGAAAAGTCTTATTGCTCTTTGAAATAGAGGAACATTTCAGGAATGATTCTACAACGTCTAGCTCCGTTTTCACGATCGGAACGAAGAACAAACGCATCGGAAGTCATTGTTGCGTACAGATTAAAATTAGTTTCTATCAATGACGACGATTTCGCATCCTCGAGAAGTTTACCATGGACGATATGTTTCGTCCCATACTCGGACGATTCTGACCTCGATGAAATCCGATCGAGGCGCTCGATTTTTCATCGCGATGAAAATGTACGCAACGACCGACTTCGATCGTCGATCGTTGTACACGCGGTCCGTTACTCATTCTCCCTTCGTTATTTTCAGTATCTTTCTTTTCCTTTGTTTCTATAACGCGCACGCATCGACGAATAACCGCGTTTCGTCTGCGCGAATACCTTGCCCCTATTACACATCGCGTTATGATGCCAATAATTTTTCCTCTCTTTTCATTTTTCGATCTTTCCGCGCGTATCGTTCGATAGGTGCATCGTGCTAGGCTCGACGAATCGTTTTCTATCTGAAAGATGCGTCAAGCTCGATTAACCGCTACTCGTCGATATGTCTCGTTTCTCCGACCGTATATCTTAAGTGTCGCGACCTTCTTAGAACAGTATATATTTGGTAAATCTTTAAGGCTATCGCGTAAATGCAAATACAATTGTCGTTCCTGATCGTTAAGAAAAAAAAAAAAAAGAAGAGTGTTGCGCACACGCGTATCGCCGATGCGTGAAGGATATCTCATCGAGGAAAATTCTTGCAATCCGAAATGAACGATTCAACGGAACCGGTGTTAATTGGAGTGAGGTATAAGTAAGTACATCCGTTGCTAGATCGCACGAACAACAGAAAACGAACTCTATCGATACTTGAATAGAAAAAGTTGCGTTACGACTTACGATAGAAAAAATTATTAATATCGCAGAAGGAATCCTCGCGAAATGCCGTTTATAACCAAGGAGAGAAATTCGTCGAAGAAAGAAACGAAATACTAAAGGAAGAATGATCTCTGAACGCCACCGCGCGAAAAAAAAGGAAGAAACAGGAAATGTGTGCGCTAGCGTTAAAACGTGTCATCGATTTCGCTCGGTTTTGCCCGCTGCTACGCAAACACGTTGTCGGTTGGTTTCTTGGTCACAGAAATTATGCATTGGCCTTCCTAAGAACGGGACGAGAGGTGTCCAAAGTATAGCGCGATAATTTCAAGAAATAATTTTCCGTAGAATAATCTTCTCTCGAGTTTCGTCGTTGTATTTAAAAGTCTACTCTTAATTACAAGAATAAAGATGACGAGAAACAAGCGGGAACGCGGGTCTCCACGAACATTCCAACAATCGCGTACAAAATAGGAATGTGCTCTCTCCCTATCTGATCGTCCATTACAATAAGATTCGTTTCTCTAATTAATCTCCTTACATCGTCCCTAAACGCAATTAACGCGTCCCGCTCGTGGAAACTTCACGACTCAGTGGTGAGTCATTTTCTTTTCTTTTTTTTTTTTTTTTTTTTCTTTCAGTTTTACTTCGCCTGACGCGCACGAGCACACCACTCGTCTCGGATAAAGATCGATCGTATTCGCGGAATTCCCGCGTACAAAACGATCGTCCAAGACTCTTTTTCTCGTCTCTCCGCCATCTTTTTCGCGATTCTACGGAACACCTACGCGATCGAAAACGGAATACATATCGGTGCGATCGTTTGACGGTCGGTGTAGCGGATCTCGTTCTCGCGTCTATACGTATCTAGCGGGGCGTTGAGTTATTAAATATTATGATACTTGGAAGGATGGGATAAAATCTTACGTACAAAGGAAACGACGCGTACGTTAAACGGCTAAGGCTTGTCAAAAAATAAATACATTCATTAACTACTATCGCGCGTACGAGGCGAGAAACGCGCAGTAGGCGAGTACCGTTCATTAGCTGAGCTGTTCGTTTTTTTCGTTCCTCGGAACATGGAAAAAGTAGACGTTATTCGTTCTATCGTATCGTATCGACATCTCTACCTTGTTTACGTATCGTTTGAACAGATTATAGAATGAAATAGGACACTCGTTCGAATCTCTGTCGCGTTTCCCTTGTCGTTCTTTACGATCGATAACAATTATATCGCATCGAATGCGCGCCGACGTCTTATCGCATACGCGTATACCTAAGACCTAAAAATCACAAGCGTTGTCGTTCCGGTCCGTTCCTACGATTCTAACGATAAAAAAGGACAACGGTATCCAATCGTCACGCGTCGCGAGCATGCAGAATCGCGATCCATGGTCTTTGGCAGTATAAAGGCGCGCTTAACGTATATACGTAGTATATAGAAATAGGAAGAGCAAGAACCGTTCGACGGATACGATTGGTCCGATACGCGAACGAAGGTGAAATCGAACCTCGAGATCGTTCTCGAGTCACCCGATACCGCAATACTGTTTTCACTTTTTACTCGAGCTTCCGAACTCGGGTATCTCCGAATGGTTGTTGCCGCCCAACACGTCTTGAATCTCTTGCAGACTCTTTCCCTTCGTCTCCGGTAGTATCAGCACCGTGAACAGCACGCTCACCACACAGAATACGGCAAAAATCCAGAACAAGGCGAATTGGCCGAATACATCCTGTAGATTGCTAGCGAACTTGGTGATGAAGAAAGAGACCAACCAGCACACGCACACGGTGATTCCGGAAGCCTTCGATTTCACGTTCGATGCGAACATCTCACCCATCACGGTCCACGGCAGAGGACCCCAGCCTATGCAATATACCGCGATGAAGATGACCAGCGACACGATAGGAAGCCACGATATGGCGCTAACGTCCGAATGTGAAACATCTTGCAGGTACATGTACAGACCCAGGGCGATCTAGAAATCAAACACACGTGGCTGTAAATAGGAAAATAAATTTGTTGGAACGACGCGAAGGTACGACGATGTTTTCCGAGATACGCGTGTCAAATTAGGTGCCGGGATATTTGGCAAGAAAGATACTCGGCGCGGCGATGATCCGCTCGCTTCGAATAAACTTCGACTGTAATTGTTTGGACGGCACGCGTCCGACGATGCTCGCAAGGCGGGAAAAACAATCGACGATCGGCCGATCGATGTATCAAAAGACTAGCGCTGTCGGTAATTAACCGCATTCCAGACGTTTCCGGACGCGTCTCGTGTCTCGATATACCTCGATCAACTTCTCTTTCTCGTCGTTTTCTCTTACCTTCGTCGTCCGTTCACCGTTATTACGAAATTCAGAAAACAGCGTTGCGGCTGGCGAAGCAACGATCGATCCAGCGTACGCGTGCACGTAACGAGGCATTGACATTGATCGCGGCCGCGGATCGGTGCAACAATCTACGGCTATGGATAATTAACTGCTCGACCTCACGATTCCAGATGCGTGAAGTCATCGGAACAACCGACGATTTCCGTGTCGACGCGTCGCTTCTTTCTGTTTACGGAAATTTTCTTGCAGGCACGCGTTGCGAACATTACGGTAAACGAGAAGTAAGCGTAATTTTATTAATTAATCAATTCGAACGATTAATACCTATATCCGTATAGTCCAAGGTTCGGCGAGTCGTCCGACGTTGGAAACGAACGTTCGTTCCGTTAAAAAAGAAGCGATCAAGGATTCATTGGCCGTGATAAATCAATAGGATGTCGAGAACGCGTAGAAGCGTGAGAAAAGCCTCGATAAACGCGCATGAAAAACCACTTGTACCGCGTTATAAAAAATTCAGTCGTGGATTCCAAAAATCCGGCGGACATTCATCGTCGAGAGCGATTTTGTTATTGGAGCGCGTCGAATATATTTTCGATGATAGAAGATAATCGAAAAGAGCTATTGCCTTTGTTTCGTATAAAAATTGGATGGAGAATCGAGCGACGAAGGTGGATCACTGGGGCGACCGGTGAAGAAAAGAGCGAACGAAGGTCGTGCGTTCGCGTTGCACCGTTGCGATGGAATGCGACGCGCATCAGAAGTACATCTACACGCGATCGCGAGGTTACATAAATCGATTTGAATAGGCGTCGCAAGGCCGCGATCGATTCGTTGCCGCTATTTTGCAATACCTGCGAAACGTACGCGATGGACAGTGGATCAAGGCCACGGAAAGGCGCATTCTCTCTCTCTCTCGCTTTTGTTTCGACGATTCCGAATTTTTCAAATCGTGATTCAAAACGATGGAGATCCGTAGATACGTTCTGGTTGTTTATGCAGTTTGTCGATGTTACTAATTAAGCGATAATGTAATTTTAAAGGAGCTGTCAATCTATCGTGGAAACAATGGGACTTGTCGTTGAGACGAGAGATAAGACTGATTAGATATGCCGTCTCTCTCGCGCGAAGAACAATAGTTTCGACTTGCCAGAGATGTAGATGGTCCGCGTGACATTGGAACTTTTCCAAACGAATCACGATCTTTGAACGTTTCGGAGTGAAATCGCTGTCAATCGTTGTCATCGTACCGGAGAAGTCGATGAAACGCCAGCCAAATTCTAACCGCGAATCTCCGCGGCATCGCTGATATTCCAGGTGGAATAGTGGGAACCACGGCGCAGGTACTTACGAAATACCGCGAAAATTGCACGTCACGTAACTCGATTAGGTAACTGATCGAAAAACGTGGTTATGTGACCGTCGAAACGCATCGTCACCGACGAGTTGTTTTATAATCGAGGTGGCCACGGAGCGAAAGCGTTATGCTGCCTGGAATGACGATCGATCGCGTTTCGTACGTTTTGAACGATCGCGGAATAATTTGTTCGCCATTAACCGATGCTTCCAAGCGTAAAAGTAGCCTTTACGAAATATCGTTACGACACCGGAGGGTACGAGACCTGGTTAGTGTCCGGAGAATCGTACGCTCTCGCTCGCAGCTGTCGTTTGATTCCACGTGCGCGCGTTATCGAGCACAATTGGTAGAAGCGTTGCAATTTTATATTTCCACGTCGCGAGGACTAACATCTCGATCGCCTTGTTTTCCGATAAACACGATTCACGCGGTAACATCATAAAGAGATACATCGATCAAGAAATTATGGCGAAAGCAATACGATAACGCGATAGCAAGGGACCGATAGTACGTTCTTCGTGCGGTAGAATCGTTACTTCCGTAGAGTAACTAGAACGTAACGCGATAAACTTAAACGATAAACATGGATTTTAGAAATATTTCACTTACCAAGGAGACAGTCTCGCCAACGCCGGAGGTAATGAGCAGCATTCTCCTACCAAGTCTGTCAACGATCACCGGCGTAACCCCGGAAGCAACCACCTGCACGCTACCGACGATCAGAGTCGATATGGAGTCAGGTAGCGCACTGTGCGCAGCCCCGAAGATGGATCCCATATAGAAGAGGACCACGTTGATGCCACTGCATTGTTGGAACGTCACGAGCAAGCACGTATATATCAAAGCTTTAAGGTTCGCCTTCACGTTGAATAAATCGCTGATTTTCGCTTCGGACTTGAACGCTTCGTCGATGGCAACCTAAATACCAAACAAACAGATTACGATCGACGATCTATTTATTCGAACCATATCGCTAACGCCAACGTTAGTTGCTTTTCGAAAATCGAAAAATCGAATCATCTTTCATCGATAAATCGAAGAAAAATTTGTATTCGGGGCTTGATAAACAAGTTGAGCGCAACTTGTCGCAACGAACGTGAAAAAGTTGAACGAAAACGATGGGAGAAGAGATCGAAGAAACGATGGATGACGTAAAAAAAATATCGGTTCGGCGACCTACCGATCGATTTAATCTATTATAAAATTCATCGAATTTTAATAACGCGGCCGCAAAGATCGAAAGATCGAACGTCGATAGGCGTAACGATCGCGTTGCTGCGGCACGTGACGCGTTAGTCAGCCGACTACGCGATAGGGCATACTCGGTAGCGTATAGAGGGGCACGTCGGAGGTTGCAAGAACGCTGTCATCATCGACGGATCAAGGAACGACCTTACCCCCGGCCTCGTTAAGCAAACGTTAGCCGAACGCCGCACCGATACCATGTTGCGGCGCTCGCTCGCGCTTTACCGCGCGATCGGTCTTATCGTGGCGCTCCTCTTATCGACTCTCGCTCTCCGCATCGATTTTTGGTAAAATTCCTGTATTTATGCGAGACCTTGTTATCAATCGTTCCGATTCTTATTCTTTCGTCGTATAAAACTCTGTTTATATTTATAGTTTGCTAGTTGCTCGTTGCTTCTATAAACGATACCGTTTATAACGTTGTTCATTCGTATCTATCGCTGCACTTTGCCGTTATGCACTTCGGTGTTGCATATCGCGTATCAACGTTCCTGCGTTATCGGCCCGTTCAATTCGGATTACGATTATTCCTAACGCAATCGTCTGGTTCCTTTAACGCGCCGGAAACGATCTCGAGGCCTCGTTCGATTTCGTCTCGCGTAACGACGGCCATCTTCGTCGGTGTTACGACATTCGGGCACGTGCTTCGTATGTACGAGCTTGTCTCGCGATCAACGTGACCTTTCCGACGCGTGCAGCCGGAAATTGTTCTAGTCTCAAAAGCACACGGAAATAGCGAGAACCTCGCGGAAATAGAATTCAACGGACGACGATCGTTTCTGAACTACTCTCGGGTCGTATCTTTTAATTATTTTTCCATTACATACCTGCATCTCGTCGGCTTCCTTTTGCACGCTAGCGGGAGACTTGCATCGTAACCAGGCCAAAGCATTTATCGCCTCTTGTCTCTTGCCGATCTTCAGCAAATGGTACGGCGATTCGGGCATCATGAAGAAACAAGCGACGAATATCACGGGTATAATGCCGCAGAGTATGGCAAACACCAGATACGAGACGAACGGCCCGATGCAGTACGCATACAGAAGACCGAAGCTGACGAACAGTTGCAAGAAGGATCCTAGAGCTCCTCTGACGGACGTCTACGTAATTGCAAACAGAACGGAATATCGATTAAACGCGTTATAACGAAGGACTCGGATTCGAACGAGCGGATGAGACGTTTACCTCGGCGATTTCGCCGCAGTACATAGGAACGACCGTGAAAGCGAACGACAAGGCCGAACCGAGAATTATTCGCGCGGCGTACAGTTGATAGACGACGGCAGCCGATGCGATTAGGATCCAACCGATCAGAAATGGTATCACACTGAGCAGCAGCGTCATCTTCCTACCGTATCTGCGAACCGATTAGATCAGATTAGACGAACCGTCTTGCGTTTACGTCTTGTATTTACAATGGTGTGTGAATTTCGTGCGTCGAGTGTCTATACGCGCGACAATTCTGGCGAAAGACGTTCGAAGCTCGTTCAGCCACGTGGTCAAGGCTTCGAGTTGAAAGCCTTGGCCAAGTTTAACGTTCTTTAGAACGTGCTAGGTCTGTCGATCAGTACACGCGATAATAGATAATACGATTGTTCCATAGAAATAGCTATATACTTTTCCGCTAAATATCCAGCTATGAAACTGCCAATCACCGCACCAACGGAGACCAACGAGCCGATCCAAGAGTTCTCATCCGGGGTGATTTTTCTGCCGAGAGGATTGTCATCCAAGCTACCCTGTAGCTTAGGTAATATCGGACTGGTCCATCCTAACAAAGCACCGGCTGCAACGCAGCACAAATTTGCTGAAATCATAACGTTCGTTGTTATTAATCTCTTCGTCCATCTGGTGCAACGGCCTCTGCGCAAGAAAATCACACGACATATTCGAAAACGGTATAGACGATTAGTTAGTCTAGTTTGACGCGATCCAAGATGTACGATCAACGAGGCTAAACGATAACGAACGATCTCCTTCGAGTATATATTTTCCACATGCGCGATAGTCACGGTTAAGTTACGTCTGTCGGCGGAACGACCGCTGGTCACGTTTGTCTCTCGCGTTTCTCGATTCCCGTCGCGATCCGTGCGCATAATCGGTGCGCGACATCGGAGACCAGAACGACCGATCTTCCGAATAGATTTACGTAAGGGAGAAAGGGACGGAGATGAGGCGATGCAAACGACTTTTCGTTTGATCGCGAACAATTTGCTAACGGCGGCATCGATAACGCGTTCAAAAAATATACGAACGACGGATAAACTCTGATCGGAGAATGTTTTCGTGCCCGCCCACTTCAAATTCACTTGGAATCGCTTGTTAAACGTCTTTTACAAAACGAGAAAAAAAAAAGATCGCTCTGTAGTTTGTCAACGCGAGACAAGAGGATAGCCGTTAAATCGATACGCGATAGCAAGGTGATTTTAACGCCGGATCCATCTATTACGTCAATTATCGTTCGTACTATCGCTTTCGATTATCTGCTCGTCTTCGACGCTTTCCGTGTCTGACCCTTCCACCCCATCGCCACCATCATCGCTCTCAGTTGTTTCTCTTCTCGTTATTTTCCTCGATCTTTTCCCAATCCCTCTTCTCTCCTCTGACGTTCGACGCGAGAAGTTCGATCGTTGATACGCGAAATCGAATATCTCTGATCGTACAACGGTCGATCACTGGAGTAGCGAACCGATAAGAAAGAATCGAATCGCGAACGCGGGTGCATTTTGCGCCTGACTCTCTGTCCTCGTTGCAAAGATGATATCATCGAGGATAACATAAATCAGGAATGTTTTGTCACGTTATGCGCGTTCGAAAGCGTCCGATGTCTAACGCAATAGTAAACTTTACTACTTACGTACACGGCCTAGCTTAAACCTACGCTTATTGACGTAATTAGAACGTTTGATTCGTCCGCTATGGGATCTTGGTACTTTCGAAGATAAAGCTTTAAGTCTTCGATAAGACAATTGGACGCTCTTGTTAGCGAATAACAGCGAGCATTTTCATAGCCAAAATGTAATGCGACAGCTTGTATCTTGCCGCCTGCTGTTCCGCCGAAACGCGGTTACGAGGATCGGTAGTTCGAGGTTTCGCACGATCGGTAATTTCAAAGACAACGCTCGAGAATCTCGGCACACCTGTCCATATAAAGATACGAGAACCTGACGTTCAGTGGAGCACGGTGTTCTTGAATCGAAGAAATTAGATGGAATCGAACGAGACTACGGTAAAGCAGGTTGATTAATCGAATTAGACTGGTTAAGGTAATCGGCGGATGAATAGTTTAAGTCTTTATCCAGCGAAACGCTCCGAAGCTGCTGTAAAATCTCGATTAAGCGGGACTGGTCGATTATGTTAAAAGGAATCCAAGGTAGCAAAAGACTGTCGTCGAAACGACGCGGATACTCTGCGCGTTATCGCGCGTAATTGAAATGGACATCGAACGTTAGAATGTCGGAACGTCGGAATATCGCCGGTAAAACGAAACAAGATAACTTTTTCTAGGAAATCGAGGAAAATGTCAAACTAGACAGAGTTACGCGTTTACGTTCGAATTTACGTAACGAAAGGGGTGGATAGAAGTGGAAAATAAGCTACGGGTAGCGTAATAAACTTTCGAACGGCATGGTATTGCGAAGTGGCGATCGAAGGTAAGGAACGAAGGAGTCCGAGTACGCGACGAAACGACGCGTTAAACGTTGTAGCCGAGAGCAATGCAACAGGTTTACATAATCGCCGCGGAATCGCTCTTATATCATCCGATCGCGTGCGACATTGCAACGCGAAATAAAAATAACCAGGCGTGTTCCTCGCGGCGAACGGTCGCGTTGGTCGTCGCGTGAAAAATCTCTCGTCGGGATATCGATATCGGACATCGTCAACTTGTTTGTTCGCTACTAGGTCTGCATTCTTGGATCTCTAATAATCAAAAAACGAGATAATCGATGTTTGCGTTCTTCTTGCGTAAAGTATCCGCCGTTCTTCTGTCAAAGCATCGAAGATATCGTTGTTTATTCGAAAACGCGTGGAAGGAAAGGACACGACTCGAACACGATCGATTGTTCGAAGGGGATAAACGTGGAAAGGAAGAAAGCGTCGTCGATCAGCGAATTACCGCGATCTCGTTGATCGTCGTAAATCGTTTTAGACATCGTGTAAACGAATCGATTAATTTCTTCCGTTCTACGGCCGCGAGAAGACAAAGATACTTCACCGTTGAAACGTTTAATTACCATAATATCGCGAGCGGAGACGATATTCTGCCGGAAGCGGCGTTCGGATCGACGGGGATTATCGTATCAACGAGTCCGTCGAATCTCATATTTTAATAAAAATAATTAACGGTACGATCGGATATTCTGCGACGCGTTTCCTTCGTCGATATTCGTCGTAAAAGGAAAGCGAAAAGAAATTCGATTCTTTCGATCGATCGCGAACAAATTTATCGATTACTTGATTTGAACAGATGTCTGGCCAATTGGCCTGCCTGCCAATTACCATTGCCATCCGCGACGAAACAACTTGTTCTATCGACTTCTTTAAACGACGATGACTTAATCGAAACGCTCTGTCAAACATTTCGATCGTCATTGAAAGGTGAAAAAATAGTTTTCGTCGGCGATTACGAAAGAGAAAGAAATCGATTCGTTTGTTTTCGATCGTCGCGATTCGCCGTCTATCGTAGTTCGTCTATTTCCCTCGAATCTGAATTTTTCAACCGATAAACTTGACAGAAACGATATCATCTATGTACATAATGGTGACAAGCTGTTATTAATGTGGTAAATCTTTCGTTTGTTGCTACGTGATAAATCTGCGCTCTGGCAAACATAGATATCGATTCAGATACTCGTATATAGACACAATCATGTTCCACCACTGTATACGTTAAATTGATACAGTGCCACAGATTATAGTAAATTGTCGCGCACTTGAAAATCTTTATCGTTCTTCCCTAATCGCTATATCGTACGAATGATTCGCGACTGGCAATTCGAAATGGCTGAATTTCGATTTCCCATGGTTTTTTCGTTTCTCGTCTCTCGACTCTTCGATCGAACCGAAATGACGTCGACGATACGTCGCGAGCCATTTATCGTCGCTCTTCTTGTCCAGGGACAAGAAGGCCGCTATCAGCGACAGCGAAGAAACGATGGTCGTTGGTGCGCGATTTATCGATAACGAAGCTCCTAGGGGCGACTAGAAACTACGTCGTTGTAAATTTATGCGATTAGACAAGAGCGGAGTCGTGATTACCGTTGAATGGCAAAACAGTAGCCAGCGCTAAAGAAAAACAGAAGCGGAAGGGGTGTTGGAACATAGGAAATTTTCAAGTCGATAAGAATTCTCATGAACTTGAGAACGTTGCGTTATCAAGTTGTACGATATGCTTCGATCGAGTATTCGACGACGAAAGAAACCGTTTTTTTCCTTGCTTCGAAGAGGGTTGGAAATACCTATGCGTCGAGTTGTCACGCGTATCAATTACAGCTAGATAATACGTAAGTTAACTTTGTCAACTCCTATGTCGTAAAAAAAGATAAAATAATGGCGGTTATTAGTCGGAACGATAGCGGTAACGTCACCGCTACTCCAACAAACTCTCTATCACGAAACTTGCAAATTCAGCGATGTTTTTACTGTTTCTTCGCTTCATTTTGCATATGCAATTAAGCGTGTTTACAAATTGCGCAAACGCGTATTTCCATTCATTTTTCCGCGATAAAATTCTAGAACCTTCGAGGGATTTTTTTCGGATTCGAAGCTCTTAGTCGTCTAAACAGAGATGGTATTAATTAAACAGCCGTGAAGCTAACGTTTTCAAACATTCGCCAACGCATCGTCGGCTTGAAACGCCACGCACAATTCACATCGCGAATAACTCGGTGGGTGTCGATCGACGAATCATCCGGCTTCCATCGTGGCACGGTCGCAGGAAACGGAATTTTCGTTCTTCGCCCGATACTCTCTCCCTCCCTGTGATGCCCTATTACCTTCGTAATTCTATGTATACGTTAATTTTTTACTCCTAGATTACTAGGACGAAGCGAACGCGAATAAATATCGTACGTCTCGCGTGAAAATCGGATTACCGTTGGCGATAATAATTATTATAACAGTTGTTGCTATAGAAAGTTCTGAACGTCGATCGCGGAAAAACAGGAAATCGTCTCGATAGCGGCATTAGAAAGTTGATCGTTTCTCGGGTGAGAGTCTCTGATTGTCGCGTATTTTTAATTAAAAAAACAGTCGCGATAATGAACGGGTAGAAAGCAAGAAAGTACGGAGCAGTGATCGTAACCAACCGGTACCTTTAATAACGACGAGACGGAACGCGGTAAACTCTCATTCGTGAATAAGCAAGATCGTCGAATAAATGGAAAATACGAGCAATTTAAATTGCCAATCGTTCGTCAAAGATATTTACGAATAAGCGAAAGTTACGAGAAATTGCTTAGGCGCCACGTTGTTTCCATATCGTTGGAATACGTCATCGATGGGCGGATCCGTGTAGACTCGGCGTTTTCGCGCAACTGGATTAAAACGCGAAACGCGAGATTATCGTAGATTTATCGTCGTCGGCCTTATTATTCGATTCTTTTCGTTCTTCGATCTTGCGCGATCTTTTCCCTACGAAAATAGCACGGGAAAACGTAAATATTTTTGTTCGCGGAGGCTCGATCGGACTAGTGCGAATTCAACGCACTATCGATATGGTATCGAACGATGTCTGACCAGCCTCCCTCGACGCGGTGCTCTTTCGTCGCGATAACGCGCGAATCTTTCGCAAATTATCTAAATCCACTACGATATTGACTTTTCACCTTTCGCCGACGTTCGTCTTCATCCTCGCTCGCGATTAAACAGATAACGCTATCGATGAATTTACACGAAGATTCGAGGGCAAAATCGGAATTCCGTTTATTCTCGTTTATTATTTATACCGCGCGATAGAGGATAACCGCGATCGACGAGGCTCAAGATCGAAGATCAAGCGAAAACTACTATCTAGTGGCTACATTGGATTTATCGTGTTATCAGTTCCAGGTAATAACGAGAGAATCACGACTACCAGAAATATAGTTATCGTAGCTGTGTTTTTTCGTTCGAAAAGTATTATTCGTTGAAATTTCGCCGGAGCTCGAAGTCCAGCTCGACCTATTATTCGAATCGGTACGATATCTTTGCGTAGCATCGATGCGTTTTAAGATTGCAATTGTATTTTAAGGCGATATATGGCAATTGGACGAACGGCGTATGTTTGCGAACGGAACGTCTCGTTCGATGGATCGTTCGACGATCTCGACGTACGGTGTCGACACTCGATCGAGAAAACGTTCGTAGCGTGGAGCTGTTCCGTTTTCCGATGAACATTCGTGATCTTTGACACTAAGAAGATGTCGCTACTCGAATGTTTAACAATAACGAGAGATGAGAATTTATAAGGTAAGGAGGAAATTGTTGGAATACACGTGGCACGATACACCATACGATTCTGATCGAGTAAGATTTGTCACGTCGAACGGACAATTGGCATCGTCGAGGGAGCAAGCTTCAAGTCGCGTGACACAGACGGGTAAAGTAGGTAAATACCGTATCGAAAGTGACCGGGCGTACGATTCCACGATGCGTTGTCCTTTGCAAGCTTTTTTTCGCGATTCCTTCGACCGAAACTGCGCACGATTTCCGTAAAGTTAACGATTCGAACGCGGCAAATTTGGGAAATATGGGGCGAATCGAAGCCGATCCGGAGAACTTGGACAAACTCGCCAGAGTTTACAGATCGATCCTCCGAACGAAGCTCGATGCAACTTCGATGCAAGTTCTATTCGGTAGCGATGATTTGCCGCTTTTGTTGCAACCTTCGAGAAATAGTAAATCGTAATTATTCGTAACGCTCTAGAGATAATCGATCTCTATTTTTTCGAACGCTAATAAGGGTGAACTAGCAGACTATGTATACCAATAAGCAGAATCGTATTTATTACGATGAACGATTACGCAAGCAAGTACGCTTTTTTAACCAGACCACTATCTGTCTATAATTACGTCTTTATCGAGCCAACCGACACTATCGTTATTTTTAACGAATCGTCGCGGTAGCTCGTCGTACATCTGGCATCGATCCTGTACGATCGACCGGTAGTTACTAGTTGGACAAAGCGCAAATACCGTAGTCGACCGATCGATTTTTTGTTTTCGCGCTCTCAACTAATCTTCGATAATCAATGCATTATCTTGAAATCCGTTATGTAAAACTCTCCGTTCGGATAAGATAAAAGCACGTGGGCAGGGACGAGGAAAAAGGTTTTTAGAGCTTAGCCGTCGCGATCGAACGATTTTATTCGACGCGAAAAATCGTTTCGCTCGATGCAGAGACGCGACCATCGCGCCGGACAAATTTTCCGAGCGCATACATCGGCGCGTAAATCTTTGCAGAAGTCGGTAAAAATTACTTTAACGATCGCCTCGTCTTTCGCGCGGATTACGAAATGAAATTTAACGACTTGGTCGAAACGAACGAAGGACGCGCGTCTCGTTTCCTCGAGATAAACGCGAGCCACGACCGTCGACCACGCCGCAGGAGAGTCTCGACTTCTCGAATTTTCCACGGTTTTGCCGCAACGCGTGCCCGTTACGACGATGCGTAAAGCGAGAAGAACGAACGGTTTTTCTCAACACGTTGTAAGACTTACGTCTCTACCTATGTAGAAGGAAAATGGATAAACTCGCTCGCGGATGATCAAAATCGGACAATGCGAGCGGACAAACCTTCGTAGGTCAATATCCACGCGTGGAAAACGGCCGTTCGTCACCGTTTAAATCCAGTTTTAACTGAAAAGTTTCCAGCGATATTCGAGCGGGCAAAGATTTACGTGGAAATTTATCTTTGAAATATTCGGGACGTTTGACTCTTATACGCGAACGAGATAGTCGATACGTATGGTATAGGAGGGGGCGAACCTTTTACGAGATTTATATCGGTAGTACGATCGACGCGAGGGAACGTGATCGAGAATACGGTCGAACGAAATGCGAAGAGTGTCGCGTGCAGGACAATGGGTTTACGTGGGAGCAACAGTCGCGAGGAGAGGTTCGTGTCCTCGAACGGCAGCGAATATCAAACGATTCGCATCCGGCGTCCGTCCAAATTGAATCACGCCCGGTGAAGATTTCAATCAACTCGAACTACATCCTCGTTAGTCACAACATCGTAACAATTCGGTCATCCGACACGTAAAACCTCGAAACAAATCGCGCCGTCTCGAAACGTTTAGCCTCTTTCGTCCGATACTTTTGTCCGTGATTTTTCGAGCTTTCTCAAACGCGAGAAGAGCTTTGTCCGAGATAGCTACCGTCGTTCCAACGGTATTACACGCCCTAACGCGATCTCTCGTCTTTGACAAATTTGCGGCGAAAATCGTTCGAAAATTACGTGGAAAGAAACTTTAAGCTCTCCGCGTAACTCTAACTCGCGATTACTCTAGATTCGGCTTTCCGTTGCGATCGTTTCGAGCTCTCGACAACTTTGCAGGTTCGATCGCGAGACGAAACCGAACGTTGCACCAGTTACATATTCGTTTCCTTGAGAGAAGAATCCGTTCGAGATACGAACGCCAAATCGCGCGTGTATATTCGTCGACTTGACGCGCGAATCGATACTGCGCGTTTCTCTTCCACTTTGTTCCAACTTTGAACCAGCGCCGACTTTGCCGCGTTCCCTCTCTTTCTTCCAGTTTCGTTTCTTTCGTTTATCGCGCCACGCTATTTCCTTCGCGCCTGTCACCTACGAGAACCGCGTTAAAGATAAACGGCGTTATTTTCAGTCACGGCATACCGATTTTCTTCCTTGACACTCGTACGGTCCTATTCGACGTCTTGTTTTCTCGATCTGTTCTCTTTTTCTTTTTTCTTTCTTTTTCGTCGCATAAGCGATTACATTTCGATATATTTAGAAAGTCTCTAAATATACCGAGAGAAAGGCGAGGAGGAACGCGAAAGAGAAACGAAAAACTATGGATACTAATAGTTGTTATTTCTCGTTCGAGTCTCCATCGTCGAACGTTTGTCCGACTTTACATCGCTCGTTACGAGAGGCGGGTGGAATTCGTCGATTCAAAGTGCAATGAAAGAAGGAGGGCGTGTAGGATGAATCACGGGAATGGAGATTATTTCGAGCGAACGTTTTCCGCTCGAACGCACGAAAACGGTACGATATTCGTTGGACAGCGTGCACTATCCGAATACGTATGTCCACGATGAGTTTATAGAAACGCGAGAAATGATCCGTGAAACGCGTGGATGCCACCGTTATCTCATTTTCAACGGTCCGATCCACGTAACTCGACGGCGAAATCTATTGCTCGCTAAAGCATCGACCATGCGATTTAGAGAGAATCTTTACCGCCGCCTACGCGCGTCATCGCAGTCGGCGAGAAAACGAAGCGTTGGGAAATCGATATTTTACTTTATAATTACGTATAGCTCGATGGCGACTCGGATCGTAGCGGCAAACGTTTAAACAAATATCGCCGATCGTTGATAAACGCGAACTCGCAGAGTCTCTTAATACTCTCGTAAATTTGGACTCTTGTCCAACGATGTACGCGTCGTTTCAAACGGAAGCAAAATTGATATTTCCTTAGCTATCTGGTATAACGTACACCGGATTATTTGATACGAGCTTCTTCCAAAGGAATGGAACTCTAGAATTTTCAATTCTCAACGTTTGCGGCGTGCGTGCGGTAAAGTATCGTTCGTTTTAATGGAGAAAAATTCGACGAGTAACCGTCCTCTAGACTCCACTCTTTAATAGCTACCACGGCGGTAACGATAATACGAATCTTTCAAAAAGACACACACGCACGCGAGGAAGAACATATCCGTAGCATGACGTCGCGTGTTCTTGCGACAAAGTTGGCGCGCACGCGTTTCCAGCCAATATCGCTTTAAAACGCACGCGACCAGCGAAAACGCGCTCTCGTCCGATCGTCTGTTTACATCGCTTCCTTGTTTTGCGCACGAACACGTAAATTTACTTTTGTTTGTCCGCCGATATGCATAATGCGCTATACTTTGCGCGATCGTTTTGCTCGAACGTCAGCGATTAAGTAAGAAAATCGTTCGCTCGTTACGCTGTTATTTCGTTTCGGCTATTCGAGAATTACGGCAATCGCGATTATCGAGCGAGCAATCGAGAATCGTTTAGATAACGTTTTTGTCACCTGTACGTGAAATATTTCCAAAGAAAATTTCGTCCGTTTCGATATTCTTCCTCGCGCGTAATACCGTGTGTCACCGTGGTATCGCGGTATAGCATGGTAATAAGTCAATTAGGATTCAATTCGGACGTTCGACGTTACGACGGTGAAACGCTCGGGAACGAGCTAGATAACGACTAATTTCATAAAGTAACCGTCGCTTCGATTCTACCGAACGAAGATCGCGATTCTTCCTCTTCTTGACATCGCCACGAATCACCGCGAAACTTTTGTTCCTCTCGAAAGCGTTGTACGATCAAAGGCGGATCGATTAACAGTTAACAGAGAGTTACACGTAGAATCGATTTTTCATAGCAGTTCGTTAGTGGAATCGATGTCCGTTGAATTTATCTAATCCGTATCTTGGAAATCTTACGTCGTACAGGTATTATCGACGTTCGACGGACTCGTTGGTTCGGTAAATTTCTCTCCGTGACGTCGAATTTACCGAATAAACTTTTCCACGAGTACGTAAAATTCTACTGAACGACACGATACGATACGTTACCTCGCCGCTTTCAAACTTTAAACCGTAAATAGCGCGTTTCGTTGGTTGAAAAATTCGAGCGACCTTTGAAAATATCGAGCTTTCGCGATGCTCGCATCAGATAATTACAGATAATCGTTAAGCCGCCTATCGATAAAAGGTTTCACAAACGCGTTCCATCGAACGATTTTCGAAAGAGAATTCGACGATCCCTTAACGGTGGCGCGTCGTGCGAAAACGAAACGCTCGCCAACGGAAAACGTGGCCAACGACACGCGGCTCCGGGGTCGCTAAACTCGAGCCGACGGTCGGCTTCTTGGTCGATCGGATGCGACGATTCCCCGATAATCCCGAGAGAGTGCCGCGTTTAGCCATTGAGAAAAAGGGTTGAAACTTACCGGCTGCAGCGGCCAGGTATTGAAGCAACGTGGAGCCCTTCTCCGTCATTTCTGCGGCAGGACACTGGTCGTGGTCACCGATCGTACGATACTTGGGTAAGCTACCACCAAACTTTATGGGATATTTTCCAGGGGTGGGTGAATAGTACACCGCCGAAGTGCAACTCGTTGGTACAGGGCTATAGGCATACTCTTTATAGCGCCCCTCTATTTCCTCCTGGACGTGGGTGGGGGCCATTTCTCTCTCCTTTTCCGTTTCTCCCTCTCTCCTTGCGCGTCGCTTCAGCCCGTTACTGTCTCTCTCGCGTACACGGCTCCGTTCGATAAGCCCCGCTCCACCTCCTCTCCCTTCCCTCGTGCTTCCTCCTTCCTGCGAAACGAGCTTCGTCGGTTCGTCCTACTCTCGCACGCTTCTCGATTCTCCCTCCAGCTAGCGACGACCAGCAGTCTCCTTCTCCGGCTGAAATTGCAACAAACCGTATACCGTGAGTTTTCGACCCTGCGGCCAGCTACGGATCGTGCCAAGGTCGCGCGATCATCGATCGATACGGTCGACCGACGGGGTTGAAACGCCAACGGGCGCCAAGCGGCGCCGATCGTTTCTTTTTTTCACCGCCACGGACGGTCGTGCTGCCATTCGCGCGATTATCAAGCGCGTTAAACAGCCTGTACGAGAGTCTATGGTTCTGGATCGGACGATTACTTCATCCACGTTTCCCGTTTCCGAGCTTTCAAGCTCGTAAAGCCGCGTGCTTTCAACGTTAACGTTAGCGTCGCGAGACGCAAGGTCAGTGTCGAGCAACCTGCGATGGCCCGACACGATTCGTTTCCCGCCCGACCGAATTAACGATCGTCCTACGCGTTGTCGCTTACGTTCCATCGCCTCGTCGATCGTTACGTTATATTATATAATTATAATTACGGAACATTTTTTTTCTTCGCGCTCGTTATCGTCTACGAACGTCGAGCGTATCTCGTCGATCTACGCAGCTGTTCGAGAGAAATTTTATCATTGGGAAGAAACCAGCTCGCTCGCGTAAGAAAAAGAGCCGAGATTGAGCGTGTTTTTCGATCGTTCGATATAAAATCGCGAGATATAAAGGCGAGAAAATCATTTTCGTTTCGCTCTTTCGCAGGATAGCCCACCGATCTTCGGTTTTCCTAAGTGTCCTGTATCTTCGTGTCTTTCTTTACCATTTCGATAGAAATTTTTGTAAGCAAATCTAAAAAAATGTTCCGATAGACGCGTAAAAAAGAAGTGCCGTCATCGAGAAATCTTCGCTCGTCCTTCTCTGTATATCGCTGTCCGACGATCGCGATTGTTCTCCGTATCTGCATTATCTAACGTATCGCATTTTTCTTCGGGTTTCGAAACGTCGTGTCGCGATCGAACGAATATGTCTGTGGCGTAATGGCCGCGAATTAAGTCGGTGAGAAGCGGCGGTTAAAAAGACTTTACCCTTCGCCTGTTACGCGCCCTTAGCATCGGCGCAAAAAATCAATACCAAATCGGACTGGTCGCGCTACTGGCGTGCACGTGTACCACGGCAGCTGCACTCGTGCGAAAGGGTTGGACGCGAAGGGTGCTAACGGGGATGGAAATGCGAATGCCTGTCACGAACAGAAGGAGACGATCGAATTCGAGTCGCGCTGCTGCCTGTACGCTAACGTACAAACGCGAATAGAAGCACGTTGAACGATCGTCTTTACGTACGAGTATTAAATAAATAACCGCGCGTTCCTTCATATCGTTTATACGATCTTTCGACGTCGATGACCACAATTTGAGTTACGTCAATGATCGCAATTCGCGGGATATCGAACTCTATTTTGTCTTTGACCGACGTTTACACTCGCCGACGAACAAGCCGAGTTCGAGACGGCCGCGTGTCTTTGCTACTTTTGCGCCCTACGCGTCTATCCACGCGCGTTTGAGTTTCATTCATACTCGCAATGATCGTTCCGCTCGTCGATTTTCATTCATGCGCTGCGCCAACACTCTGCGGCGTACTGCGGCGATTTCCCTAGTACGCCAAGCACGTTACATTCGTCTCGCGTACGAGCTTTTCTCGTACTCGTGCCGGTCGTTACGATCGCTCCACGAGATCGAAGGAAAATCGAGGCGAGATGCCGTGCGTTACCGCGTGCAACGCTCGCGGTGTAAGGTTTGAAAAAAAAAAGAAAGCGTACAGAACGGCGTTCTGACGATAGTTCGTTTTAAAAACGAGGCGAGTTCCATCCGATCGATAAAGATAAAGAAGGAAAGTCGCGATCAAACGAGCAGGGTCTCCTGTGCTCGTGCGTTCGGAACCTGGGGCCGAGTTAATTGATTTCTAGAATCTCGGGATTACCGAAGGTTGCATCGATCAAAGCTCTCGCAACGAGAAGGATGTTGCAAGAGCCGGAAGCGTTTTTTCGTTAAAAATCCGCTCCGTTAGTTCCTATCCCGACAAAGAGTCGAGAGAAACGAAGATTTTATTATAAAATCTGAAGCAAGTTCTCTAAAAGAAGAAAAAGCTTTTAATAGATTCGTGAAAAGTTGGACGAATAGATCGCGTGTTTTTCACGAATCTTCCTTTACCCGTATCTCGTAGAATCCAAACAGAAACTCGTTCCATTCTTTAAATATCGCCACTAGTGCTTTGTCGCGTATTACGCGTAGCCTGAAAATTTTGTAAAATTGTTCATACATACGTACACATACGTATTGATAAATGTTTAGAATATAAGCGCGGAACACGTAACATACGTAACGTTGTACGTTACACGCAGAACGTAACGATAAGGAGTACGCGAAACGCGTGTCCTCTTCGTTCGAATGCCGGCGCGCGACTGCCGCAATTCGGAAATCCCCTCCAATTCGACGCCTCTAAGCAGACGCGTCGCTGCGTTCTCGGTTTTCGCGTCGTTCAATCAATTTTCAGTTACGCGAAATCGTATTAAGCAACGACATCGACGTTGATACCATCTGCTCGTTAAATAAACATTCTACCGGTATTTGCAACGCATATGGAATGCCAAAACGTTACATAATTTATTTCTTTTTCTTAATCATTTTTTAGACGACGATGTCTTAATTACGCGATAATCGGACGAAGAAACAACACTGGCATAACGTACAACTACAACGACACTTGGAGCGTCGGTAGTAAAATCGAGTATCGTATATTTACACGACAGGCGCGTCTCTCGAAGAAAAGGTACGTAGCGGTACTCGACGGCAAACTCTCCAACGGTTTCTGTCCCGTGGCTCGCTACGAAAAGACCCCATCCAAACGGACGAATAGTCTTTTTCTTAACAGTCCCTATGCGTACCAGTCACCTACTACGGGAAGAAACTGGAAATCTTAGGTACTAGCAACTTTCTCTCGAGGGGTGGTCAGCGTCCCTTTTCAACCACCGACTCAAAACTTAGCCAAGTAACAGCAACGTCCGTTTCCCTCGCTATCCGAACCAACGCTTTCCTCAACGAATCCGATGATTTCGTATCCTTAGACACACCCGATCATAGTTTTCCTAAGCAGCATCATCGCGACGGAAAGCGAGCGGTGCGACGCTGTCCGAATCGTTCGTTGCTAGTTGGCCGTAATAACCGATCCGAGTCGAACTCGTAACCGCGAACCGATAATAGTAATCGCGCGTTCTGCGCACGAGTGTATACCGAGAATATATGTTAATAAATATTTATCGTTAAACATATTCGAGCTATTCTTCCGCACCTATCACGCCCATCGTCTCTGGTAGATACGCGATTAGATCGTTTGTTTTCATTCTTTTCCGTTTTCTCATTTCTTATACGCCTACTCGCGATACGTATAACGCTTCGCGAGCAAACATAACTGTAATAACATCGATGGTGTTTACAAGAATACGGGTGACGCGTTTCGTACAAGTATTTTCGATATCGATCGATCTCTATCTCGGGGAGTGTTCCTGTCCTTTCGCGTGTATTTGTTTAAATACCTTCAACGACAAACGTTTTTCGACTCGCGATACTACTTTTAATTCAAAATATTCGTTCAAAGATAATTCAACGTCGATTATCGAACGTTATCAAAGTGCTGCGAGTGCTCGAAAAAGAGCAATTAAAAGCTCTTGGTTAATTTCCAAATCTCCGCTATCGTTTCCACCACTTCTACCATCCGCGGTATCTATCTCGTTCCAAGAAGTTTTTTCAGCGTTACGCGACTACCATCGCGATACCACTTAAATGGAAATGCAAAAGAAAATCGCGAATTATGTTCGAGAGATTATCTACAACTCGAGAACCACTTATTTGTCACGGCCATTATCTGCTACCGAAAAAATGTTATCGGCCGATAAGATGGAGAGTAAACCGCGTACGAGAAGCCGCGTGAAAGAAGAATTCGTGGGTGGAATATTTGGTCAACGTTTGATGACGAAATCGGGCCCCTGCTCCACCCTCGAATTCGCGTACGCGAATCGTTAGCTCGGATCGATGAATCGCGTATCCTACGACCGGAATGACTGCCGAAACTTGCATCGTCCACTCTCGCGGATAGAGGTGAAAAAAAAAAAAAAAGTAACGATTTGTTGGCGGAAAGTTGCACCAATGACTGCGCTAATGGCAAAAAACCCGATATGTTCTATTTTTTCTCGACCCCGTATTTCCTATCTTCTTTCGTTTATTTGCAGCCGATATTGAACCGTTTCGCGAAGATGAAGCTTCCACGGAAGGTAATCGAGGATCACTTTTTACGAATTTGGTTATCTACCATCGTACGTGTTCGAGTACTTATTTAGCCTTAAAACACAAGCGTGTCGTTAAATACGCGTATTACCGACCGATCAAAGATTCGTTCGTTGCCGTTGCTGTAGATCGAATTCGAGGCTCGAAGCAACGAAGGGAAATCTTTGACTCTTGATTTTCATTCGACTCGGCGAACGTCGTCGACGGTTCGTACGTCGAAATCGGCGGATCGTTGGGTGACGCAAACTTCTAGACATAGGTGCGGTATTGTTGAAAAAGCGAACAGCGACTCTGGCAATTCTACGACCACGTTGATCAAAGTAAGAGGTAATCGCGCCGACGCCAGGGACGAGGCACGTCGTCGATCCTTGATCGTCGTACCGCGCGATCTATTTCGTTCGGTAGTCGTTACGTTATCGGAAACTACGTGACTAATTACGAATCGATTCGAGGAAGACGATGCCCGAAGCCGATCGGTGCCATAATTCCGACGTTTCGCGATCCGCTACGTTTCCGTTGGTTTATCGTTCGTGCCTTTCGTTTGTATAGGTGTGTCGATAGTAGGCGGTACGATCGAACGACGATATAGACACGCGGGGAAAAGAAAGAAGTAATTACTCCGAGTAATCGGCATGTATGTTCGCAGGGTTCAACGGTTGCGATTCTCTTTACAAACGATCGCGGGTTTCTACGAATATCAGGCACTGCTCGGAAATGAGATTCTCGTACGGTGGAATAAAATCGAGAACGTCGATTATACGTCGATCTGAAACTCACTTGGACACGGAGGAACGCAAAGCAACAAGTTTTCCCTCAAAGTCCTCGTACCGACGATCGTCGAATCGCCAGAACCTTTGTTTCGCAACCTTTTGTCGCTCGATCGTGAACTCTCGGAGAATGCGACGGGTAAAAACGTCCTTCGAGGATCGTTCGTGCTCGATTTCGGGGACGCCGATGGGATTAGAGTTATCGGTTCCGGTAGATTTCCCGGCGACTGGAAAGTCCATCTTTCGTTGGATCCAGGCTCGTCCAGAAATCGATAAATCTTCCACCTTCGAGTCTCCCACCGTCGCTACGTATTTCTACGTGGAGAGAAGAAACATAACGCGGCGATAGTCGTGGATGATGGACTCGATCTGGTCGCCCGTCGGCCAAGAACGATCTCCACCGAAATTCGGGAAAAGAATTCGGGAAAGGAAGATACGACGCGAGAAAAGGAGGGACGCGAGTCCAGCGCGAAACGAGAGAAAACGAAAGAGCTATCCACTTACCGGCAAGCTGCGCGCACTTTGTCAAAATGATATTTTCTTTAAGAAACACCTGTAATATAACCACTCGATAATCGTTATATAACGAACTCGAACCGTTCTTTATCCGAGAATGTGTACCATCGGACACACACACACGGATAAACGTGAAAGTGCTTTAGTATGCGCCCGTTTCTCCGCTCAAGAGTCCGCGGATAATAGCCGTCTCTGTGGTTGACCCTCGATAACGCGACGATCACCGCTTCGACTGAGCGTAGATCGAGAATTAAACGCTAATTAACGTCTCGTCGTTCGGCTAATCCGCCCCACTCAAAAAGGTAAATATGGCACGAAGACGGTTTCGACGGTCTAAAATAGGACAGGATGATCCATTTGGCGAGATCGCTTCTTGCGTCATGTATTTTTAATTACGCATGCACGAAGAAATTTCGATACACAACAGAAGCGGAATACATACCGGCGTTGAATCTCGTGACACGGCGCGTCTTCTCTCGTTGCAATCGGTATTTTACGTATGCGCGTCGAGAGACGCAATCCTTGAAACATCGGTAGAATTTCGTTTTGCAATTCGTTTAAACGGTATCGCGCGTGTCGCAGCAGAAGCTTATTTGTAGCTGTATTATTTAAAAAGAAAAAAGAAGGGAACGAAGGATAGATCGAACGTGTTTTCTTTGATAAAAATAAAGTCTAGTTATCGCCTGCGCGTATCCCACGCAGCTTCCTCTCTGCAACGTCGTAAATTCGTCGTGAAATTCGACGCCGTACAACGACCATTTAATCCACGTGCGATCGCCGATATCTTGCCTCGCACTGTATCGTCGATATTCAACCATTTTCGTCATTGTCATCTTAAAGTATAACAGAATCGCGAGGAAACGTAATCTTATCGATAATTGCATCGAGTTTCGACCTCGATCCAAAACCAATTTCGGCGAAGGAGTAAACGAACGAGCGTACGAAACGGCTGGCAGATTGTAATCATCTCGAATCGAAATCATTAAACGCGAACCACGCGTGTTGACGCGAATCCTGTCGATCAACAACAACTAGGAAAACAAAATCGTCGTATCGATCGTGGTAGATGAATCGGGCGTTTTGTTTTGAAATTAATCGATTAATTCGTGTCGACCACTCGTAACGAGCGATTTTCGACGAGGCATTTTAATCAAATTCACGCGATATCGTTGTTTAAATTTGTAAAACGACTCGCGCTACGAATTTCTTTGTACAAATAAGCGAGATAACATTGTCCGCGGATAAAATCGGTTGCGTACGATCGATCGCGTCGATCGTATCATCAACGTGTCAACGACGAAGACGATGCATAATCGAGCTTCGACGAAGACCGTCGTTCGTTCTACGTGATTCGCTTCATCGCGACAACTGCGAGTTTCCTTCAAACGCAAACCTATCGCGCGAATCTACGGCTTATCTGCGCTAAAGTCGTCGAATACCCGTCCAATATCATAATTTCGTTGAAACACGTGGTTCTTTAAAACTTCGACGATATTAGATTTGGAATAGGTTTTGCTAGGTTTCGGAATACGTTCGAGCGTTTCGATAGCCATATAACGCGAACTTGAAACAAAAAGGATCGAACTCGGTGGCAATTATATAATCCGATCTACGGATCGAGAAACGTTGAAAACTGTAGGAAAAGGCGGGCGCTTACGAACATCGATCGATACGCGAACCTTGCCCCGTAATCGGCCAAGTTACGCGAATGGTAAAAGCGACGCGACGCGACGCCGATGAATCGTCCGTCGCCGACTTGCCGTACTCCGTTTACTCTTCGTCCTTGCTCGTGACGTCGCTAGAGTCCCTCGTACGACGATCGATCGGCTATATTCAGCCGCTAAACGATTTAAGAAATTTTTCCTATCGTTCGACGAGAGACTCGTGCCAGGGATTACGTTGGCCAGCCAAGTGCCGACAAGCTCGCACGATCGCGAAACGATAAACGCAGATTCGACGATACGTCGATCCGTCGAACGTCGAACGTCGAAATTCGAGTCGATTTCTTGCGTTTCTTTAACGTCGACAGCGTCTGGTTCATCGATTAACGTTGCCGAACGAAAGAGTTGCCAACGATTAAAGCTCCTGCCATCTTCGGGCCTTTTTCGAATAATCATAGAGGCTATGACTCTCGTGATAGGATGGGCGAACGAGAGGATCGCGTTTTCCGACCGCTGCGTCCAGCTGCAGACACGTCGGACAACGCGGCTTCGTGAACGTTGACTCGACGGCAACGAGCTTCGATACCGCCTTCCTTATCCTCTTTATATTCATGAAAATTTGTTCTTTGGGAAGAAATAACGCGCGACGATGAGACGACAAAAGCACCGTCAGAGGGGTGAATAAATTAGAAGGGAATTAAGCGAAGTTATAACGAGACTGTGAACTCGAGAGTATAATAGGACAGGTAGACAAAGTTCCGTGGATCCTGCTGCATATTAAACGATATATTCACCGAGCAGCCAGTATCTGTATCAGCCAGTTTTCGACTCTTCCAAAATTTTAATCCTACTTTCTATCCAATCCATAACTTCCTAAACTTGCATTTTCATAATTATTCTCGCTTTTCGTTAAACGCTCCGTACGTTATAAATCGCTTAACACCGATCGGAGCGAAACGATAATTTACTCGCTAAACGACGTTAAACGTTTTTCGGTAACACGCTCGACGAGCTAATTGAACGCATTTCGCGTACTCTCGGCTCGTAAATTGGTTTCGTTTCCGCGTATTCGAAAAATATTTCGAAAAATTAATAGGTCTCGGATTTCACGGTCGGATGGTAACCGTTGGCACGCCGCTTACGGCGGGCAGCGATATAGGACGATAGATCGAAAAGTTTCTGCGACAGAATTTGCATAACTTCTCCGTTGACCTTCTCGCGAACGCAACTTTCCCGTTGCCGCGAATATCCGCCGCCCTGCCGTCCTCCGAACTAGGATACAGCGTAATAAGCTTCCATACGAGCGACAAGGTTCGCTCGACGTTGCGGGAAACACGTGAATTTCGATGATTAACAGTTACCTCGTATCTAGCGAAGAATGTCGGATCGATACGATATTGCTTTTTTAGTCCTTCGAGTACTTTGGCGTCGAGTGTCGATAAATCGACGATTCGATCGCGATAAAAAATGAGGCTGAAAAGATTGTAACAACAACTGCGAAGTAACAAAGTGCGAGCTGATTCGAACGAGGAAAATAAAACTACGCGAGTAGCAAGTGGCAGTAGCTGTTATCGCGGGAATCGACGTATCTCGTCTCCCTTCCCCTCCGACGAAGTTTCGTCGAATTCTTTCTTTCGTTGCATCCAGAAAGCTCCTTTGCTCGTCCAAAAGAGACGAGAATCTTCGAATTACTCGAACGAACAACATCCGAAAATTGCGTCCGCTCTTTTTAACCAGAAACCGTTATATCGCGAATCGCGAAGATTGAAATTGACTTTTTTCCTTCTGCCTTCGCGTAGCCACTTTTATCGAGGCGGATACCTACGCGTCTACGTGCGTTTACAACGCGAACGGTGCCCTCGACCGTTTCAGAACCGCGATACCTCGAAATTTACCTCGAAAATACACGCGTATTTTCTTGCGACCGCGTTTTTTCATTCCCGTTTTTTTTAGTTCGAATCGACGATTACTCCATTAGCGTTCGTCTTGGACGAGACTTTTTGCTTCGACGAAGAGCGTAATAAGGAAGATACCGGAGGACGACGGAAAAAGCCGTTTAATTTAAAAAATAAAGTCTTTTAAAGAGGTACAGCCTTTTCTTAACGACGTATCACGGTTTGCGTTCCATGTAATATTAATCTGGCTCGATGGAATATTTCGCGAATAATTTAAAGATCGCCGCGTTACTCGAGAAGCTCGAAACTTTAGAATCGAGAATATTTACGCGCAAGCGAGAATACTTATTCCCTGGAAAGGAAATTACCTCTACAACGAATTAAGAATTCCATTCGCAAACCGTGGTCCAAAGCAATCTGTGAAAAATCCGCCGAAAGCCCCGATCGATCGAACACGTGCAAAACGCTTGACCCGAAAATTTCGTCGCGCGAAACTCTCGATGCTTCTCGAGTACGTGTACTCGATCACGTACAATTCCACGGAGGTACCTCA